>NW_008824049.1:832949-835345 GCF_000699105.1 Pygoscelis adeliae
GGGAGCCGAGTCCTCAGCCCCGCTCACCAGCGTCGGCGCTTCAGCACGAGCACTTTGGTTTCGAGTTATGCTGTGGTAAGCGCTGCAGCAGTAGTTCTTAAAAACCCGTCCGTGCCGAAGGAGGTGATGTCGTGCAGGTCTGTGTGGCTTTTCTGGTCGCTACCCGCCTGGAGCTGTGCTTCTGAAAGCCTTTTTTGAGGGGTTCTCTGGTGCGTGGCACACTTGTTCTGTCAGTGTTCAGTGCTCTGCAGACTGTATGTGTGTGCCGAGTATTTTGTCTCCTGGCTATTAAAAAAATTAACTCAACTTGTGTATTATTTGTCGAGGTAATTGTGTTACTGGAATGCTTTAAAAGTTTTAAACTACATTTAAAATTAACTTTGTTGTTGAAGTGCTACTCGGTTTTGGATTTGTACCTGCATTTCTGATGCCTCAGTATGAAAATTTGCTTTTTTTTTTTTTTTAAAATACTGATTAGTGTTACCTAATGCTAACAAGACACATGAACTCTGGTGCGAACAGGTGAAGGAATAGGTAAATTATTAAACTTGTCAAGCATTGGCTGTTACTTCTTGCAGCACTGAGATGGTAAAGTGGGAAGACTTTGATGTCTGTCTGTGGGAGCAGACAGATTGTGTGCACATGTCCATGTGTGTTACCAGTCCTCAGCACCTTCAAGCAGAGGAGCAAGAACACTGGGGGGGGGGGAAGCACCTGGATTGTTATATTTGTGTAAAGAACTTTCTGCTCCCCAAACCAACTTGTTTTGTTTTAATCAGATCTATGTATGATCAAATATTCTACACATCTTGGTATTAAAGGACTACTTAAAACTTGCAGTGTGTATGAATTGTGTATTATTAACCACCTGCTGTCTCTGATTCACCAATTCTTGTCTCATCATTTTTGATGTGATCAGTGCTTTAGTCTGATGGAAAATTATGCTATTCTGCTTAGGTGAGAGAAGTTTACTGAAATGTCATAGCAGATTGAGCCAAATGCATGTCTATGGTATTTTATCCTTTCAGTGAAACTAGTATGTTTTAAAGTAAAGCTACAAAGCTGCAGTCCTATTGGTTCTAGCACTTGAAATAGAATATGCTATCCCCCTCCATCAATTTTGTGATACTTTTCCAGATTCTGTCTTTTTTTTTTCTTTTTTTTTAGCAGTGAGGTCTTGGACCAGATTCATACTTTCCTATTTTTATGTCCGTTGTATTTTTCATAATTGTTGTGGCTTGATTGAGTGTGATGAGGAATAATTGTCAAGGAGGTGAGGGAGGGAGGAGGAATGGTTGTTGGCTTTTTCTTTAAGATATGGGTTGTCTACAGAATTACAACTTAAGAGGTAATACGAGGTGAAGGCTTGTTAAGTTTGCTGTTAAATGCAGCCGTGAGTTCCAAAATTTATCTTCACAAGACTGTCCATCTTACACGTTCACATTCTGAAGCTGAGTTTGAGATCGAGTTTGGGTTTTTAAATTTGCTTTGACTTTGTCTCCCCATCTACCGTTTTCAGCAAATGATTTGTTCACACGTATGTGAAAGTATTGATGAAGTTGTCACTCATCTACTTTCATATACATCGTTGCAACCACACAATGTCCCGTTTGTCTGTTGGCCTACTGAATGCCTTAGCTACAGCACTGCCAGCTCAAGTTGATTCAAAAAATGGCCTGGGATTAATGCACCTCTGAGCTGTTAAGTGACTGGGTGATGTGTTTCTGTGCTTGTTCTTAAGACGTGGGTCTCTTGCTACCTCCTCTCATCTATTCCTCTCATATGGAAGAATGTGTATATGTTCATATGTAGACTAGCAGAGTTCTAGGAGCATGTGTCTGTGAACACTACATCATTGTGATAATTCTTTTGAAATTTATTCTGTAGATGTAGATGTCGTGTATTTTAATTCAACTTCTAATCTTATGTATTGCAAAATGTAGCAGTGGAGAGGAGTTAGCACTGGTAGGATTCTTCACATCAAGATCTAGCTACTCTTAACTCTTTAAAGTCCTCTTCAACTAATGTAACTAATTTTTTTTTTTTCCCTCAAAATTTCAAATTTGTTTTTTGGTTGCTCATCATCCATGAAGACATGTTTTTGGTGTGGCTGAATAAGTTTTAAAATAACTTCTGATAATCCATGTTCTGTGTAGACAATACGTTATTCTGTCTTTGTAAAACACAGGCTGAATATGAATTAATATAGGGTACCTCTGTCCTATACTCAGTCTTTCGGATGTCCTCACCTTAATTATGCTATGTGTTCAAAATAATGTTAAAAATTGGTGCGTAAACATGGCTTCAAAAATTAATGTCTGATTTTCTTTATTTTATGTACACTTGCATATCTCTGATACAGTCAATATCTCTGGTTACACGTCAGTATAATGGGC
>NW_008824049.1:835563-870658 GCF_000699105.1 Pygoscelis adeliae
TTCCTGCAGGAAGCAAGGAAATACTTTCGGAATCTTGAATGATTGACTTGACAGAACAACACATTTTCTTTAAATTTCTTTGTAAAATTGTGCTGGAGATAATGAAGCTATCCACTTCAAGGCAGACAAAAAAAAAATCCTACAGTTAAATAATAAGGGTAAAGTTTTGGACTTATTTCCCCTCTGTACTTGGTATTTAAAGCAATACAAAATGACAGAGATGCAGAGGTGTAAGTAAACTGCATCAAACACATTAGGAATATATTTTTTTTAATAGTGTAAATAGCTTAGTACAGTCATCAGAAAGGGGGTTTATGTTGGAGAAGGTCTGTAACAACACAGTACTGCGAGAATTCAAGTAGGATGAATACCTGTATGAAATCCCACTGAAAGAATGCCATGTCATCTTTTCTCATTTTCCCTCCCCAAAATTCTATTTCTAAAAAGGTAATTAGATATTGTACTAAACATAAATGTAGATAAGATAATCTGTGCATTTTGCAAATAAGTGAAGCTGCACTACATTGTATTATTTTAAAACTAAAAGCTTCATTTTTTCTTTTTCTACTAGTCTCGTATACGTGCACGCATTCTGCTCCTTGTTGATCCCTCAGCCCAGCCAAAATCAGAGGTACGTGTCAGAAGTTGTCTGGTGACTCTGCATTTAAAAGCAGCGAACCCTCCTTGTAGCGTGGACGCTGCCTGGCCTCACCTGGTTGTGCAACAGTAGTGTTCTTTTCTTCCTGTTTGTGTTTTTAAGTAGTTCTGAATAGCATCTCATTTGGTGGCCTTAATAAAGTAGGTAAAGAATTGTTCTTATGTGATGTGATCAAAATATTAACTGTAAGGTCATGTTCTTTGTTTAATATACTTCAGAACTAATGATTTTGAAAACTGCAGACAGTGGCTAATGTGATAAAAGCTGCATGAGTTATGCACATCCTTTTTGGAGTCATTGCAAAGCAGCTGTTGCTATGAGATGGGAAAAGAGAAAATTTGTTATTGATACAAGCTAATGAGTTAACTATGTGTCTGGCTTTTGGGTTAAATAAGATTTGACCTGTGTTGAAAAGGATTTTTGGTTTAGTTGAGCATTTAAATATTATGATAATTCTTGAGAAATATTTTTTTCAGACCTTGAGACTATTCTTTCAGGAAGAATCAATAATGACAAGTAATATTCTGTCTAGAAGAAAAAAGTTAATGTCGTTGTATTCAGTTTTAACCAAATAGCTAGCCTATTAATCAGAAGACATCTTTCCACTTACTTCTGTACTTCAGCCCTGCAGTCTTTCACCACTACCATTACATCTAAACAAATAATTGCTCGATGATGTAAAGTATTTCTAATCTGTGTATGTCTGACAACTCTAAACCCATGATGACTTGATGGGGCTAATGGACAATTGGCGGCTTCTAGAAAGATAATTCTGCCAGAATTGAAACTGAAACTGTACCATGTGTGCAGTGGGATTTCTTAAATATACAAAAACAAGCACTTGTTAGCTAGGAATGATCTCTCCAAACCTCAGAAGAACTTCAGTTCCTGGGCTCTTCTGTTTTCATCTATTTTTATCATCCATGTTTCTGTATGCGCAGTGGGTTTAGGGGACTTCTTCATTCAAGAAGAGAGAACTATCATTTCCTTTCTAACTTCTTTAAATAACATATTTAAGGCTTTGTTTTGCTTTTGGAATTCTGACTGAATTCTGACAATTTTGTTCAGACACCACAGCAAAGCAAATGCTTTAATTACCTTTGCAATAAGATAATATGCCCAAACACTTGCTAACTAGTTGCATTTTGCATCTGGTGCTTTTTGAGCAGTGCTGCCATTCCAGCCCTTGATTCTGCTGTAGAAGTTTGGAGTAAGCTGGAGAACTTGCACATCTACTTTTCAACACAATTTTTTTAACTGACCTTGGCATGTCAAGGTAATGTTAGGAGCATGGCTACTTTGCTGAAGACAGCCTGTCTGAACTCCTCATGATCACTTAGCCACTGGACATTGCCTCCTTCCTTGACAGTATAGCAAAAAGTTGTTTTTCAGTAACTGTTTCTATGTCTGAGGTAATGTTAGCTGCCCCAGTTTTCCCCATACATCTCAGTTACGTAAGTTGTAGTTAGAAAGAAAATAGGTTTACAGATTTAAGACATCTTTTTTTGTTACACTAAAACTGCCCTTCTCAAATGCTTTTCTTTCACATTTAAATTAAAGCAGTTCTTTGAGCATTTAATGATTGTGTACATCACATAGCAATTTGAGTTCACTGAACAACTCATGTTTTCTTTCTTGAATATCTTTTTTCAAAAGAAAGTGTTTGCTCTAGTTTCTAAACTATTTAAAGCTATTAATTAAAACCTAAGACAACACGAACAGCTTACTGTGATATCAGGTCTTCAGCTTGAGAACCTGTTGATGTAAAGAAAAGATGCATAGGTCCCAAATTGTTGTAAGTATATGTAAAGCCTGTAGGTGAACGATAACCTTTTCATCTGCAAAGAGAAATATGAGAAGTGGGAGGAAGAAGAGAGGGAAGCCAAGTTACTTTTACTGTAAATATATCAGTTTATTGACTTGTTAATTTCAGATTTATTCAAAAAAGCAGGAGGAGGAAACAGTAATGTCTGCCAAAAACAAAGTAATTAGTGGGAGTTGAAAGATGTCTAATGATTCTTACAAGTACTAAAGAGGAATAAACTAGTCTCTTATTAAACTGGATATGGACTTTTAAAATACTGTAGTAATTCTATTTTGTCTTTAAAAGCATGTGCACTACATATGGTGAAAAAACCCTCTTTATTAAAGTAACATTGTTTATTCACAGTAATGTTACAGGCAGCAGGTGTTTTTATTATTGAAAAAAAATTAAAAAGTAAAGCTGACTTCACACTTCTAAAATAAAGGTTCAGATAATATTTGACAAAGCTGATGTTTGAGTTGAAGATAACAGAAGAGACTTTTAGTTTAATGCTTAATGTGCCTGCTACACCTCCAAGGTCTGGTATGAAAAATAAGATCTTGTTTCATGACTGCATGTGCTATGGACCATCTTCTTTTTTTCCTTGTCCTGTCACTCTGGCTGTGATTAGTCCAGTCACAGAATTCAGGAACACATCTGTTCTCCCAGTTCTCTCTATCCAAAGAAGCTATTAGTGGAGGTCTGCAAATTGAGGAGCTGGGAAGAAGAGGACAGCAGTGTCTGAGAATCTCTTAAGAGAAGCAAGGCAAGGTGTTGAAAAGAACAACCGTCTAGTGCTTACAATATAAACATAGGAGATGCAGTGCTGAACCCTTTTAATTCAATACTGTTTTGGTCTTTGGTTGCTATGATCTCATTTTCATCCTGCAGTAACGTTGATGTAAGTATCACAGGATAGGGATTATGTGTTGTCCGTAACTGATTGTGAAGGTCTGGAAGGGATGTTTTGGCTTTGCCTTAGGTCATTCCGCTGCATCAGAACTGGGCCTTCCCTCTTCATCTGCTTGCCTGTTTTATCAGTCTCCCTCAGTGCCCAGGCCTAACCATAGAGATCTTCCTCTGCATGCTCTAGCATTTCCTCTGCTATGCCCGTGGTGCTCTGTGCTCCTGCAGTGTGTGCATACAATTTTTTTTTTCTTTTAATCTCCAAGGGGCATTGCACACCTCCTTAATTCTGCCATCTGAAAATGTCATTGCAAGGAAGCAGAACTGTGAGAAGTACTAGCTGTGGCTTTCTTTTTAGAGTAAGCAGGAGTAGTTTTATTACTACCAGTTCAAACAAAAAATAACAGTAGTGCATGAAGTATCCCACCCCCATGTGAACTTGTTCAGAAGTGGATTTTTGAAAGATCTTTTTTTTTTAAGCCAGAGACAAGAGAATGGCTGATGAATAACTCCTTCCTACATCTCCCCCTGCCCCTCATCTGACAAACTCAGGTGTGTAAAGAGCATCTCTAAATACCTATTGGGAATTCAGCAAGACATGAGGTAACATTCTTAATAGAAGGATGATGCCTGATAGGACTAAGCAGCCTGAAACAATGTTTGTGGTGCTTTGTAGCTGTAAGTGTTCTCATTCTTCTTCCTGGGGACAGGTTCTGAAGTCTCATGTGCCATGCATACCTGAATGCAGCTTCTCAATTCACTGTCACCTGTGTGGTCACTGCATGCTACAACCATGCTTGTTCTCAATTTCCTGTAGGAGAGTGCCTTTGATTAGTCCTTTCCCAGCATCTCTGAGGCATAGAAAACATCATGGTAGCACAAAAACCCACATGGATTTTAGAGCTTTTGGAGTCTCCACTTGCACAGAAGCTACTTGGTGTCATCTGTAGCTGGCAGTTTCCATCTGCTCTCCCTACTGTGTATGTGTTAAAATACTAAAGAAAGCAGGATATTAGATCTACGAGGAGATACCGAGAAAAACAAATACCAGAAAAACAAGCAAGCAGAAATGTCTAATTATGGGGGATATGGAGCAGGAGGGTGTGTAGAGAAGATATCCATGAAAGTGAGTAAGAAACAAATTGACTGTAAGTAAATTTCTTTTGAGGGCATGATATGCATGAAGCAAAAAAATGCCATTGGTAATTTTTCATATACAAATGTGAGGGAGGAAAATGTACATACAATATGAAAACACAGTACACTTGTGAATTTGACATAACTGATACCAGGTCTTTATATATGAAGTGACAGCAAAATACCATTTAGCTTCAAGAGGACAAGCTTCCACTCGGTCACAATGACAATAAATTCTTGGAGTGATGGAAGCATATTGCTCAACAAGAACACTAGCTTATCTTGTATTTGGAAGGAGAAGAAAGCCACATAAATTCAAATCTGCATATAAGAATTGTTACAAGGAGCTAGGTCTAATAGGGTATCATCTTTACGTGTAGTGAAAGCCCAGTGGGAGGCAGATGTATGATAGTGAGTTCCCACTATTGGTCACTTCAGGATTGGTAGAGACTAATTGAATTGATATTCACCATCTTTTCCTAATCATTTTCTATGTAACTATCCTATATTTGAGTTATTACTTAATTCCTTAAGAATTGTAGGGCTTTAGAAGAATCCCCAGAAATACTGCTGAAGTACCAAGAGAGCAAGGATAAAATTAAATTTTTGCTTTCACAGGCTCTAGGATTGTCCTGGGAGCTCAGAGAAGGTAAAATCAATGGATAAGATAGTTCTAAAGAAAGAAGGAAAAAAGCTTACTTGATTTTAGATCCTTTGGTAGTGGACAAGTCATTTAATCTATACTTAACCTGCGTTTCTCCAATATAAAATGAAAACAGACTCTTCCTACTCATAAAATAAAATCCAGTAATGAGTATAAGGCATCTGGGTATTAGTTTGTTAAAAGGTAAAGGTCTATTTGAATATGATTAATACTTTTAACAACCTTAATGTATTATATATAAGCCGTGTAAGCAACTAGGTGGTCATATAATTCATCAGGCATGGCACTCTTTGCTGTCCTAGAGCAGCTTGGTATAGATTTTTAGCAATATTAGATCATTCATATTAATTACTCTAAGGATGAATGATAGCGTTTATCATAGACTTCCCATTTTGATTTGTAAATCTTCCAATACAGTGATTGAATAACACTTTGAAAGCTAACAATTGCAAATCCTAGATATTGTTTAAATTGTAGAGGTATTTTGCACTGTCCTGATCAAAGTAACAAATACCACCAATAGACTTACACAACACATAAATGTTATGTATGTTCAAGGAGGCCATTAGAATACAGCATTCATGTAGAAAATATTTGAGATAATAATGTATCATTCACTCATAGAAAAATTCAGTGTTGAGTTGAATTTCAGTCAAGGCTGTGAAAATACTTGATAGCCTTTTGAAACAAGAAATTGTGCCATCACTGAAGTCTTGCAAGGTTGAGCATACGACAGGAAACAGCATATTAACATGAAATTTCCATTTTTTTCCACGCTTAAATGGAGTAGATCTGAAGTCAGTTTGTTCAACAAAACAGCAATTTGGAACTACTTTACAGAGCTCACTCAGCAACGTGCTCTTGCTAGTTCACTTTAAACATGGATTAGGGAGACTTCTGAAGACTTTTTTGTATTTAAATTACCACTAGTTTTATTTTCTTACATTTTACCTCGTTGAATAGAAAAATAACATTTTTCTGACTGTCTTCTGGCTTATACAAAATACAGTTAATTAAGACATGCTATACTTTCTCCCCAGAGTCAAAGTATAATGTTCAGCTGGCTGACTTGCATGAATAATCCATCACTGTGAATCATTAATTTAGAAGACAAGCTATGGTAATTGATGTCTTTATGCAAGCTATGGAAATGCTTAGGGAAATCACTTATTTTTCTTGTTGGTACATTTTTAAATTTGTTTTAGAATATTTCCAGGCGTGAGTAGTGTTGGGCTGTAGCCTCTGGAACAGATTTACCTGAGATTAACTGTTTCTGTGGAAATGTATTCTTGTTTTTGAGTAAAAATCTGACTCTCTTCTGAAAAAGTATTAAAATTGTAAGACTTAACTTTGGGCTAATCTTGTATGCATATACTGGATAAACCACTGTTTAATTTTTGGACGTTTCTAGTAAAAAGGCCTGGCTTAGTGATATTAGCAGTAGCCTTTATGTGATAAAAATGCCTTTCAAAAATCATGACATTATTATGTCTCGTAATGCAAACAGGGATTTCAAGCACTAATACATACTGTATAAGATGGTATTTAGACCTTCCTGTATTCTGATATGTTGGAAGCGATTACCTGATGAGTTGATAGCATGTTTCTGTATCAAAATAAGCATGTCAAAGGCTGATGATATGTGTGTTTTATTGGAAGACTTACACCTGAAGATAATTTAGCACACAATTCATGAAGCTTGCTTATATCCTAAATTATACTGTAACCATCATGTCTGTATGGCAATAAAAGTTACCAATTTTGTTTCCTTTGTAGGAATCTCTTCACTTTCACTCATAATTGAAATATTAGGGTTTGCTAGTCTACAGTGATACATACCAATTTATGATTATTTTGTCTGTCTTCAAGACAAGAAAGATGCAGCTAGGTCGGTATTTGAATGGGAGCCAACAGCTTGGTGGTATTTCAGTGGCAGTTCAGAAGCAGAATATCAATAACTTGTAACAAAGGCATCAGGCTGCTGAGGTAAAAACACCAAGTGGTAATGGTTTTTTTATTGTTACAGATCAAGGTAGTTTCAGTATTTTTTCTTTTATTACTGGTCTCTTATATTTGAAAATAAAATGTCTATTCTATCTCTAAATTCCTCCTGTATCAGCAACTGAAGATGTTTGTCTTCAGTTTGAGTCTTTCAACTTTGTACATTGTATTGCAGTTGCAGAAAGGTTATGTACTGCTCCTCAAATAGACTTTACATTTTTCATTACATAAAAAGAATTTTATGAACTTATGAAAGGATTTTAATGGGTGAATGAAGATTTCATATATGCAAAATATGATAGAATTAAAGTATTTCAATTGTCTTTAATGGGTCTTGGATTATAAGTACATAGTACTGTGATGTTTTCTGTTCCATAGAGGAAACTTCTTAAATACTTCTCATGTGTTCAGTAACTGAAATGCAAAGTGGACCATTTCTACATATAGTCTTTAAGGTGTCTTTAATACTGAAGACAAGCAGACGTGGTTTTTTGTGTCCTTTTTTTTTTTACCCTGGAATATTTACTTCCCATTTAGGCACCAAAATAGAGGCTTGTTATCTCATGTGCTTGGCTCCTCCTGTTTGTTCTCAGCTGAGCACTGGTGTGCTGCACTCTCAGATACCCAGCCCTGAATTTTGACGTTATATATAGGAACAAACAGAAAACATGTTCACAGTAAACCAGCATTTGAGCTAAATTCAAGTAGGTTTTGCCATTTTGGTTCAATTTCGTAAGGTATAGAGAAGTATCATATTGCTAATAGCTTCAGTTATTGAAAAATGGTAATCACAACTTTTATAAAGTGAGATAAATCATGTTTATTAATGCTTCCTGTGGACATACAGTGACTTGGCCCTGGGACATTAAATGCATAATCGGGTTGTGTAATTAACTTTTTTCCCCTGTGGATTGAGTGGCTAAACACGCAAAATTTTCTGAGTAGCTCCAAAATACTTTTGTAATATTAGTTCAAGCCAAGAGAAAAAATTTGTAGTTTTTCAGGCCTTTTAAATAAAAGTAAAGATACTATTGTGGTTTAACCCCAGCCAGCAACTCAGCACCACACAGCCATTCACTCACTCCCTCCACAGTGGGATGGGGGAGAGAATCGGAAGGGTAAAAGTGGGAAAACTCGTGGATTGAGATAAAGACAGTTTAATAGGTAAAGCAAAAGCCGTGCATGCAAGCAAAGCAAAACAAGGAATTCATTCACTGCTTCCCATGGGCAGGCAGGTGTTCAGCCATCTCCAGGAAAGCAGGGCTCCATCACGCATCACGGTTACTTGGGAAGACAAACGCCATCACTCCAAACATCCCCTCCTTCCTTCTTCTTCCCCCAGCTTTATATGCCGAGCATGATGTCATATGGTGTGGAATATCCCTGTGGTCAGTTGGGGTCAGCTGTCCCGGCTGTGCCCCCTCCCAGCTTCTTGTGCACCCCCAGCCTACTCGCTGGTGGGGTGGGGTGAGAAGCAGAAAAGGCCTTGACTCTGTGTAAGCACTGCTCAGCAATAACTAAAACATCCCTGTATTATCAACACTGTTTTCAGCAGAAATCCAAAACATAGCCCCATACCAGCTACTATGAAGGAAATTAACCTCTATCCCAGCCAAAACCAGCACAGATGCATAGTGAACAGAACTTGGTTCCTAATGGGGTTTATATGCCAGCCATAAAACTCAAAACAGTGACTACTTCTGTGTTTCCATACCTGACACAAAACAGAGATTTGAACCTTACTTGCCTGCTTTGCCAATGAATTCTAAAATCATTGAACCAAAAGAGATTTTGAGCTGGACCTTTCTTGGTTTTCCCTTAACAGTTGTTTCATTTTGCATAGAACATTGATTTGGACCAGGTTTATATAGTCTTTTTCTCTTGCTTTCCCTCTCTTGCATCTTCCATGTGAGATCACTATTCATTGGGTAGATAAATTTCTTTTCAGCACTATTTTTCAGTATTTAAGAGGTACATAGTTTTATGGTTCTTAAAATGGGGCCATAGAATGTATAGGGGTGGGGAAGTATTTGCGTATGTATACATGTATGTGTCTGTATATGTATCTTTTTCAGAACATGGAGGATGGAGAGAAGGTATGCTGTATACGAGCAACTTTGAAACTCTCTCCTCTAATTCATCTACTTTCCCAAGTCACAGTCAACTGTCTCTTGACACCTGATGTGCTTGTCTAAACTTCTTAAAGGGATCAAGTGGATATGGGTAGATCTAGAGACCTCCCCAGGCAACCTATTCCAGAGCTTCATTGTCTTTGCCAGCAAAATGCTATTGTTAAAGTCCAGCCTGATGTTTTGTTACTACAATTTGAGACTCTTCTTGTCCCATCTACTATGTGCACACAACCAGAATAGTATTTTAATTCCTTGTTTTTCTTCTCCCTTCATGACTGATATCAAAGATAGAGACTGGAATAAAACATCCCCAACTGGCAAAATTTGAGCTTTTAAATCCACAGTACTTTCATACTTGGCTACCTCAGCTAGCATCATTGTTAGTCCAATTAAAAAATAAGCACCTGCCTTAAAGAATTCATAGCTGGATTGGTGTCACAGTCAAGCTTAGGAGAAAATTACTTAGACATAGAAAATAATTCTGTTTTTTGAAAGGAACTGCTTGAGAATATAAGCTTTTATTGCACAGTAACCAGCTCGACCTCTTTGACAATTCATTAGCAATATCATAACACACTGAGACATCCAGTTTGATCAGGACATTACAGGGAAAAATTTCTAGTATGCATGCCTGGATAAAGTAATCTCAGCAATTGTTAGAGGGAGTGGTGAGTTGCTGATGTCAAATAGCAGGTGAATACGGTTGCAGTTCCCTTCCTGAAACAATTCAGCAAAAAGACAGTGGTGAGACCTATGAAAATCTGAACGACTTGAGGACTTTGAGGTAGTTCTCTAATTTTGTAATGTCATGGTCTGACTCTTTATATGTAAACATGTTAAACTAGTAGAACCTTTAAAACAAGTACAAGGAAATGTTTGTTTAATAAGGCCAGCCACAGTGAAAATTTTTTCCTAATGCAGACTCACTGAATGGGAGTGTAAGCAGTGTTTGAGGTTAGGGATCAGCTGTGGCCATTCAGGCTTGTAATTACAGCTGTGGTAAGTGTGTTTTCAAGTCTTGCTGCACTGAGAGTTTTCTTAATCCATTATTTTACTAGGCCTTTCATTGCCCCTCCTAGTACATCGTAACAATTCCTGAAACCCTGTGAATCATGGGAAAACAAATGTTAGGCTATTAATTTCTGGCTATATAGAGACATAAATTTAAGTCTTACCTAGGCAAGTGCATGGTCACGTTTGATGTCATTATTATTGTATTTAGTAGCCGCAGTAAGCATGCAAATATTACAACTCTACGCAGTGAAGACTAGTTTGTTTAAAGTCTAGCTTTTTAATTTAGCATTGGGGAAAAAAATGTGTAGTAAGCTTTTATTCCATTATTATTAATAGGCTTGGTTACTGCAGACTTTGGGAGCTAGAAAAGACATGTGTCCTGTTTAATGTTTGATGTTTGCTGCAGTTGGCTTTACTATATTTTTATGAAAACAAGCACAAAGCTGATGTCTCAGCTGATTACAGTTTGCTCTTTAAGCCATGCAGAAATCTGTGCCATTGAATGTCAAACAGGAGTGGACACTTGATACAGCTGAGCTGCTTTCACCTGTACACAGGCAGTTTACTGCTTAAAATAACAAATCTTTGAGCATTGTTCTTCACTTAAAAAGCCTTTATCTTCTGCCTTGGATGACTTTGAACGAAGAAGAAATAAACTTTAGGTGGATAATTTCATACTGTAAGTAATGTTACCCCTTTAAATTCTACCACCACGCCTGCTTTTCTCCCTCTAAGAGGTGGGCTAGCTGTAATTTTAAACAGTATCTCATGTATCACAGTGATAAAGTTTATCTGATGATGAGAGAGAGGTGGCCGAGGTATACAATCTAGTTTCCACAAGATGTACAGTTGATCTCTGTGTGCTTCTTCAAGGATTAACAAATTCTTTGTGCGATTAGAGATGAGCTTTTGCCCATTTACATATTGGGGTGTATTTGGATCCAACAGAATAACTGTTCTGTGGTGAATAACTAAAAAAATGTGCACGCTTTGGGCAACACTTTGCATACAGCTGCACCAACTCCAGGAGGTCTGTATGAGGCAATGCATTCTGGTTGACTGTTGGCTAATGAGTTTGCTGCTGAGATATATTGATTGAAAATTAAAATATATTTTCTGCTGTGGCTGTGTTAATGGAACTGGTAGGCAGAAACTGGGTCTAAATTCCTTGCTTTGAGGTACAGCTGTCCACCTTGCCTATTTAACAACTTAATTTAAACATAACAATCAGTTAACCTGTGGAAAGCTTGAAAATTGGGATCTTATATACAGGCACAAGAATTCAGGTTAGCCTATTTAGTGTTCAAAGCCACACTAATTAAAAAGATTAACCTAATTTTTAATACGAATGTGTATATTACCCACCAATGTAAAATACTAGACGCATATGAATCATAGCATGTAATACAAAAAATGGGAGTAGTAGTATAGTCTCTCTAACAAAAGGTAGAATTAATATTAACTTGCCATAGAAAATCCTAGAGGAAACACCTAGGACTTGCTGGAAGACAGGTAGTCTATTTTTGGGAGGGGGAGACAATGAGGTTCCAACCCTCATTTTTCATTCTGTGTGTTGGAAATTACTTGATTACTTCCTGTAAGGTATTGGAGTTTTCGAATGATAAAACCCCATTTAAAATCTTAAAAACCCCAACAAAACAAAACCCCAACAAAACAAAACCCCAAAACCCACAAAAAACAAAACCAATCAAACAAAAAAACCCCAAATACCCTCTGTAAAACGTACCATGAATGTGTTTATATAGCCACAGGGAGATTGTATAGATGTGAGCCAGTGAACAATGGAAGTGGACTGTTTCTTCAGTGCTTCATGATTGCTCTTGTTCATGTGAATTGCTTTAGCATTTAGAATCAGATCTAACGTGATACAAACTTCTCTGTGTGGGAGAATAAGCAAGATTAAGACAAATTCAGCTCCCTGCATGTGTTGTTTAAATGGCTCATCATCGAGAGCATACTTGGAACAGCATCAGTTCTCATAAACACAAACCAATGAGGCTTGAACAGTGATCCGCAGAAGCGCGCTTCAAGGCCAGATTCCACCTTCCAGGCACAGCTTGAATACTGGACTCTAAACTGAGCTGTTTTGTCCATGGTGAGTCAAGAGGGATATATCAACAGCTATAGGTCTCCAAGGCCAGGATAAACAAAAGTATTAGAACAAAAATGTGAGTATTTCCTCCCCCCACCCCCCCCAAGTAAAATGAGCCTTGTTTTTTGCCTCTAACTGAAGCAGTTGTATTTCTTTGGTTGTTGCATATCTTCTGTTGTGGATAAGATACCTGCAGAGCAGGGATTGGTTTTTTTCCTCTCTGTCTTTCTCTTTCAGTTTCCAACTTTCCCATTTATCCCTTGAAACTGCTGCTGTTCCAAATATTCTCTCTGAACACTTTCAGTAACACATGCAGGGCACTGAATTTGCTTCTTGTCTTCATACCCTGCCAGCTCACCCAATTTGAACAGTATGAGGCCACTACTGTTCCCTTTTTTTTTTCTTTCCTTAAGCTGGTAAGATCATAGATGCTTATGAAGAAGCAAGAGGGAGGAAGGACTAGAATGATGATGTGGAGCAAAAAGTGAGGATTTTAGTGGCAACTTTGTCCACTATGCCAAGCTAGCTGAATTTTCCTCCTGTCCAGATACTATGTGAGTTGATCAGTTGTTTGTATTGGTGTCTGTAATCATGTCTGTAATTGGGCAGATGCCCTGGTTGCTATAAAATTTGAGTTCTGGAGTTGAAGAAATCATGGAAATAAGAGAGACAAATGAAAATATTCAAAAATATGTGAAAACTACTAGCAGAGCAGATAGCAATGGTGCTGAAGCCTAAGAGGCAAGAAGTGAAATTGGCTTTAGGGTGGGAGGAAGGAGGAGTTTAATTTTCTTCTCCACATGGTCTTTCTATGCTTCTCACTCCTTTGGGAAGATCAGTGATCAGCATCCTTCACATCAAAAAGAAATTCTTATCATATGTCTTGTTTGGAGTTTTCCACTTTGTGAAATACAAAGTGAAAAATGTTGCATCTGTAGTTTTTTAGAAAAAATATTTATCTTGTAACAGATGTTATGCTGTTATCTTAGAGAAATATTTGAAGTGGTGAAGCTTACATAGCAGTGCTAAATTTTTCGCTCAGTGTTACTGATTTTGATGAAATGTACTTGTTCATTGACTCCATTTTGCTGCTACTCCAGTAAACACCCTCTGAGTGACTCTTTCTCGTCCTTTTGTCTCTGAAGTTTTTGTGCAAGACCAGCTTTACAGGCTGTTTTCATTTTGATTTTTTTGTATGAACTGTGGCTCTGTTGGTCAGGCTCAGCACACTTGCCAAAACAGCTCTTTCAACTGGTTTTAAAAACAGTCTTTCATAGGTCCTGTCCAGCTTCAGCTGCTGTGCCAGGACAGCTCTATTATGTGGATGGTAATGGCCTGGCCACCTCTGCCAGCACAGTCCCCTGGCTGGCTCCAGAGCAGCTGCCAGCATGGAAGGTGCCAGGGCTGCCAGGGTGGCTGGGAGAGCTCTGCCGGCATGCTGCTGTGCTCCAGAGTTAGTGTGGGCCGGCATTTAATACCAGTCTGTTGCTGGCTGTCAGGACTGCGGCTGTCATGACAGTCTGATATATGCAGTTGCTTCCAAGAGTAATTGTAGCTGGCTGGAAGCTCACCAGTGGCTGCGGCTGCCGCGATCTTGCATCTTCTGTACAGAAATGGACTATGAAGCTGAGAAGCATTAGAGAAACAATGTCCGTGCATTATAAGTAACAATCCTTGTCATGATGAATTGCCATTTGTAATTACAGTATAACAATTAACCCTAGCATTAAAAGTAGATGATGTTTTTTTTCTAAAGCAATCTGTATATCTTATTGCTGTACTGTAAGAAACTAATTTTGATCTAAGTAGTGTTAACATGGGTGAATAATAACTCTCCTGGCAATAGTGACATTACCTAAATGTAAATGGAGCCCGATGTTGATTGCAAGTCTGAAGCCAATATTGTTTTGTAGGAAAGCAAGCTGTTTTGTATGTCACACTTGCATTCAGTTTATGAAGTGATAGACTCCTTTTCTGAAATCTTGATACATTTTAATTAACTTTCTTCATCTTCTTGACATAGTTATATCCATAGCCTGATCTTTTTTTCTTCTGAAGTCCTTGTGAAGGAAGCTGAACAATATATTGAAGAATTAACTTCTGCTTTGAACTTTTGAAACAGTTTCACAGCTAATATATACCTTGTCTATTTAGTTATTTTGGGATGATTTAAAGACTGTCATTCTTTATTGCATTTTGTTAAAGACATTTAAAAATTTTACTGAGTTGGTTGGTAGGCTTTTGAAATGCATTCAGCAAGTCTCCTCCAAAGAGACACAGTTTTGAGGTACTTTTGATGCAGTATTCCCTATTCCTATGAACCACTGAATAGTGAAGGACTCCTGTTCTTTTTTGTTTATCCCTAATTAGTTGTGTCCTTCAGTCCTCCAACTTTTGAAAGTTTAAAATTGGCTGTGAGAGCTTGTGTAATTCCAGGCAAAGTATATGGTCTAATGTAACGTATCTCAAGTGACTATGCATAAATATGGAGTTGCAAGAAAAAGTGTATGGCACTTGAAACATTGTATTCCAAACTCACTTGCTGTAAATGCTTTCACAAAATGTATTATTAATATTTTTCGGTTCTGCTGAAACTGTAATAGCATAATGCATTACAGCAATGTCTGTGACATGAGTGACAGCTTTCATCACTTATAAAACTATGCTCCAGTACATGCAGTAACATTGCCTTTAGACTTAAACTGCAATGATTGCATCTGGCAGTTGCATATGGTGAAACTTAGCTACTGCCCTTTTAATTAAATTATAGTTGGGAGCTTGCTTCTGGGAGGCTGCTGATCAACTGAATTTCACAGTAAAATAACATAAATGTGACTTATTGTAAGTAAGGAAATTTGCAGTACGTGCAAGAGCAGGCAAGAAGTTGTTCTTGTATCTAAAATAGCTGATTGCAGTGTGCTATCTCTGCTGCTTCTGATAGAAAACTACTACAGAATCAGATGACACCCTTCTTCTCCCTTCCTTTCCCAAACCAGCCCAAGGAGATCCGAGGAAGGAAAAGTAATGATACTGTCTCATTTGGGGTACCTTCCCTAGATGATTGCACTGTGAGTGGAGTACTGTGTTGGCCTTCTCATTCTGTTTTGTGTGGTAAGGTTTTGGTAGCAGGGGGGTTACAGGGGTGGCTTCTGTGAGAAGCTGCTAGAAGCTTCCCCTTTGTCTGACAGAGCCAGTACCAGCCAGCTCCAAGACAGACCCGCTGCTGCCTAAGGCTGAGCCGATCAGCGACAGTGGTAGTGTCTCTGTGATAACATATTTAAGAAGGGGGAAAAAAAACAAAACCTGTGCAAACGCAGCCGGGGAAAAGAGGAGTGAGAATATGTGAGAGGAACAACTCTGCAGATACCAAGGTCAGGGAAGAAGGAGGGGGAGGAGGTGCTCCAGGCACTGGAGCAGAGATTCCCTTGCAGCCCCTGGTGAAGACCATGGTGAGGCAGGCTGTCCCCCTGCAGCCCATGGAGGTTAACAGTGGAGCAGATATCCACCTGCAGCCTGTGGAGGATTCCATGCCAGAGCAGGTGGCTGTGCCCAAAGTAGGCTGTGACCTCATGGGAAGCCCACGCTGGAGCAGGCTCCTGGCGGGACCTGTGGAGAGCAGAGCCCATGCTGGAGCAGGTTTGCTGGCAGGACTTGTGACCCCGTGGGAGACCCACACTGGAGCAGTTCGTGAAGAACTGCCGCCCGTGGGAAGGAATCACATTGGAGAAGTTTGTGGAGGACTGTCTCCCATGGAAGGGACCCCATCCTGGAGCAGGGGAAGAGTGTGAGGAAGAAGGAATGTCAGAAACACCATGTGATGAACTGATCAAAACCCCCATTCCCTGTCCCCCTGTGCCACTCGGGGGGAGGAGGTAGAGGAAATTGGGAGTGAAGTTAAGCCCAGGATGAGGGGAAGGCGTTTTAAGATTTGGTTTTATTTCTCATTACCCTACTCTGATTTGATTGGTAATAAATTAAACTAATTTCCCCAAGTCGAGTCTGTTTTGCCTGTGACAGTAATTGGTGAATGATCTCTCCCTGCCCTTATCTTGACCCATGAGCCTTTCGTTGTATTTTCTCTCCCCTGTTTGGCTGAGGAAGAGGAGTGATAGAGTGGCTTTGGGCACCTGGCATCCAGCCAGGGTCAACCCACCACACATTCAAAAGAAAAAAAATTCCAAAAGTAGAACTTGTCAAAATTGGTTCTTGACAGCTTCTGACTAAGATCAACTTCACCTCCTGTGTCTAGGCATTGTGCCTCCTTCCATAGTAAAATCAGTCCTAAGAGGAGGTTCCCACTGCTGGGCTCTCAGGTCTAAGGTAAGGTGACTTTGAGGCACCTATATGGACCTTTCTGTTTGTGTCTTGCTCTGTTCTTGTGGGAAATCCAGCCATTTCACTTTTGAATAGAAGAAGATGCCCCAAATTTTCAACTTACTGCAAAATGTAAAACAAAGAAGTTTTTGAGATCTAGTCACTGTTTTGATGGTATATTAAGTTTTAATTTGTTAGTCAAATAGTATACACAGAAAGCTGTCTAATATCAAAACAAGCATAACTGATGTTTCTGAAATGAAACACACTGATTCTTTCAGCCAGTTCTACTCTTGTCAATAATGAATCGAGTTCAACATCTTCACCACAAGATCAATGTGCATGGGAGTGACCTCATTCAGAGTGGTGTACAGGACTGACAACCCTCACTGAAAATAAATATATGTAAAAAAAAACAAATCAATCTATGCCTGATTAAGCTGCTTCTATGAGACTTGACAGATAGACACACACACACACACCCCTTTTGATCTGTTGAAAGCAGATCCAATGTCGTATTTTAATCTCTAGCCTTGAAGCTCTCCCCAGTCAGGCTTTGTTGTCTTTCTCAGAAGGGCTACATGCACGCTCCCAATTCTGAGCCTTTAGAATCCCCAAGTTCTCTAATACTTCAAATTTTCTCCTTCATAGAGCTCGTTTATTTTGTGTTTTCTTATTTATGGCTTTTACTTTGTGGGGCACATTGTAACTGTCACAAATAAAAGCACTCTGCCAAACAATTTCTAATTTTTTTTTTCTTCTAGACAGAAGAAACAAATAGAGAAATTGTATATGGATCCTCACAATTGCAGGCCTAATAGTAGTAGTTTTTGAAATAAGACCACCTTTTCTTAATTGTCTAGACATGGATTTAGATGTTTGCTTTAGGCTATTCAAATTTAAGTATTTTGGACATGGCTTCTCAGCATCTCTTTTTATTTTTTAATTGGAGCTGAGGGATTATGCTTGAGGAAGCTCAATTAAGACAACTTTGGCTTGCATAATTGCCTCAGTAGGTTAGTGACTCAGTGCCAAGCTCCATGAAAGTTTAAAAACATTTGGGATTTAATGGTAGAGATTGTCAATATGAAAGTTTTCAGTGTACCTTTCAAGTTTTCTAGAAGCTGCTGGTGTTATGGGGCCATTTAAAAAATAGAAATAAATCTGAGGGGCATGCCTTGCTGTGTGTTGGAGAACAAGATTTTCAGTATGGTCCAAACATTTCTTATAGAATGACTCTTCTTTGTCTTAGTCACTATATACTAGAGGTTTAAATACCCTAGTATTTGATATATTGTTGTGCTGCTTTCTGATGAAATTAACCTCAAGGTTTCCTGCTCTAGAAGGCAGTGACTCCGTAATTGACAGATGGTGATAAAATCCCATAACTTTATTACTAATGTTTGTGCAGATTGAAATACGGATGTCATTGCACATCTCTGAAACAAACAAATTCAAACAAGCTTAATGATTCTAGATGTGTCTGTAGAATCTCTGTTTGACAAGGTCATATGCTCACATAAGCTAAGGATAAACATTTTTTTGCAACACAGAAAATGCAAATACATACCCTAATATGAAGGAGTTGACTTGCTGGCTAGATGTAACATGTCATAGCTAGCATTTGTGTGCCTGCCTGGTATCGAGACATATATAATTTCACATGATTGTCACTACTTCCAATAACCAAACTACTACTAATAACCAAAGTGCTTTGTAGATACCTTCATGTACTGTTTGCACTGTCCCTGATAGCCGTAACTTAAAACATTTTATGGACATCTAGTTATTTTCCCATTTCCTTGGGTATATACTTCTGGCTGTAAGCAATAACACGTCATGAATTGCATATCTGTTGCCCTGAGAATTGGTACTTTCATGTACCTTCTATCACCTTCAGGCAACTTTCCTGTATCTCAACTCCATGTGTTAAGCATGCCCTAGTGGATTGTGTAAGTAGACCCTTAGAGCAGTTGGTAGGATGTAGATTTCCCATTTAGATGCCCGATTACAGCGGTTAGCCTTTGCCCTGCTGTCCCCTGTATACCTGCCTGCTTTCACTTGTTATGTAAAAGAAATGATTTTTCAGGTTAAGTCAACTCAGGTTATAGCCTCGTTTCACAGTATGCTGTCTGTCAGTCCCCGTGCTGGAGGGAGCGAGCAGCTGAAAGAATGGGAGGAAAAGGACAATGAACAAAGTAAGCAACTCATGGAAGTGCCACATTACTTCTGTGGTATTTTCTACAGGTAAAACCGCAACGTTCCAGGTGTGAGAACAGTAACGCTAGCTGGAGATGCAAATTTTGCCCAATCTTTAAATAAATAAAAATCTGAAAGGTTGGATTCCTGGACAAAGCAGAAAGGATTGAAGAAATGATTCTTATATTGTTCTGCAGTACAAACTGATCGAGTGGATTTGTAAGAATCTTGAGACGTGTGGTAGCAGCCACGTTCCCCTGTTGTTGCAGAGCAGCATGCCCAAGGCAAGCCTAAACCAGTCCAGGAGCTCTTCCCTACTGCTGTGTACCTCCTTTGCCCATCCTTCAGGGTAGCCATGACAACCACTGCCTGGTCCTGGTGAACAGCTAATGATCTTGTTAACTGCTCAGTGCATCTCCTCTGCTCAACTGGTGTTCACTGGTTTCTTTTTGGAGGGAGACTTGTGTTGATTTTCTAAATTGATACTACTAGTTATGCAGTCCCTCCCTCTTTGATATTGTATTGTTTGATAAGATTGCCAACAAGAAATCATCTAGAGTAAAGGTGCCTGCGGCAGTTGTCGTGTTTACTAACTGACAAAGCAGTAGTGGTTGGATTTCACCAAACTTGTATCCTTTCATAATTAATCTGTCACAAACATGATACAGTTTTGGTTGGGTTTGAGGGGAAGGAGGAAGCACCCAGCTCCTACCTAGATACATAGATAGTGGTTTTTTCCTCTGACCAGCAGGGCTTGTTCCCTAAGTAAATTAATCTCTCGCTTTATGAAATTGTTCTGCCAGGCTTCTGTCTGTTCCTGCAGATGTTCTTTACAGGAGAGAAGGTAATCAATCCTGTTACCACACTTGCTTTTCTCCCCAAGCTTTTCTTTTAGACACTGATCAAAAGGAATCAGCGGTTTTTCTCGTTTGTGCTTCCTGCACCTTTGGTGTTTAGCTTGCATGTAGCCAAGAGTAATCTTTAAGGCAACTAATCTTAGTTTAGTCTCTGTGTGCTGAGGAACTAAGGCAATATATCACAGTTTTATTTTGTAGGTTTTTAAAACCATAAATGAGTTTCTTTATAAAATGCACAGTCTGTAAAGGTGTAAAAGACAAGGAAATTATAACCCCTCTTTTCAACCTGTCTGGCATGCACAAGGTACTAGAATTCAACCCTTAACTGAATTTTTGGCACCTTCCTACGTTGAGTCCAATTCTTACTGTTTCAAAATTCACGGTACTTCATGTCTGTGAACTCAGTTTGAGTTTGTTGATATGATATCTCTCAAAATATCTTGGCTTACAGAGGATGCTTGCCCCTTTTGCATTTTTCTGAAAGCATATGTAATGAACTGGATAGTTCAGAGTTTGTGGGTGTGAGGGGGCGATGTTGTTCTACTTCCTCTTAGTCATTCCAGCCTTATGCTTGGGGAAAGGCAAGAGCTATAGTTAATCAGTCCTGTATTCTAGCCTATGAATCTTTTTCTTCAAACATTATTAAAACCGGTGTTCCTTCTGCCCGTGTATAGGAGTACATCTGTGTTGGCCACAGGGCAAACGAACAGGAATGCTGCCTTTACACTGAGCTGGTTGTGACCTGTTGTGGAAATGTGGTAGGCTGAATTTCGGGACTGATGAAATCTTTACAGGAGGTGTGTAAAATTTTGAATGAAAAAGTTTTCCAGGAATTGAACTAGCCGTGACCTCAATGCAAGTACCTACTGAATGACATATATCTGGAATCTCTTTTGTATTATTTTAAGTAATACGTGAGGGAAGTGACAAAAAAAAAAAATCAGAAAGAGGAGTGCCTTCATTTAAGATGGCTTCAAGAAACTTAAACCCTGTGCAGAACAGTGTCCAAAAGCAAAAGAAGCCCCCAGACAAAACAGGCATGTGTCTCTACCCAGAGCAGAAACACCGGAAGAATCATGTAGGAATGTCAAACTGAGAGGAGCTGTTGTTCAAGTAAAGAAGTATATGTGTGTTAGGGAAGCCCATTTACATTGAAGGTGTGGCAAAAGTCGCCAGATAACACCTGCACAGGTACCACTGTGCAATAATGTCTCATCTGGAGGTACAGGTGTTTCTCAGGTTTTTGAAACAATACTGCATTGTTTAGTGTTCTGTTGCTGCTTTTTTTCCTGAGAACAGTTGCAAGCAAGAACAAAGCTAATGCTCTGACAAGCTTCTGTAGCTAACGATGATTTGTGATGCACAATTGTTTTTCAGGAAGAGGCCATTGCAAGGAGAGTATTTGTCTATTTGCACTGATACTTTGTTTGCCTGGCAGGAGAGAGTGGTGTTCGTGCATCAATTAAGATAAAATAAACCAAAACTTAGATTCTGTCTGAGACTGGCCCTCAAACAAGAAGAAATTCATGTCTTTGTTCTTGACATCTGTGTGATTGAGGAGTGAAAGTAATTTCAACAGCTTTTTTTCATTCATATAGGTAGCCAATAAATGCAAAATGCATGCAGTAACATTTGAAACTGATGGTGCTTGATTTTTAAACGTTGTTCAATGTGGACTTTGACTCCTTTTCAGCTGATGCAGTATTATTTAACTAGATTTCATTGATGCAGAACAGCAATGACGGACTGTACTGCTGATGGCTCTGAGGAAGAGTCTAAAAAGACTGACTAAAAAGTTTGATGATACTCATGGGAATTGTTCAACTTTCTGGACATAGACTACATAATATTCAGCTTCATTTCCCTCACTTAAAGTATGTTTGTGAATAGGGTACAGTCAATTTAAAAAAAAATGCTGCGGAAACAAAACAGAGTGCCCTCGACTCTTCAGTAAGAGAGATGCTGAGGACATGCTGCACCATAGTAACTGCTCAGCTGATTGTTGGATCAAGACCTGCTGCATGAAGAGGCATGAGGAAGCATAAAACCAAAAGTAATACAGCCTAAAGTAAGGCAGAATCAGAGAAGCAGTAACTGTTATGACTGGAATGATAATTAAGAGCTAGATTCCCAGTTGTCAGTAGAACAGTGTATGCTTGTACCAGAAGTGCAAGAAGAATTGAACTGAAGAATTTACCCCAGACATCTCGGATTAGACCGATAAGATTAGACCATTGTCACATTGGCTGGCAAGGCTCGATCAGATGTCTGTTCTCTTTTACAGCCTTCTCCCCACTGACCATCTCCCACAGATCTTCGGTTTCCTTTAAAACATCTTCCCTTACGTTGTACTCTTATTCATACATTGTGAGAAAGTTATATTTTCACAAATATCTGAAGAGAGCACTGCCAGTGAAAGTGCTGGTTGCATCCTCTGCCTACACCTGGGTGCTCATTCCCACCTCCCTGGCTCTCTTCCTTTTCCCCAGACGTGTGTATGGGGAACTCCACTGTGAACTCTATTAGAAAACCTCTCTAGAGTAAAAGTGATGTGGAAGGGGAAGTGGGGGGAAATCTAAATTGTTTGGCTTTAGTTCATTCCTACTGGGACATTTAATTCTGCACAGCTTAACCTCTTGCATTGCCATCAATGGGATTTAAGCATGTATTTAAAAACTAAGTTTAAGTTTGGTACTTTGTCTTGTAAGAGCATTTCAGTATAAATCTTATTTGTCCCCATCTATGTACTTACTCTATTTTCTGTCCAACTAAACAACTAAAAATAATATAACTTGAGTATTTCACATGAGGAGCTTTTCAGGAGTGGTCAGGAAGAAAGATGACTTTGATTTGTGTGTGTATATATATATATTTTTTAGCATTGTCCGATACCAAATATTTTATTAGCATTCAAATGGACTAACCTACATGTTAAGCACTTCATTAAGATGTATACATTTCCCCTCTCCCTCCCCCCTGCAATTATTTAAGCCTGATGGGCAATAGCACATATGACAAAGGTGATGGAGTGCTGAATAGCAGCCTCTGCAACTAAAAGGCTGAGGAAATTTCCTTTTTTAAATTTGAAGATTATTGTACGTTTGTTGTAACCTTGTCAGGTCTCAAAGTGAGTTCAAACAGTTCTTGATAAGGGGGGAGAAAGCTTAACTATCTGTATAATTGCATCCGCATTGAGCAACACAACTGGTTTGCTTAGATTAGGATGTGAGATTCTCCAAATTTGCAGGCCAGTTTAAAAGCCAGGATGCTTTGGGTTCATCCTCAACAACAGAAAGATGAGCTGCTGCTTATCTGTTTTTTTTGAGTATGGTTTTTGACAGGGCTATAGACAGCCTGCGTGGCTTAAGTTTATAAGCCTTTCTCGCCTTGTACAGCTTTTAGGATGAGAGGCTAATACCTGGGCTCAGTCCATCACAGTGATGTGCTGAATGAAGTTGTATATTATGTAACATTAGGAGAGATGCGTGCTCTTGTTTTTTTAAATAACAAAGTCTAGAATACCCAGAATCACAAAGAAAATGGAGAAATCCGGTTATTTTCTATAACAGAAACCTTAATATCCTTAAGTCAATAACTAATAAATGTACAGGCTAAAAAAAATATCAACTGCTACTAAGAAAAGCAGTTATTGGGGAAGTTTGTGGTATGTTGATAATGTTTAGGACAACAAAAACATTGTCTCAGTCTTTATGAAATAAATAGCGATGGTCATGGCTCAGACTGAAGTGTTTTCCATTGGGCGGCAGTGAAGTGCTGGGTAATTTTATAAGTGTACTGAAATATGTAGTCAAGTAATAAGCACAATATGAAGCTTGTGTTTAGGCTTATATGACTTATTCTGTGCCATTCTCAAATAGAATTTGAGAATCTCTCCTTTGGTGGAGATTTTTGAGATGTTGCTAAGAATCAGAGCAAGATTGATCGGGTAGTCCAGAGATGAAGTGATGCCAGCGTAGAGGAGGGCTTATTAGAAATTGAGAAAAGGGGCATATCTCACACATACATGGAAGCAATCATGATAAAGGAGATGTGGGGCAAGGGAGAAACAAGGCTTTAGCTACCATGTTGCACTTAAGAGCCTGTCCTTTTCCCCTGAAGCATGTACGATTGCTGCACCAGTTCATCTATTTTAATTTTCTCAGTGAAAAAATAAACAAAAAGCTGATCTGTGGCTAGGGGACAGGAAGAATCTTAACTGGTGACTGCATCAGTTGCTGCCAAGGCACGTATGTGTACCCTGTTGCTTTTTATATTGTCAGCTATAAAATGTGAGTAATAATGCTTAAATTATGTATCATTCAGTGTTGTGTGAGTTAATTAGATAACATAGTCCTTTGAAGATGAAATGCATAATATAAAAGTTGTATAAAGCTTACTAAGGGTCTCTGGGTCAGGTATATAGAAACCCATGGTAACTGCAGACACAGGAGAGCTGGGAAGCATAAGGCAGAGGCACTTGGGCTGGCTGCATGCAAATTGACTTCAGTCAAGCAACAGAATAGCACATTCACACAAATTCGTTCCATGCTGACAAAGCCCTGCAGACTGGCACAACAACATGTAAACACTTCTGGATTAAAGCTTTTAGTCTTGTACTGTCTAACCTACTGCTTCAGGAATCTTTGCTTCATTATGTGTTAGAGAGATCGTAAGTGGCAAAGAGAAGGAACTGAAATGCAAGCTCTGTTGGCTTGATATTTCTGACCCAAGACACTTGGCAGTAGTGGGTCATATGCCAAGCTAGCATGAAGTTTAAAGGAAAAATGGAAGGATGGAGACATGTACACTGCTCCAGGAGCTCGAATTTTAATATCAGTAGTTGTGTGATGAGCTAAACTGGGATAGAGCGAGAGCTGTTGCTTACTGAAGCAATGTAGCAAAGCTTGGAGGATGGATTAGTCAAAAGCATTAGTGCTAACCCTTTTTTCTATTTAGTTTACTTTCTTGTTTCCCTTGTTGGATCTTTCTCACTGGTGTATACAATAACTTTATCCTCTAAAGATCTCTGAGCAGGTGTTGTCTCTTAGCTAGCATAACTACCTAACTTCACCATTATTTACTAACAAAAGGGATTTCATTTGGTAACTAAGGCATGATTTATTTTTCTTTCAAAGAATTTTTGGCTGCTTGCCATGTGTTTTGCAACTGAGCAATGTCATGGTACGTTTCATTTGTCACCAGTGTCAGCAAGCTCTCTCACAGTGCTTGAAATAGTTTTACCAGTTTGGGGCTTAGAGTGACTTAGATGAATAAGTTGCATCTTACTGGAAGATCAGATGAAAGAAAAGTGGACTTGTAGGTCTCCTTGGTGAAAAAGTGCAGAAATACATACTAATTCCAGATCAACGTTGCTTAACAATGACAACAGCAAAATTAAAAAATAAAAGTGGGAAAGTCATTGTTATGTCTTTGAGGTCTTTTTCTGTAGAAGCCTCATTTTGTTAATCTTGCTGAAAGATTTCAAAAGCATAAAGTCACATAATGAAGTAGGTTGGGTTTGTTTTTTTTTAAAATAGATCATTACTTCAGTTTGAACAGTATATGTATTAGTTTCTCCTCCAAATAACTGAATTGTGCATTGATCTCCATAACTAGGCTTTTTTTCCCCACACATATTTAAGACTAAAAGTTTACTATTCTTTTTTCTCTCAAGTTGAACTTTTATTACTTAAACAAGGTTAACTTCTTTTCTCTAAAATTTCCTTGCAGATCTTAGAATCTCGAGACATGTATTTCCTTGGACTGTTGTCTTTGCTTGTTTTGCAAAGCAAAGCCTTCAAGACAAATTTTCCTGATGAAACCATTGCTGAGCTTTCTGTGAATGTTTACAATCAGCTGCGAGCTACAAGAGAAGATGAGAATATTCTTTTCTCTCCTCTGAGTATTGCAATAGCCATGGGAATGGTAGAGCTTGGAGCCCATGGAACCACTTTGAAAGAAATTCGACACTCCTTGGGTTTTGACAGCTTAAAAAATGGTAAGGCCTTTTAGTCATGTTTTACTATGGGGCTTTTTGTCTTAAAGAAACAGATGGCAATGCCTGAACAATGATGGAAGTGGCCCGGTCATGTCCATGGGTTATTAATCAGTAGGCTTCTTGGCATCCTGTTTGATGGCCTCAGCATGCTGAAGCATGCTTCAGTGGATTCTGTATAAGTTGAGGGATGCTAACATACAATCTTGGCTTGGGCACCTGAATGTTAAGCAGTTACAGTTAACTGTTGATCTTTGTTTCCATCTGCAAAATAAGCTTACCTTTGCCTCTAGAGTTATAAGAAGATTTTTAGGAACATCCTTTTCAGGGATTGTAATGAAACCTGAAAAGGAAAGCAGTAGTTTTAGCAATATTGCTTATAAGAAAGTACGAAAATCGTAGTAATTTAACTGGAAACGTCTCTTACTTTGACACAACTTGTTTGGTTCTTGTAGGTAGAACTTATAGGTTCTTACCGTAATTCTATGTCACTAATGTTCTGTCTGCATTGCATAATGTCGCGTACAGACGTACAAGCTAATTTAGGAATTATAAGCATCTTGGCTGTTTCAGCACGATATGCTACGTCTTCCCATCAGTATTTCTGAGAAACAGGATTCATTTCTTTAGCAGAGAACAATACTAGCACACCGTCCCGTTTGTAGTGTGGGATGAGCTAAGTCATGCGTCTGGAGGTAGTGCTGTGCTGTGGAGTGCAAGCACAGTCTGTTAGTGCAAGCAACTGTAATATGACTGCAAATGGAGGGGATGAGTGAATGGCAAAAAATGACTTTGAAAAGGCAATTTCTATGAATTTTGATGTCAAAGTAATTGGTTTGAAACCTGAATGAAATTTGTTATTCATACAATGTACTGGACTTTAAGTCTTTGGTGAAAGGATCTTGGGGAGGAATTTCTGAATACAGTGTTCAAGATGTGTTCAACAGTACCACTGCACAGGTGATCTCTCTCTGTGGAGACTACAGCATGTGCTTAGTTCTATAGTTTGCCTCTAAAACATTGATAAATTATCCCTTAGCTATAATTGAAGAAGTTATGCAGTTGATTTGAGCTGGGCCATTCCCTGTGCATGCATATGAGTGGTATTCAGTGAAAGCATGCCAATGATTTCTGCTTGGAATATATCATCGCATTCATGTTTTAAGGTTTGTTTGTTTGTTTGTTTTTTAAATTAGAAATTTCAGCTTCAGGTAGACGATGCAACAGTACAAGCTTCCTATCTTAAAGCAGACTACTTTAATCCTACTCAGGATTCCTCATTACCCAAGCAAATGGTTCTGTACTACCCCGCGCAGGATCCTGGGAAATTCTAGACCTGTTTATTGCAGAGACAGGTCTATGGGGAAGTCCTTAGCTTCAAAACTTGAAGTTCATTTTTCCTTAAATAACTGGCTTTTAGGATGTAACGAAAATTCTGTTTAGGATTTGTGGTGGCAAGACATAAAAGTGTGACTTATAAGAATAATTTTTTTTAATTACTATTTTGGTCTTGAAAGGATTACCATTGATAGCTTTATCTGTGATGGGATCCAAATGTCTCGTTAATTACGCTAATTATAGGTAGTAGAAAAATTAAGCTCTACATAGTATGTTCTGCCTTATAGATTGTTCTTTCAGATCTGAAGGTGTGTGTAGGTTTAGAAACAAGTTTATTAAAAAAAAAGACTACTTTTTTTTTTGCATAAAATGTCTTTGTGAATTTCCAGCAGAAAAAACGTTGAATAACTTCTTTTCTGAAACACTGAATCTGTTTTTCTTTCCTCAGGTGAAGAGTTTACCTTCTTGAAGGACCTTTCTGATATGGCAACTACTGAAGAAAGTCATTATGTTCTGAATATTGCTAACTCTCTCTATGTGCAGAATGGATTTCATATCAGTGACAAATTTCTGCAGTTGGTGAAAAAATACTTTAAAGCTGAAGTAGAGAATATAGATTTCAGCCAAAGTGCAGCTGTAGCTACCCACATCAATAAGTGGGTGGAGAATCATACAAATAGTAAGTCCACGTGATTCTTTTATATACTTCCTGCAGTAAGTGTTTCTGTTTCCAAAGTTATGCAGTGTTGTTGAATTGTTGCCTTGGTAAAGTATCTCCTCCCATAAAAAGAATTCTAGTATCAGCTCTTTGTGAATTTTTTTTTCCTGTGCAGGGATGATCTGTCTTAAGTAATATTAGCCATTGCTAATAGTATCTGTCTGAACATTTTTTCCCCCTGTCTTACTATCTTAAAGTACCTGTAACACTTATTGAAGGAGAATGTTTTAATGGTAGGCATTTTAATAGTATTGTAATACTGAATTTGGTATTAAATTACAAACAAAACCAGACAGGTTCTATTGCTAACTGCAGAAAATCGATACCCCTTGTAGACAAAGGGGTTATTGGCCTATGCTTTGAATGTGTGGAGTATCACTAGTTCTCCGAGGAACCCATAGTTACAAGGTACTGAGAAATAGAATACTAAGGAATACAAAAAGATAATTTTGAACCACAAAATCAGACCCTGTAATTTAATCTTTTCCAATGTGAGGAAATGATCTGCATGATGTAGTGCTTGCTTCGCTTGTGGAATCCCAAAGATGTGACATTTTCTGAATACATGCAGAGTCTCAAGGTATGGGCGTGAAGTTAGTCCCCCGTTGTAGGGATCAAAGCATAATCTTATTCTAGTTCATCTGGCACACTCTGGAGGTTGATATTTTAAGAGTAATTCAGCAGGGATCTGGCTCTAACATCAGTCGTACCATTGTAAATTTGAAGGTATTGGAATCCCCTGTAAGGAATTAACACATCACCGTGTAGTCTGAGCATTTAAGAATCCATCATGCTTTATGGAAATGTATGGCACCAAAGTGGAAAAACGCTTCGTATAATGCTTTTATTCCATTTTGAAAATGATCTCTTTTTTCCAAGGGAAAATGGCAGCTATTATATTCATAATAACTTCTGCCCTTGTTCTCAAGCTACAAAAATAGAGGGGAATGTAAGTGATGCAGCAGATTGCAGAGTGTTTTCAGAGAAACGTGGTGTCTGTCTGAAAGAAAAGTAAAATTCTCTTTTAGAAAGAACAAGTTCTCCTGCTTAATACCTGCCACATGTGCTGACCAAGCTCATAACCATTGCCCTGGAAGGAGCTGTGCAGAGCTAACAAAGGTAGCTGTGGGTCTCTTAGCATCAGGTTGCGATAGTAACAGTCCTTCAGCCCAGTCTCTGACCACTGGATCTCATTCTCTCCTGCCTGCCAGCTCTGATGGAGGAGGCTCATTTTCTCATTAGGAAAGGGGTACAAGACAGGCAGGTTTCCAATTCCAGCATGTTAAGCATGGTGGGGGGCTTGGAGCAGAAAACATAACTGTCAAAGGTTTCTCTGGCCAGAAAAATTCTTAACATACATTAGTGTATTAACAAGATGTGGCTGAAAAACATAAGGGAATATGATGTACCAAATAGAAATGGAAAAACTGGAAGTTTATTCTTTCTTAATTTTTCCTTTTTTTTCCAACCACAGAGAGTGAATATGGCAGTATGGGTCAGATCTCATTTCTAAGAATGTTCTAGATAAAATGAAGTACAAGCAGCAACCCAGAAGAAATACTGCCCCATGATACACAAATTTCACACTAGTTAGTCAGTGTCACATGCTCCAGAAAGCAGAATTAATCTGTGTTTTAAACCATGGGTTAAGAAGTAATAATCAGACTGAGGAATGTGTTTATTTTAACACCTTGCATTGCAATGTCAGATAAAAATAGAAGTGAGCAAGAAAGCTATCTGAAGTAGGCTGTAATTCTTCAAGAATAGTGACAAATCTGGTCAGTGCACCAAATTTAACAAGCTCAAAATTATTTTGCTGAAAAGCAAGCCATTTAAGATGAGCTAAAGCAGGTAACAGACTGTTTTCTGATGTAAATGACTTACTGAGGAGTAGGAGCAAAGCAGCTGCCATGCTCAGCTGACATACCTCCCATGAACAGAGCAGATGCTAGATGGTTTTTTTCTCTTTTGCTTTTGAAGAGCTAATGTCAGTGGAACAAATGCTAGGAATTTAGGGGGGGGTTTATGATTAGTCCTTACTTTGAAGTCTGTTGGACATTACTTGATTAGAAACTGAATGCTTCCTTCAAAATTGGCCTAGGTAAAGGTCCAATGGGTATACTTATACACTTTAAGCACCTATTTAAGTGCTTCTTTGGATTGGAGCCAAAGTTTGTAGAAGTTCTGACCTTAAGAGGATAGTGCTGAACTGTATTAGAGCAACAGTGTAAACGTTCCTTATGTGACCCCTTTTCCACTTGGTTTCACTGTGGGGTATATTTAAGTAGTGATCAAGAAACAGTTGACTAACATGTACTCAGTGGAAGGGTTTATGCACCTACATTGTGATTTAGGTTTACAAAACACTGGCAGTTTAATTTGAGATTTAATGGAATATCTGAATTGGAAATTACATGTTAGCACAGCTTTTTATTTTCTTGCATTTTTCAAGCTGTCTTAAGTTTTGATTTCATGCTCGATTTGACATGCAGACTGACAGTTGGTTTTCTTCTTAGATATGATCAAAGATTTTGTGTCTTCAAGAGATTTTGGTGCTCTAACTCATTTGGCTCTCATCAACGCAATCTACTTTAAAGGCAATTGGAAATCACAGTTCAGACCTGAAAATACAAGAACTTTTTCTTTCACTAAAGATGATGAAAGTGAAGTGCAGATTCCAATGATGTACCAGCAGGGAGAGTTTTACTATGGTGAGTTGGAGCTTTAGCAATTTAAAGCTATTAAATTTTCCCTTACTAGGCTTGTTGCACTAATACTCATTTGTATTGTTGTCTGTTCTTTCACCTAGAATTTTAAATGTGGTGTTTGCCCAAGGAAGGGACTCTGATTTTGATGTCATCTTGTAATGTGTGTGCTTCTGTATTATAACAAGATAGTAACACTTATAATGACCTCTTTCTTGGTTACTTTTTTAGGTATCTGTTTGGTGCCACATGGTGGATTTCAGAATGTTTATCCATTATATCTAACCTCTTTACAATTATTGAGCTAGTCTTGCTTCTCACCAAAATATTTTTCTTGTGCTGTGCTAAATATTCAAATGAATAATGTATGCTCATTACTGTTGTAATATCCGTAGAAAGGTAAAATAGAGGTTCTTTGAACAGCAGAACTAATGATTGTTTTTTGTCTTGAGCTTGAACTCCAAGTGGGTTCTACAGTGTCTAGCATTGGCAGTATTTCACTCAGTCTCATCATTGACAAATTATCTCTGCTGAATAAAAAAAACCTCTGCCCATTTCCATGAAAGTCTCGGCAGCCTTAACAACTTTTAGACTTCTCTGTCTAACCAATGGAAGTTAGGTAATGGGTTCAGAAGTATGATTATCTACAAACTCTGTGATTGCATAAGCTTGTTTTCTTTAAGAAAGCAGATGTAAACCTCAAATCCCATAATAAAGAAACTAATATAAATTTTATACAGAATAGAATAAAGAGGGTCATTTTTGTCTCCAGTATCTAATAAATACTGCCTAGTATTAACCTTCTATTTTTCCCCTGTCTCCAGTAAAAAACAAAAGAAAATACTTCTAATAGCTTTTTATTGTTGTTTTTCTTTTGTAGGAGAGTTCAGTGATGGCTCCAATGAAGCAGGTGGTATCTATCAAGTTCTGGAAATACCGTATGAGGGAGATGAGATTAGTATGATGATTGTTCTTTCCAGACAGGAAGTTCCACTGGTCACATTGGAACCACTGGTGAAAGCCTCGTTGATTAACGAATGGGCTAATTCTGTAAAGAAGCAAAAAGTGGAAGTGTATTTACCAAGGTGAGAATATGCTCCCATGTCAGTAGAAGGGGAAAGACTACATTCAAATTGGAGTAGCAGAGTAGGTAAAACTTGAACACCTTGATCAAGTCTGCAGTTATGTAGCACCCCTGTGAAGGTTGCTTTGACAAGAAAGCCCAGGGGGGTGCAGTGCAGAATGATGGTTGGTTGAGCAACAGATGAGCACTGCATTTGCATCCCTTTCATATGTAAGCTCCAGAAAGGAGAATTTTGTCTGTCGGGAATGTATCCGTTCTGAATGATGTTCAGAGTATCGCAGAACTCTGCGATTATGGTAAGTTCCATTTAGACAGGAGCCATAGAAATATTGCAAGTCTGAATTAACAAAAGCTAAAATGTTTCATTTAGGTCCTAATTAAATTTCTATGTGCTGCTAATTAAAAAAGTTGTAATGGTGTGTGTCTCTGTAGATACAAACGGCTGAGTCTTGAGAGGTAATTCCAGTCAATTTGTGTCTTTTGTCTCTTGTCTGAGTTGTAATAAGTGCTGGTTTCTCTTTCCTTAGAGGAGCAATAGAGTAACAAGACGTTACTACCAGAAGGGATGAAACTTCTGTCAGTTCATTTGTAGACATAAGTTGTGTTTGCTCAGTGGCATATTTGCTCACATATACCACTTTGTTATCTTTCCTAGAGTTCTATTTCATTTACCTTCAAATATTTTTCATGCCTGCCCTACACTTGACTTAGTAACAGAGTTGTTTACTACTAAATGTCACTAATAATGCATAGCTGGATCATGATGTCCTTCAAGTGATTCATAATGATTTCATTGAAGTGTTTATATAACAATATGGCACAAGTTTGATGTGGATCAGTTCTACTTAGTCTATTTTTGTGGCACTGTGCAGCAGGTACATGGCAGCAGAAAAAATAAACTATAGTGAATCCTTTTACTCATTAAAATAGTTCCTTGTTTTCAGGTGACTTGGAGATTTGAGTTTGTTATATTTCACATGCAAAGAGCAGAGCAAGAATCCCTGCAGTTTATCAGCTTCCTTTCCAAAGCAAAGACCACTTTCAAGAAGCTAGCTGCAGCTGAGCACAATAAAACAAGGCTAGCCAGGATAAATTAGGTTGAGATGGACTGGTGCTGTTAGCGTACCCTGATTCCAACTCGAGATGGAATTCCACTTCTCTTTAAAGGTGTTTATGCTTGGAGTCAGAGTGGCGAGGGAACAGCAGCATTTTGGGGCCATTTTTCTCTGCCCCATACTAAGAGGTCCTTTCTTTTTTAAGTAGCATTTCCTTTGAAGAAGCAAGGAGAGCAGCAAAGAGCTGCATTGCAGGTTTTATACAAACTGAACCTACTGTACACTATTCCTGTGATTTTTGTTTGTTTTTCTCTTGGAGCTTCACCTCCCAGGAGCTTTAGTATTAACAGTCCACTAAGATGCAGGGGAGGGGCATTTCTCCTAGGCTATTTCTCCTGCTGGCTTGGGCAAACCTTACCTAAATGTTAATGAGAAGTAAAATATGAGGATTCTTCCATCCCTTAAGCATTCCTATTATAACTGGAACATTTCACAGCCTGTGCATCAGGTGCTGAAGTTGGACATCTTCTCTTGAAAAATTTCTTGAGTGTGAGATCCACAACAGAAGTCTCTCTCCATTGATTATATAGGGAGTCTGTGAAAACTAGCTTCCAAATTTAAGAAGCTTAGGTATCTAAAGTTAAATACATTAATGTCATTGAAAACACATTAATTATGTTTACAACTTGAATTAAGTTTATGGAGGTAGTTTTGGGATTTTTTTTGCTTTTAACCAAAAGCAGAGACTCCAGGATTCTCTGTAGCCAGGTTCTCAGACACGAGTTTGAGGCTTACGAGGTTTTGTATGGTCATATAATGTCCTTATTTATTCAGTCATAGAATCATAGAATCATTAAGGTTGGAAAAGACCCCTAAGATTGAGTCCAACCGTCAACCCAACACCACCATGCCCACTAAACCATGTCCCTAAGCACCTTATCTACATGTCTTTTAAATACCTCCAGGGATGGTGACTCAACCACCTCCCTGGGCAGCCTGTTCCAATGTTTAACCACTCTTTCAGTAAAGAAATTTTTCCTCACGTCCAATCTAAACCTCCCCTGGCACAACTTGAGGCCATTTCCTCTCGTCCTTTCGCCAGTTACTTGGGAGAAGAGACCAACACCCACCTCGCTACAACCTCCTTTCAGGTAGTTGTAGAGAGCAATGAGGTCTCCCCTCAGCCTCCTTTTCTCCAGGCTAAACAACCCCAGTTCCCTCAGCCGCTCCTCATAAGACTTGTGCTCCAGACCCTTCACCAGCCTCGTTGCCCTTCTCTGGACACGCTCCAGCACCTCAATGTCCTTCTTGTAGTGAGGGGCCCAAAACTGAACACAGTATTCGAGGTGTGGCCTCACCAGTGCCGAGTACAGGGGCACGATCACTTCCCTACTCCTGCTGGCCACACTATTTCTGATACAGGCCAGGATGCCATTGGCCTTCAATGTCCTCAGGCTAATAGTCATGCCTGTCTCTTATCCAAGAACCTCAAAGAACTTGGTAAACACTTGTGAATTAAGGCTATACAAAGGCAAAACAGGTACAACCAAGTGCTCATTACCTTCAGTATTTTCAGATTATAAAAGATAACTATCATGAGCTTGAAATTATGTATAGTAATACTGGAGTTCCCTTACAAAAATTCCAAAGATTAATTGCATGCTCCCAAGGTGTTGGATTTGCATTAGGGATTCAGAGGTGATCTGCAGGATTTTATCAATGCTCTAAATAAACACTTCATAAATATTTTATGCTCTGACTCAGAAAGCCGTGTTATGAAATGTGGCCTGCAGGCTCTGTCCACTGAGAAACTGAAAGCAGCTGTGGAATAAAATTAAATTTTTATATCCTGAAAGATGCTGTCCAATTATAAAGTGAACATTTTTTAAACTTATACATTTGTAATAGGACCTGAATGACTAGCCAAAGCAGAGTGAATCACAACTTTCCAATTTCTGTCTGCATTATCTGTGTGCAAATGAAATTGTGTATTATTCCTCTTAATAGCAAAGGAGAGATTTGTACAGAATTGTTAAATTATACTTTCTCATTTTCATTCTCAAATCATTGTTTCCAGCTTAACCCAGACTAAAGTGATCAACATTTTAATCCACTTTTTGCATAGGAGTGAAACAGACCATGAATCTAATTTACAAAGCTGTCTCTAACATAATTTATTTGAAGAGCATAAGAGGAACTAGTACCTAATAACAGTGCTACAGTCTGCAGATCTCTTAAGGATTGTTGCAGTATGCCTGGCTCTCTAATGACCTTCTTGCTTTTTTGTACATTTAAAATATCTTAAAAATGCTTTAGTGTTGAAATTATAAGTTTCTTTAGCTGAAGGTTGTTTTCTCTCAAACCCTCTCTCTGCCCACTCCCCCATCCCCGCCCACCCCCC
>NW_008824049.1:870678-885043 GCF_000699105.1 Pygoscelis adeliae
AAGTCAGTCAGTCTCTTTTTTTTAACATGCTCTCTTGAGTCCGCTTTTTATGAGGACTAGGCCAGTGCTGATTGTTCTTGAGATACAGTCATGGAAGAGGCGTAAAACTGTCCCACTGAAACACACACTTAGCCAACTTCTGCAGCCCATATTTAGCCCTGGATAGAAGACACCTTGCCAGAGAAGGAACCATAACCTGCCTTGCTTCATCTGGTCAGAGCAGCTGTATGGGGGTTTTTTGTTTGTTTTTGCTGTTAGTGGTTTTTTTTGTTGTTGCTTCCTTGTTTGTTTTCAGGCTATTAAATCATGCAGGCTAGTTCTAGCACCTCACAACAACCTAGCTGAAATTCTGTCCGAAATGCTGGATATCAGCTGGCAGCTTTGTATTGTAGGCTGCTTGCTAGGTTAAAATAGTGGTTCAGATCCTGAGGGCCTGTCCTCCAAGCAAGAATATTGTTGATCTCGAGCAATGGCGCAATTCCTTTGTTTGCTTTTTGTTCTGCAGAATGTAATGTATTAGAACCAATCTGAAAACCTAGAATTTCTTGCTTTTGCTTGTTCAGAACGCTTAGTAATTTTTGAAATTATAGCCTTTGGGATGAATCACACTAGGCTCTAGTTCACTTCTGTTGTATAACTAGAAAGTGTACCCTAATCCTTGATTCTGTGGATCCTGAGCATCTAAGGACTTAACAAAAAATTCAGCATTTCAGAAGGGTCGGACAGCATCATACAAGATGAAGCCATCTTTTTTTCTGACTTGAAAGTCTATAAAACAGAAGAAAGATGGCCTGATATGGTATGTTACGGTTAATGCTCTATCCAAAACCTAAAGGTTCAGATACATAACTAAGGGGACTGTCAATGACATAAGTGCATCGTTTTAATCTAATACTTGTTTAAGTTTTAAATTTCATGAAAATATCATCATTCTCTGCTAAACTCTCCAGAGAACTGTTTGTTAGTTTCTCAGTCTAATTCTACTTCCTAAGTGCCTCATTCTGCTCTTCATTTCATGTGGGAGAGATCCAAAGACAGTGGAAATCAAGGGAAGTATTTTTGTTCAGCTATTTGGACTGCATTTTACATGTAGGAAGTAGAGAGACTTTACAAATGAACATTGTAAAAATACATTCAGAGCTAACTCACATCACTTCTCCTTGACTTTGGCTGATAGGCAGAGTCACTGCCCCTTATTAATATCTTTCTTCTCAGTGCTTTCTAAGGTGGTCTATAGAAGCATATATCCATGAACATATGTGTTGGTAAACCTTCTAGAACTGCTTAAGTACAGAAGGTCTCCTCTTGACTCAATAGACCAGTCTTTCTGTTTTTGTTCTGGTCCTATGATGAAAATACCTCATCTTTTCTTCAGTGTCTGAGCTTTCTCAGACTTCCCTTTGTGGTTTTTAATGCTCCCAGTTGCAACTATTCCATGACTTCTGATACTGAAGTATTGAAATTGATTTTTCATAGTATTTTTAGCCTCAGAAGCACCTAAAAGATTGTGGAAAAAAATATGACCATCTGGATCATTATATGTGACAAACGCTGCAAATAACTGTGTCAGGGCTTGTATCATGTAGCTTGGCATTTCCAAAGTCTGCAGGTACAGCAAATGCCTGGCTTGGGAAATGAGATTGAACATCTCTTCTGTGTTCTAGGTTGTCGGCTTTGATTTTGAATACCTACATCACTGTCTATAAGGAGCACAAAGAAATCCAAATATGACTGGAGGATAACTCATACCAAATGTTTACGTCAGTTTGCATAGCCTGAAATTATATTTCAAAGTGTAAAGCAGCCCTATTATTTTTCAAAAGAGGCTAGTTCTGATGTTAGCTAAAATATTTGAAATATCGTTAGTAATAGCTTATCTGTAACTCTTGCTGCTCTTCAGAGCATGTGAGAAAGGAGGGGAGATGCTGTTTTGAATAGTCGTTCAGAGTGGGTTTTTACCATATGACAAAACTAAAAGGGGAGAAGGGAAGTAATTGGTTTTATTTTCGTAAAGGGATAGTTTGGTATTTATGCAGCTGATGTGACATTTTTGGTCTACTTTTTGTCATAAAAAGCAGGAACTCACTCTTATAGATATTGTAGAGACTTTCACTCATCCACCTGTTCAGTATTTGCCTTTCCAGAGGTTTCAGTCAGGGGTATAGCCTCTATCCAGTAATTAAGTAACTGCTACTATTGTTCATGTAGGTATTCTTTAGGAATATAACCAATCAACTTGTTTGCATTTTCTTTTTTCACATGCATGTTCAGCTGGGGCTTTATGGGTTTTTTGTTTGCCTTTTTTTTTCCCCCAAAAAACATCTCCCAGACCTCTTCCTTGATTAGTTTGCAAAGGCATCTTTTGTCATGCTTTCTTTCTGGGTCACAATTCATCAGTTAGCAGATAAGTGTGTTTTCTGTCTAGTGGTCCAGAGACTTAAACCCACCTGATTTACATTTATATCTTATAGTGATTCTCTGCAGTTGGAAAAAATGCTTTTTTGCAGCTATTTTTCTTATTTGTGACCTCAAATTTTGCTTTTCATGCAGACTTTTCTTGCTAGTGTCCTATCCTGATACTCTCTACTAGTTTGACATTGCTACTTAATAGCTAAATTATCTTGAAAACTTGATACATTTAATATTAATTGTGGTGAAATAAAAGCCAAAAAAGGGAAAAACACACACTGAGATTTTTATAAAATGCATTTTAACATTAATTTGCCTCTTCTGCATGTTTGTAAGGTAGGTACAGTTGGATGTGTTTTTTCAAAATGTTATAGTATAGTTTTAATATAGAAGGAAATATTTGTGGATTTATTCAATGTGCACAGACAGAACCTCTGTACTATTTAACTCTAGTTAACTCTGGCATCAGGAATCAAGTCTTAATTCATCTTTCTTAGGGTTTTTACTGAAGTCTCTAAAATAGATCACATTACAAGTGTGTAGGGAGAGTAAAACTAGTCTTTAGTTTTGGAGCCTGTAAGCCAGTGGGAAATTTGAATGCATGAGCAACTTGCAGATTTGTTTCTCGGCTTAAAGCTAAAATCGTGCAGGAGGTCTTGTGAGCTCTCTGCCTCTAGTTTTTGACCAGTGTAATTGTCCACAGCTTTCCAAGAGGAAAGCGAGTGATGATTCCTCTTGAAGAAGAAAGGTAACAGGACACATTTCTTTTTCCTACCATCCTGTTGGCTGTTTTCAGGTCATCTCATCTGTGTACCTACATGTCATTCATTAAAATAATGCCATCTTTCTTTTTTTTTTTTTTTAAATGCTGCCACACTGATGCAGAATATGTCAGAACACCATAAACTTCCTCCAGTACATAAATCTTTGGTCTCTTCTGATTCTTTTGAGAACTGCCAAAGCAATAAAATCACAAGAATCAGTTCTTGTGTTTTTATTCCAGGCATATCCTGGAATTCATCTGGACTTGCAGTGCCACCAGTGATTTATCGATCCTGAGCTATCTCCAGATCTTATTTTAACTTGCATAAAATTCTTCTCTGGGTAATGACTAATATCTATTCCATCATAGATTTTTGGCTTCTTATGGTATTTCTAAGTTCATTATGAATGTAGGTTGCATATTGGATTTTTCTCATTCTGTGTAAATATTGTAAGTGAGGAAGATCCACTTGACTCTTATCCAGTTGTCTTTTGATATCCAGATTATTCTTTTTCAAGCTGCCAAGGCTTGTACATGCCGAGGTGTCATACATTTCAGCTCTTCATCAGCTGTTCTCTGCTCAGAGTTCTGGCCTATATTTTCTTCTGAAAAGAATGTGTTCCTCCATGTAGTTGAGGACGTTTAGTCCTGAAAAAGAATTATTGTGAGAAATTGCACAGAAGGACATTTCATTTTATTTCTGGTTCTAGCACAGGTAAGACCCTTCGCTAAGGACTGCAGTGTAATTGCAGAGTTGCTTCTGACTGAATGGCTTGCTGGAGAAACTGTAACACCTTATGGACTGTATATTTTGTGTTGTACAGTTATAACCAGTCACTGTCAGCATAATTTAAATCACTAATAATTTGTTTGGTCATTCTACAGAGAACCTGTAACTTGCCCATAACAAACATTTATAATTACTCTCTTGTATTTGTCTGTAGAATTCTGGTATTTTCCGGTTGGGGCTGCCATTCTTCTTGTTATTCTGACATATTTCTTTGTTTCTCCAGCTGTGCAGTCTGTTTCTGGCCATACGTAAAGGACTTGAGTCTTTTTTTGTCTTACTGACACCAGGCATAACTTCTATAACATTTGAAAAGAAGTCTTTGTAAATGGAACAAGCTTTTGCTCAAAATATTGCCCTCAGGATTAATCTCAATCTGTCCTTCCAGCATAGTACCGTAGCCTAGAACATGGCTTCGCAAGCTAACCCTGAAATTCTGCCAGGTTGTACTCACATGTGCATTTGCACTAACAACTATTTGTTTTCCCTGTTCTTTACTCACAGTCAAAACCCAATTAAAACTTTGCCACCAGAGTAATTAGAAGTTGAGTCAGAAATGCTTTATATTCATGTTCATAACTTCTGGTCTTTGCTTATACTGTCTAAATAAAATTGGAGTATCTTTCTTAATTTCCTACTCCTTCTTTGCCAACAGCTGTCTATGAAGTTTGTGCTGTCCTTTGCCTTATTTGATATTCTATTCTAGTATGCGTACAATTAAATTCAGTTTTTATAGTAAACCTTCTGTATAAAACGTAAGCATTTACATTAGCTACTGCATCATTTTGCACTGAGGTTTTATGGTCAGGGACTGTACATTCCATTAGCATATTTTTGATTCCTTCTGCATTAGAAAAAAAAATCCACCTGTGAAAGTAAACTAATTTGTTGGTAAGCATTTTAGTAGGAGGTGTCACTACGCTATACTACCAGCGCCGAATCTCCTACTTTACGTTATTTACCTCAGTGTTTCAATTGTCATTAGCTAGAAATTTTAACCTTCTAATAACAATAAATACTGCTTACATTCTGGGCTTTTTGTAATTTTCTATTACGTTCTCCAGGTTCACAGTAGAACAGGAAATTGATCTGAAAGATGTCTGGAGAGGTCTTGGAATTACAGAGCTGTTCAGCAGTAGTGCTGATCTCACTGGGATGTCTGGTAAGAGGTTCTTGTGTTGTCTCTCAAGGTATATAAGGAAGTACTAAAATCACCTAAAGATAACCAACAAGCTCTTCAAAGTGGTTTTATGGGAAAAAACAAAACAACCTGGTAGCAATTTTTTGATTCTTTGGGATTTTTGCATAATGTAAGAGCATGCTCACTGTAGGAGCAGTTGGGGCAGGGAAGAAATCCCTCAGGGTATCTGTGTGGGGTGGGGGATTTTTGACCTGGGAAAGTTCAATCCGAGTATTTCAGAATTGGATCTCATTAGAAATGTAGAGAAAGTCTAATACCATGCAAGAGGCAGATCCACATTAGAGCAATATATGGCTTCAGTGCCTTGATGGCAAATGGGATTCGCACAACAGGGGGGTTGTCATCTTTTATCTCCAGAGGCTATTTGTTCACAGCATTAAGAGCATTAAGCTGTTGTACAATTAGTCATCTCCCCAGATACCTGCTGTATAGAAGCAGTGCAGGAAAGAGAGAGCTCCGAGACAGAAGCAATTTAGTCACATATGCTGCTTGCCTATTTCAATACGTTGTCAACACTTCATTTTCAGAAGTTGAAATATCCAATACATTTAGAAATTTGGGTGGAAATTAGATATTTATGCTTTTATTACCTCCTAAAAGGTATTGAAGTGGCACAAAAGGTAGTAGAGTCATCTTTGCCTGAGAAGTTGTTTCATTTTCACGTAACAAAAGTAGCCACGGGGGTCTGTCTGGACCTGAATTTTGGCAAACCCAGTTGTTTTCTATCTAGAAGCATGTGCCAGTGTGAGATTGTTGTCATTGTTCTTGTAATTTATGCTTATATGCTGCTCCCTGTATGTGTTTCTGCTCTATGGGTTACTGCCTAATAAGCCAGATAGATGCTTAGCTGATGAGAAATATGTGTTCTTAATTGTTTGTCTCTGGAAGCAATCACACCTGTGTGGCTTATTCAAAATAGTGGTAATGAATGTGAACCTTCCTCTAAAATTTACAGCAGAAATGCTTGCGATTTTCATATCCTTTTCACTTTTGCTAAGTTTGAAATATTGCTTAGAATATATCATGTAGCTTATTCCACTGTTTTGCTGCTTTCACTCTTCCAGTGAAATTGTGGGAAAAGCTGGAGTTAGGTAATGTGAAAAGAACTTGAATAAATGAAAAATCCTTCATTAAAAAAATATTGTTTTTCTGAAGAAAAACACTTTCAATTTCTCTGCCACCCCAAAGAAAAGTAACCTTTCGAATAATTTCTGGTCTATATATAGAAAAGTATTTACTTGAGGAAAAGTAATGAGGAGAATGGAAAATACACAGGGGAGACTGAACCACAAAGGCAATGCTTGACTTGTATTTAATTTCATGTAAAATTCACCTATATATCAGGGACTAATTCTGTAGTTGAGAGGCTAGCAGAAAGATTGGAACTTGCTTGTGTTTTAATCCATGTGACTAATGACTTGTTTAAAGTTTTACATTTTTGACAATTGTACTGTAGAAAATCAAAACACCATGTTTTGCATGACTGAATTAACTCCTCTGCCGTTTAAAGATTAACTTGTTTATTAAGTAATGTAGAGCAGTGTAAAGAGAGAATTCACGAGTTTTACTGTAACATTCTTGCTTTTCACTTGAAAGAAAGGGCCTGTGCCACCAGGTGATGGAAAAGGTCATTCATAAATTAAGAATAAGAAAATGTTTTTGAAGTAATGTCTTTAATGAAAACCCTGCTGTTGATGCTATAGAGATGAAATTTTAAGTAATTAAAATACAGAATATATTTCCTATTTCTAATATTCACAATGTAAAATGGGGAGGGATGAGGAAGGGAAAAAAAAATCGTGAAGAAAAATGTTGACAGCTTGCTTTTGCAGATACCTGAATAGTATGTCAGGTAACAGGGAAGTTGAAGCCAGAAGTTTACATGCATCTCAGTTGTCAGCCCTCTGGAAAATTTGGCACTTCATGAAACCTTAAATGCAGATACTTGAACAAAATGTTTGTCTGGACACTTTTGTAGGAAGATACAAATCATAAAAGAAAATCTAAGGAGATTTTTGAGAAATTCTGTTGCATTTAAAAATACTCTCCTCCCCCTCTCCTGTTGCTCTTGCCTTTGGATTATTGTCAAAGAAAGCCTTCTGCAATTTCAACAACAGCCCTAATCCTGTAATCAGACCCAGGCACAGATTGTTGAGTTCAGTGAAATTCCATGTGGGCTTAGTGGATATAAATCAAATTGCAGGATTACAGACTTATTTTTCAATATTTAGAATTTTTTGCTTTTTGCACTCAATCTGAAAAATGGAAATAGACGAGTCAGCTTTACCTTCTGGGATGTCTGAATTGTGAGCAACCAAAGAGAAAGTACTAATCTGGATGCACATTTTAAATGTTACTCTCTTGCATAAATTATGTTCTTTGTCAATTAACTCAGGTGAGTAGGAGGACATTCCTATTTGGCTGTCTAGTTGCATGTATTCTGACTCTCACTTTCAGCAAAAGACTTTGAGAGGTTTTACTTGCATCTCTGATTCCATCAAGTGTTCAAAATAATCTTGAAACAACTTCTGGCATTTGGGATTTTATAATTTACACAGCACGTAAACTTGCTACTTGAGTATTTTGACACCACTTAGGACTTACCCTTGAACTAATTTCAATACTAAAATTCTCCTTCCCTTTTCAATGATTTTAATATTTCTTACTGTTGTATAATCCCTTAAATGACAGTGGCTTTTAACCTCAGGGTGACCTGCATTTCAGTAAGCAGTGAAGTAATCTTAATGACTTACTTTTACAATATAAAGTAGTTAGAAGAGCACCAGTCCAGTAAATAGTTCTTCGAAGTCTTGACTGAGGTAGGTATAATTTTTCTGGGACAACCTAAGCTAGAAAAGCCAATAAACCAGCATGCCTTTTTAAAATGAGACTTGCAGAGCAACCAGTTGGCAGCTATGAGTAGGAGTTTGCAAGCATATGGAGTGTAATGACAAATGAAATGTGATGCTAACGGAGTCATGTACATTAGAAGTAAGTCTCAGATTACTCCCACACATTAATGGGTATCTAGGCTAGGGTCCTGCAGAAAGCTTAAACTTTGATACCAAATCTCCATGGGACTTTTCTGAGATGCTAACAATCATGTTGGCTCCTATGAAAATCCAGATTCAAAGAAACTACTAGAGAAAAATGACATGATAGTAGATACTCAGGTAAGCCCCACCTTATCCACAATGAAAGCCATGAAGGAAAGATGTATAATAATGACAAGATGTGTATGATATTGAAGTATTGCAGTCAGTGATTTGACAATCATAAAACAGAGCAAAGAGAAGAATGCCTGAACACTGGGTGACAACATTATGCTTCCATATGAAAATAGATTCATTCACTTCAGAGAGGGATGTGGTAGTGGCAATATAAAGAGAAGAGTCTAGAGAAAGTAAATTGGGATGTGGAATTGCTCTTTTCACTATCCAAGGACAAAGATATCCAATGAAATGAAAGGCAACAAATTGAAACCAAATAAAGTATTTCTCTTATGGAAAACTTAACCACAGAGATCTTTGCTGGGTATTCCTTGAGGTCATGAGATTGGTAGGATTAAAAAAAAAAAATCGCTTCAGAGCAATCAAAACTATCTATACTACATTAAATAAAGGCATTCTGTATATTCTGTGGAAACTTGGTTTAGGGTATAAGGCACACGCTGGGTGAGAGGATCTTTTTCTTTTGTAAGTTGTGCTGTAGTTTTCATCTGTAAGGCTTCCTATATCTTGTTCTGAAGGAACAATACTATAACTGGAGCAGTGTCCTAGACTAATTGGACATACTGGTCTCATCTGCAATGGCACTTCTTGTATTCCTGTCAACTTAACAAAATATTGTTGGGTTTTTTAATACTCAGATCCTGAATACGTTTACAAGGAGGCCTACTGTTATACCTGATGGTAAACGTTACCAGTGTTTATGCTGTCTGAATTAGGGTTTATAAGCTCATCAGATGGAGACCAATCTTCTGAGGTGCTAATTGTTCTGGTCAGAAATATACCTCAGTGTACCATAAGCACCACCACGCTATGCAAAATAAAGCATTTAGGATGAAAATACGGAGTATTGCTGTGAATATTACAGGTCACAGGAGCAGGCTTAAGTGCTGTAATAAAAAAAGACGTGATCGAAATGTGTGATTAGGCTAAGTGGGCATTTCTTTGTCTGATATTAAATGTAAAAATTTATTCGGGTTTAAGATAAGGAACCTCAAACCAGCATTTTTCTATAAAGGCTGCAAAGTTATTGTTTTCTTTTGGTATGTGCTGTATAGCTCAAATACAAGAGCTTTGAAATGGTCTCAAGCAAGGATAGCAAAATACAGCTGCCTGGAAGGTAAAATTTGAAGAACTGACCAATAAACTTACCAAGAATCCTGTTAACTGACATGTTTACAAAGGCACCACACACATAACGTGAGACATGCACAACAGAAATTACTGATGTGCGTGGATCTGTCACCCTTTTTGCCTTAGGTATCTATCCATTACCACCTATGTAAATGTTCTTGCACATCCAGTGTTTGTTCTAAAACATTTTTTTAAAACTTGAGTCTTAATGGGTCCATAACAGAACGGAAGCTTTAGGGGATGACTATTTAACACTTGATTTTGTGGTATTTAGTTAGCTTGTGATTTATTTTTTACAGGTAATGCTTGAGGCTTAAAGGTGATGTTAGTGTTGGAATGCAACCACATTGTGTTTTCAGGTGGCCTTTCTGTTAACAGTTAAGGAGACAAAAGCTGTGAGAATTGTGCTTAGTGCTCAAGATAAGCAGATGCTTCATGTCCCATGTTTTAAAGTAACACGGTGGAAACTTTATCCTAGCTTTCACGGTAGCATTCCTGAAGGCTTGGAACTGAAGCCTAGAACTAGTACAATAGTTACCGATCTAGTATATGTCATTCCCTTTGGAACTGTTTTGGGGCTTTTGTCGGCGAGATTTAAGTTAAGCAGCTGAACTAGGAGGTTTACTTCAGTTCTGAGTGTGTGTAGCAGTAATGAGATCTGCTGGGGAGAGACATTTTAAACTGCTGTCTCCCGTGGTTTTGGTTTGCATTAGTATTAGAACCAGTGGCTATCGTTGTGAGAGCCAAAATAAATGGGTAACAATTAGATGAATAGTCCCAAGCTTTCCCTCCTTAGTCAGCCTTCAACCAGAGTTTTGGTGTTGAACATTTTGTGAAGGATCAGAAATGCAAAATGGTAAAGTTGTCTCACTGGGGTGCTTAGATTAGATTTTCATGGTTGTGTATCTCCCTGTTGAGAAAGCTTTTATTCTTAATAATTTCTTAACTTCCAGTTGTGCTCTGTCATTACTGTGGATTTTATGCAGGTACGATAAATGTATATCTAATCCTTGTTATGTCTTTCTGATGAAACTCAGTCAAACAGATTAAATGGTGTTAATGTGTCTTGCTTCCTGCAAGGTGCTGAGTATTCCAATAGATCTGATCATTTAGCCACTGAAGAAAGGTAATGAAACATCCACTGACTTAAGCAGGAGTAGGCTTGGACCGAAATTAAAATACTGACAAAGAAGGATGGAAAACAAAGATGACTGAAAAAACCTAGTTCCATGGTGGTTTTTGCAATAAATATTTATCTTCAGCTTCTTTTAAATATAATGACAAGAAGAAAGAAAATACCTAATTTTCCTGGAGGAAGCCTATATTGCACCTAATGCAGAAATAAAATTCTTTATGTATAAGTACTTGCCATATAATGTCATAATCCTTTTTCCCAATGGTTGCATTTAAAATCTTGTATTCAAGGATTGTCTTTTACTCTGTCTGGTGTACTGGTGCTGTAGCCAGTGCCAAGCTATTTTAATATCCATAGTGTAGGAGAGCACTACAAATTTAAGCATGGTAAATGGTGCTATTAAAGGTATTGGCAGAAGGTATTTTAATGCAACTCCTACGCACAAAGCTCTTATCCTTCCCTACTTGGTATAGAAAGTGGATAATAGTGTTGGGGTTTTTGGCAGTGTTTGGTGGTTTGGTTTTGTTGGTTTGTTTTTTTTTAATATTTCAATCTTACTGTTGAGCCACTTGAAGTATGTTTCCTTTTCTTCTCCAGATAACAAAGAACTTTACCTTGCAAAGGCATTTCACAAGGCATTTCTAGAAGTTAATGAGGAAGGATCAGAAGCTGCTGCTGCTTCAGGTACCTGACTGAAAAGTCAGAACTAAATCAAATGTCTGGCTATTCTGTGTTAATTAATTTTTTAAAACTGATTTGCTGTACAGCCGGGAAAGCTAAATAGTATGTAGCATGAAGACACAGCATAGCAAGTATACTGCTTTTCAGAAGAGAATTCTGGAAATGAAAAGCATTAGCATTTTTTTTAACTTGCTGTGTTTCACGAAGAATTGTGAGCATTCTGTGGAAAACCTCTTCTTATTTTGCTTCTGATTGTCAGGAGGGTACGGACTGCAATTTATATTTTCTTTATGGAACTTAATTCATAATTTTCAATCTGCTAATTGAGATGGTCAGAGGCATTTGATCCAGAATAGTTAGGAGGAGTTGAGAGTTGTTGCAATTGCATTTTAATAAGCTCATATACAGAGATGCAATATGGGAAGTGCTAAATGCAAAAACAGCTGGCCCCTATTAATGCTAGGAGGCCAGGTGGTTGGATTACTTGGTTATCACACGCTTTTCCTGAAAATAAGTTATAGTTGCTAATATGTATCATTAGGTGATTTCTAATTGCCTTTACTTGTACCAGTCTTTGAGGCAAGGAAGAATGACTTCCCTGGTCACGAATATCAGTAATTGGGTTGAATTGTAACATTAATATGGACAGAGATTACTGGCATGCATGAGTCCTTATCAACAGTGCAGTGAAAATGTAAAAGTAAATGAAACACTGGGAAATAATAATAATTTCCTGGAGAAATCCATGCATCTCCAAATAAAAATAACAAAGAGCCAAATTCTGCCTGACTCCCAGTTAATTTTACTTTCAACCTCTGCATTATTTAAAGACTCAAGCTAAAAGCTGCAAGCTCAGCCCATTTAGTTGTTGCATACTCTGTAGTTATTAAGGGTTACCTTTTACTATCAACTGCAGGCTTGAAGCTGTTTAAAACAGGTCAGCAGTGCTATCTAATGTAATGCATTTTCTTTCTACAAGTGAGCGGGAGTCATAACTCCTCTTAAGGTTCTGGATCTTAAAATTTATAAGCTGCTCCCTCAGCCTGGGAAATTGTGCCACTCTCCATTGTTAATCATTCTTAAAGTGTAAATAGGCATACAATTACTGTGTAGGGCTCTTTCATTTTCAGTTAGATTTTTCATGCTATTTATTGGTGACGCTTAGTGCTGAGAGTGTGGGACTTCAATGTCTGTTCATGAGCTTCGCAAGTATGTCGCATGAAGAGCAGGAGAATGTGCAGTGATATTTAACAAGCTGCCTATGTTTTTTCCTTTAGGAATGATTGCCATTAGCAGAATGGCAGTGCTGTATCCTCAAGTTATAGTTGATCATCCCTTTTTCTTTTTGGTCAGAAACAGAAGAACAGGTGAGAATATTGCAGATTCTTCCACATTTTTCACAGTACATCACCAAGTGTACAAAAGAAAATTGCCTATTTTCATCAATGAACTGGCTTTGTATTATGAATTTTCCTTAATTTGTCTTAAAATACCTAATATTGAAAGACTGACCTTTTCTATGTCCCCTTAATGTTTCTCCAAGACAGTCACCAAAATATGACATAATCCTGAAAAATATTCACAATTACATGATTAAAAACCCTGGGGAAGAAAAATTCACCATTTTTCTTCAGAGAACACAGTGTTACTGCCCTGAATATCCATAATCATTGTATTCCATAAGAGCTTGGCTGTAGTAAGACCAGTGAGATGTGTTCCCGGTACCAAATTATTTGCATAATGGACAGATATTACAGCTATGAATAATTCTGTTGTGCTCTTGAAGTGTTCTATGGCAGGCAAGGGATGAGAACAGCACTTGCTAGCAAAATGGGCAATGATTAAGTAATTCCTTAGTTTCATACTTGTAATTTGTCTTAATGATGTGGATGTGATTGGGTGACAGAACAGACTATCGTGGGTCTGTGTGTTGTGGTATCTTGCATGTTCTACAAGCAAACTCTGGTAGGTTCAGTTTGACAGGTTCTGTATTTGAGATCCCCGTCGTAGGTATCAATGTTTATTAAACTATTTAGATTGCAGTAATACTTACAGTCTAGCTAGGTAGGGTCACTTGTGTGCAAGGCATGATGCCAATTCTTAGGGTTTTTGGTTTCTTTTTTTCTTTGACCAAAACTAAGTTGAGTATCCTTCTGTTGTAGACGCATAACTAGGCAAAAATGTGTCTGGAGGAGGGTATCTGCCCTTTTCCCTACTTGATATACAAAAATGTCCCCAAAAAGAAAAGTTTATATCAGAACAGAGTAGAGCTTGATACCTTTGGGGCAGTCCTTAATGTTGCATGGGCCTTGATGGTGCATGTAGAAAGAGGAATTGCCAACAACTATAGTTAAAGCCTGAAAGCTCATTACCAATCTAGAAATCTTAAGGTTGGAAACCTTTTGAAAAAAATTTGTGGTTACCCTTATTCTCAAGAATACCCTAAATGCTCATGATTATCTAACCTGTTTAAGCAGTTATCAGAAATGTCTAAACAGGAAAGATGTAAATGGTGATTAAATAGTGTAAGGGAGCAGTATTCATATAGAGAATTCCTTGTTGTGGGTTGCATGCTCTAATGTAGAGCAAATCTGTGAACTCAAAGTATCTATCTATTAATTGGAGAAACTGGCTGCTCATGGCTTGGATGGGCGTACTCTTCACTGTGCAAAAAAATGGTTGGATGGCTGGGCCCAAAGAGTTGTGGTGAATGGAGTTAAATCCAGTTGGTGGCCGGTCACAAGTGGTGTTCCCCAGGGTTCAGTATTGGGGCCAGTTCTGTTCAATATCTTTATCAATGGTCTGGACAAGGGGATCGAGAGCACCCTCAGTAAGTTTGCAGACGACACCAACTTGGGCAGGAGTGTTGATCTGCTCAAGGGTAGGAAGACTCTGCAGAGGGACCTGGACAGGCTGGATCGAAGGGCCGAGGCCTATTGGATGAGGGTTCAACAAGACCAAGTGCCGGGTCCTGCACTTCGGCCACAACAACCCCATGCAACGCTACAGGCTTGGGGAAGAGTGGCTG
>NW_008824049.1:885152-898620 GCF_000699105.1 Pygoscelis adeliae
GCACCTCGAATACTGTGTTCAGTTTTGGGCCCCTCACTACAAGAAGGATGTTGAGATGTTGGAACGTGTCCAGAGAAGGGCAACGAGGCTGGTGAGGGGTCTGGAGCACAAGTCTTATGAGGAGCGGCTGAGGGAGCTGGGGTTGTTTAGCCTGGAGAAAAGGAGGCTGAGGGGAGACCTCATCGCTCTCTACAACTACCTGAAAGGAGGTTGTAGTGAGGTGGGTGTTGGTCTCTTCTCCCAAGTAACAAGCGATAGGACGAGAGGAAATGGCCTCAAGTTGCGCCAGGGGAGGTTTAGATTGGATATTAGAAAAAATTTCTTCACCGAAAGGGTTGTCAAGCATTGGAACAGGCTGCCCAGGGGAGTGGTGGAGTCACCATCCCTGGTGACTGGAGATATTTAAAAGATAATGTAAACGTGGTGCTTAGGGATGTGGTTTAGTGGTGGACTTGGCAGTGCTAGGTTAACGGTTGGACTTGATGATCTTAAAGGTCTTTTCCAACCTAAACAACTCTATGATTCTAATAATCATTAACTGATTGGTGTGGCAGCTTCTGGGGCTCACTTTTGATTCTGTGAGGAACAATGTCCAGCAGCTCAGGCATATGAGGGTCAGAAATGATCATGAAGGTTACCCTGATGAGGTGTTCATGCTTCAGTTAAGGTTAGCTGCCACCTTTGGAGCCCCCCAGCCTAGAAACCAGTACTGTGTCATAACCATTTGACATCAGTGGCAGTACTTCATGGACCTTCATCAGAACCACTGAAATGAAAGTGAACCTTTGTGTTGATTTCTGGTGTGTTGTCAATCAAGCCTTCAGAATAAGCAGAGGGGCACTGAAATGCAGAGGATTTCACTGTTCTTGTCTGTACTGTATCAGTTCTGAATACAAAGAGGTCCTCTTCTCTAGGCCTGTTGATCCATTGCCTTTCATGGCTACCAAGTTCTGAGACACGTGTTCCTATAAAAATTGTGCACTGCATGCTCTAGAACTTACTATCAGTATTTATCATCTTATAATCTCAACTTTTCCTTTCAGTTCTGACATCTTTCCTTCCCTTCCTTCCTTTCCACTTTTTCCACAGGTACTGTGTTATTCATGGGAAGGGTTATGCACCCTGAAGCAATGAATACAAGTGGCCATGACTTTGAAGAGCTTTAACTGCCACCAGCTACCAAAAAGAGGAGATAAGCACATAAAGTTTGAAGTTAATATATTTAAGGTTTGCTGTGTTTTCCCCCAAGATATTGTTTAAAATGCTTTCAGATCTAACTGCGTGCAAGTCAGCTCCAGAGGAAAGCTTACAGTATTAAAGTAATGGTTCTGTTTCTGTCACTGTGATTGCCGTGTCCTTAAAATAAAATTGTATACATGTCAACAACTGTTTCTTGTTCTAGTGAATTGTAAAGCAAAAAACTGCAAATCCATTATTTGTAATTTTTTTACAGTCCAAAGACTGACTTGATCAGTGAGACAGGAGCGGAATGTGTGCAGCTCTGAACAATGCAAATGGAAAACCTTGATGATAATTTATAGAGTTGAAGAACTACATTTGGAAAATGTGATCTCTTCCTGTTCCTGTAAAAGTAGTAAACAGACTGCGATACACCGTCTCATCAAAGTTAATGGAACAAATTAAGCCTAGTGGATTTTATTCTATAAGATAACTGTGGTAGACTTTGTGTGAACTCTCCCACATGTGATTCTAAAATGTTGCCTTTTTTGAATGCTCCTGCATGCGACTCTGCAATTCACCTTCCGTAACTGTTGATGCCAATAAAATTTTATTGCATGAATATTTGAGACTAGTCAGTGTAGAATAGCTATGTATGTGACTGCAGTAAAATAGTTGAATAGTAATGTCATTCGTGTGGACATATTTTTCTCCCCCAAAGTAGTTGTTCTACTTTAACCTAAGCTTTGCAGTATCTCACTTCACTGATCTAGAGTGATCTTTCTCAAAGTAAGAAAAAAAAAACCCACCCTTAATTTTAAGTGTCTAAAAATGTTCTGTTCATAAATAAATGTCTAAAGGAACAACATAATCCTTTTTATTCCCTAACTTTTTACTGAGAATAAACTGACAGAGAGGAGAATGACACAGACCACAAGTAAATATTAGCAGGGGAATTAGTTACTGTTTCCATTTGCAAGAGGAGAAGTACCAGTTGTCACCAGAGAGAGGCATATAATTATTTCTTCCCTCTTTGTGCAAAATATAAAAAAGAACAGAAGTTATTAAAAAGGTAAGAGAGAATAAGAGAAAAGAAGGGAGGAGCTCCTTTGAAACAGATCATAAATACAAACTTTCGAATAATAAGTGGGTTTCTTCTCAGTCAATAGGAGTTTTGTCTTTTGAATTCTGTGAGAACAAATGCGTATTGGCTGAACTTTAGTTTTAGTTATAGGTTTCTCTGGCATACATTCACTTCAAAACAGCATAGATATTGCTCACAAAGTTATTCATGCAAGGAGAAGTTCCAAAATTTGACACATTGTTCACTTTTTTTTTTCCTACTGCTGGTGCAAATAATGCAGGTCGAACTGCGAAGTGATGGATATTCTCCGTGGAGGCTGGTTATGCTCTCCCGGAGAAAGAGCATTTGAACACATTTCTAGCCTTGCCTCCTTGAATTGTTTAGTTCTGTTGCACAGAAAAAAAATGGAGCTCCTTAGTGTATTGCTGTTGCTTATTACCCGTACTGTATTATAGTCTGGACTTGGTGAGACAGTTTTTGTATGCAAATTTAGACAAAAATTGTAATTTTAGTTCTGTATAGCTAAAAATGTTATGCTTGGGAGAGAAAAAAGCAAGTGCTTCTAAGAAGGAGGAGGGGCTAATTTTACCAAGATATAGAACTAGCCTCACTGCAGGTAAAACCAGCTCCTTTGACATGGAGTTACACAAGGGCTGGTTCTTCATGTTTAAATGATTCTATGAACATCACTTAATGTCTGTAAAAGTGACCCGTATGCTAAGGATCTCTTGTGGTTTTAACCTTATGGGAGCCTGATTTTTAAGCAATTACATTTTTTCAGGCTAATTTTTGAGATGTTCACTCTGAGTTGGAAAGACATGAGGAAGCAGATGACAACCCTCAGTCATGTTTATTTTCAGTCCGTTGAAAGTTCTTCCTGACCAATTTTGTGTTTTCTTTGCATTAGTTCCTTGCAGCATAGATGCTTCTTACCAAGGGAAGGACTGAAGATAGATTTGAACTAAAGCTATGGCATTATGGAAGGACAGCTGCCACTCAGAAGTATTTATAGAGGAGATCAGGCAAGTGCATAGACTTCCCTAACAGTTGGACTGAGCATAGGTATAAGTGGAATGATGCAGAATCGCATATTCCAAATCTGATTCTGAGAATTGCCTAAACGGGCATATAGGAAAACCAGCAGAAACAGAAATGCAAACACTAGTTATTTCACTTGATACTCTCCTAGTCCTTACAGATGCAAAATAGCCATCCCATGTTTCTTGAAAATTAAGAATTGTCTGGTTTTCGACAACATGAGTTGATTTATTACCAAATTATGCAAAGATGTTAGTTGTAGACCACAATGAGAACAGCTCTCAAACAATACTGTTTTTCAGTAGTGGTAGTATCTTAAGTATTGTTACCAATTTATTGAGGTGTATGAATACTATTCCGTTGTGGTTTTTAATCTAGATTTTGTATAATGTTCCTTTCAAGGATGCTATTGCTTTTTTGAGACAAAACTAGCAAAATAATTTTGTCTTTTTGTTTGGATTTTTTTTTTTTCTGGTAAGGGGAATTTGTTAATAGTGGCTCATGTGAGTTTAGGTATGTAGTCTTAAAAAAAAAATTTAAAAAATGTATTTTGTGTTGGAGGCTATATCAGAAAATAAATTACTGAAACTTCTATAGTTGTGCTGTGTAAGTGACCCATGATGTGACACTGCCTACTGAGATCCTTCTGTGATGCAGATGGAGTTTAAGCATGAGATGCAGTTGCCTAATGCTATCATCTTCTCTCTTGCATACATCTACTGGAGTCCAGGTAGAAATGCTTTTCAGAGCTGCAGCTGGAAAGAGTACTTTCCTTACAAATCCTTTTAGTAGTGGTGCTATCACTGGAGACTGACATATTTAACTAATAAGATCCCACTTGTACATAACCTTGAGCACCAAACAGTTTTTCTAGATTAGTACTACATTCAAACAAAAATTTGTCATGTTGTATAAATTGGAATGTTTTTGTTGCTGTTCCAAGCACTAATTTTCACTATCCTTCCACAAGCCTTGATAATGGCAAAGTAAACTGTTGTTTCAGTTTCTGTGAATCAAGTACATAAGAAATTCCTCAAACAAATAAGATCTTAGTGTTATACCAGAAACAAAAAAAATTTAGCCAAAGCTTTTGTGGCTAATTCTTATTTTGCAATGATGGACAAAAGAAGAAACCACAAGATGTCACTCTATCCTAAGAAGCTGAGAAGTACTTTCCCACTGACAGTAATCCTATGGGAGTGTTGGAAAGCTGAATATCCTGAATGGGACTCAAGTATATGTAGGTCTTGGTAAAATCAATGAGAGTTGCTTGAGTTTGAGAGCATAATTAGACCCAGGTGCCTGAGTTTAATAATTGGGGGCAGGGGGAACAAACCCCCTTGGTGTTACAAACTTTTCTCTGATTCCTGATAACAGATTGCTGGATTAAGGTCATTGCTCACAGGGGAATTTTTGTCCAGTTCATAGCCTGCACCATTGCATTGTGTACTTGGTGTGGGGTGAAATAAAAGAAAAAGTTTGTTCTTTCAACTCATCTCCATGAACAGCCGTAGAGCTGTACTGTGGTTACTTCAGAGGGTCAGTGCTGAAATAGGAGACATTTTCTTGACTACAAGAAAGAAATAACTAGGGTTGAAGTCACTGACATGCTGGCCCTATTATTCTGTTGTTGTTTTCTTTCGCTTACCTCTTTTATTTCCCCCCTCCCTTGCTGCCTTAAATACAGTCACTAGAATTTCTGCGTGAGCAGATTCCCAGTGTGTTCTCCCATTGTGCAGTGAGGTTACACCGCTGTCAGGTGTTCTACTCTTTTCTGGGGAGGAGGCAATATTTTTCCTATGAGGATTTTCTAAAAAAAGATGACAAGGTGGTGTGGCATTGCTGCACTGTTAGCAGGCAGCTAAACACCACACAGCCATTCACTCACTCCATCCCACCACCACCTCCAGTGGGATGGGGGAGACAAGTTGGGGGGGAAGTAAAATTTGTGGGTTGAGATAAAGATGGCTTAATAGGACAGGAAAGGAAGGGAAAATAATAGTAAGGATGGTAAAAGAATATACATAATAAGTGATGCACAATGCAATTGCTCACCACCACTGACCGATGCCCAGCCAGTTCCTGAGCAGCAGTCACCGGCCTCCTGGCCAACTCCCCCCAGTTTCTATACTGAGCATGATGTCACATGGTATGGAACATCCCTTTGGCCAGTTTGGGTCAGCTGTCCTGGCTGGGCCCCCTCCCAGCTTCTTGTGCGCCTCCAGCCTTCTCAGTCAGTAGAGCATGGGAAGCTGGAAAGTCCTTGACTAGTGTAAGCACTGCTTAGCAACAACTAAAACATTGGTGTGTTATCAACATTGTTCTCATCCTAAATCCAAAACACAGCACTGTACCAGCTACCAGGAAGAAAACTAACTCTATCCCAGCCGAAACCAGGACACAAGGCATACTCCAAATGCAGTGTTTACAAGCTAATTCTTGAGTTGTTCCTGTCCTTTTTAATGGGCAGTCTTTGCTTTTGTCCCTGCAGTGGAAAATGGAAATACATGGATTAAAAAGAGATGGATGATTTACCCCCAAAACCCAGTGCCAGGGAGGAGGAAAACAGTACCTTAGTAACTCAGATAATACCAGTTGTCCAAGGATTCCTTCCCCTGTGAGCTACTTTGCATCTGCTGACACAGTTGATGAGAAATTGTAGATTAATTTAGCTTGTAAAACTGTCTGCAGTTCCCAAGGACTTTGCATCAAGCTGCAGTAGTTACAGGTGTCCAGATAGAATGAAGCCTCTGCCTGCTTACTGGGGACCTTTGTTAATTGGTTCAGTAGCTTGTCTTTGGCTTCCAGCTGGTCTTGGTTAAGGGCTATAAAACGAAGTTACACATGAGAAACAATTCGCAATACACATAGTTGGTACTGTAAAACTCATGAACAACACTACATATCTGTTACGTCCAACGACCAGGGCTTCTCAAGTGATGTTCTCTTTATATAGTACTGCTCTTACAACAACATCCACATGAATGTTTTTCATTTCACAGCAGTAATTAGAAGCCTGAGTCATGGACCAATTTCTCTAGGAATTAGGCAAAGTGAATAAAAAGATAGACAAAAGTCATGTAATAAAATGCAGTTTAAATTGCAGTTTATAGACAATAGCACAGTGCAGTAGTCAAGGCTGTAAGGCTAGTGAAGTATATCAGACTTATTCACAGTTACTGTGGCAGGTAGGTAATGGAGAAAGGTGGTGAAAATAAATGTATTGTCCAAACAATAGGTGAGTCTCAGCTCTGCTCGCTATTTTAGAAATTGTTCAGACTTTTTCAAAACGCCTTACAAATGCAGCCTCCAAACTCCATTAATGGCTGTGCCTGGAAATCAGGCAGCTAATCACTCTCAGATAGGTGCAACTCCAAACCAAACACAGCAAAGCTCAAAATGTTGGCAGCTGTTTCTAAAAAGCATGGTATGCAGAAGTCTTCACAGCACTCTCCACTTTCAACTGTGATCAAATAGTCTGAAAGGTTTTTTTCTTAATGATGTGTTGCAACACTGTTCTGGAAACTAATCTGGCAGATAGTGGTAGTAAAATTCTAGGTCTACTAGGACCTGGCTGAGGAAAAACATTGAAGTTGTTCCTGTAGCTGGGAAATTTAGCCCATTGCCTGAGTTTTTATCTTTTCAGCCACACTGAATCACAATATGAATGATGTTTCAGATATGACCCATGCTTTACTGATAACAAGTTGTTTTACTATCTAGCTCTCATAAACGCACATCTTCTCTTCCCTGTGGAAGAACCATCTTTTGGACAAACTGAGGGAAGCATTCCTACAGAAAAAATGATTCTGTATTTGTGTAGAAGTGCTTTTAAGTAAGGAAGAAAAAAACATACAGAGGAAATCTGAATTGTGTCTAAATCATGTCTTTTGTGCTCTCATTAAGGGATTAGAATCAGGCATGGAAAAATCCTGTTTTTTCTTTAAAAAAATTTGTTTAGATGGGCTTCAACCATTCCTTCAAGTATTCTAATGCTACCAAAAGAGTTTAGACCCAATCATAGTTTACCATTTTCACTCTATTTACAAGTATTTGTTAAGAGTCATATTTTAAAACCAAGCAACTTGCAGTGCTGGAATGCTTACAAGCAGTAACTGTATGATAGCATTGCCTGAACAGAATGAAAGAAATATGTCAAAACATGCTAAGAAATAAAAGACATCAAGAAGTCCATCTTGCCCCAAGACCTGTAAGGATCATGGTCTGGACAATGCCAAATCTCACCAGTATCCAACAGTCTGACACAAAAAGCCTATTTATTTGAGGCTTTTGTCATTGGCAATATACTTTGTAAATGGCATATTTCTAAAGGTAAGAGCCGGAAAGCTGGCATAGTTTGACACAGAAATTAATAAAATTTCACAAGTTTATCACAAGAGAAAGACTGGTCTTAAAATTCATCAGCTCTCCTGGGAAATGTTCTCTTTGGGTCAGGCTGCCGCTTGGAATTAACCAGCGTGTAGTGGCAGTCTGTAAAACTCTCCTGCTAACTCTGAACCAAGGATATGTCTTCATCAGCTGAGCTGCTATTAAAACCCTCAGTGAAACCCACAGAGAGGTAAAAAAGGCCAATTCTAATGTTGCTTCTGCCTGTTTTACATATGTCTCCACTGCTTTTTCCTCTACAGAATTTTCTCCTTGGTCTAAACAAAAAGAGAATCAGAGACAATGTGCTACAGTTTATAAGTTCACTTCAGATTTTTTTAACAGACATTATTTGTGAATTATCACAATATTTTAGTGCTAGTCTTACTGCTACAGTTTCATAGGGTGCAAGCTGAACAGGCTAACCTTGAATATTTTTAATTCATTTATTTTCCAGTGTCATTCCAAGTTTAATGTGTATATATCTATGGAACAAAGTGAGAAGGTGATCTCTTGATTACTGACCTTTTGAATCGTGACACATGGGACAGAGAGCTTGGAACCATGAGTAAAATAGCTTGCCTTGTATCAAGCACTTAAAAATCGTAGAATCATAGAATCATAGAATAGTCTGGGTTGGAAGGGACCTTTGAAGGTCATCTAGTCCAAACCCCCCTGCCGTGGGCAGGGACATCTTCAACTAGATCACATTGCTCAAAGCCCCATCCAGCCTGACCTTGAATGTTTCCAGGGTTGGGGCATCCACCACCTCTCTGGGCAACCTGTGCCAGTGCTTCACCACCCTCAGTGTAAAAAATTTCTTCCCTCTATCTAGTCTAAATCTACCCTCTTTTAGTTTAAAACCATTCCCCCTTGTCCTGTCGCAACAGGCCCTGCTAAAAAGTTTGCTGTCATCTTTTTTATAAGCCCCCTTGAAGTACTGATAGGCTGCAATAAGGTCTCCCCGAAGCCTTCTCCTCTCCAGGCTGAACAACCCCAACTCTCTCAGCCTTTCTTCATAGGAGAGGTGTTCCATCCCCCTGATCATCTTCGTGACCCTCTTCTGGACCCGCTCCAAAACGTCCATGTCTTTCTTGTGCTGAGGGCTCCAGGGCTGGATGCAGTACTCCAGGTGAGGTCTCACCAGAGCAGAGTAGAGGGGCAGAACCACCTCCCTCGACCTGCTGGCCACGCTGCTTTAGATGCAGCCCAGGATACGATTGGCCTTCTGGGCTGCGGGCGCATATAATTCAGTGTTGTTCATGTGCAGCTTTTCATCCCCCAGTACCCCCAAGTCCTTCTCGCCAGGGCTGCTCTCAATCCCTTCATCCCCCAGCCTGGATTGATACTGGGCGTTGTCCCGACCCAGGTGCAGGACCCTGCACTTGGCCTTGTTGAACTTCATGAGGTTCACACAGGCCCACTTCTCCAACCTGGCCAGGTCCCTCTGGGTGGCATCCCATCCTTCAGGCATGTTGACCGCACCACTCAGCTTGGTGTCATCTGCAAACTTGCTGAGGGTGCACTCGATCCCACTGTCTATGTCATTGATGAAGATATTAAACAGTACCGGTCCCAATATGGACCCCTGCGGGACGCCACTCGTCACCAAGGACATTACCATTTCTTCCTCTTCACTATGACGATTGCAGCAAGGTAGGCGTAAGTCATCCTAAGGGAGAAAGTGCAGTTACCTCTGAGCAGAAATTAGGGATTGTCTAGTTCCATAACCTTAAATGTTTAAATCAAGCAAACAATCACGTAGTGTCCAAAACACCCATAGCAAAAAGCATCATCAGAAAAAGCTAAATTTAATCAGTCATCTGGAGCCTGTTCCAAATCCCTCTGTAGTACATAAAAAAAAAAGATTGCCATTACTTTCAGTCAGTTTTGGACCATATGCAGGTTTCTCTCAGGCTATGCCCTGAAGCATGAGTACAAAGAACTGGGTGGGAACTGGCATACCTATGATTTTGTGTGATTAGTAAGAACTCAATTTTTGCCCCATTTGCAAAAATAACTTCAGGCCACCTACCTGAAAATATGAAACGGACTTCTACTCACAGTGTTTCTACAAAAAAAAAAGTCAAGACCATAAGCATGCAAGATGTCCCTCACAGCATCCTTCTGGACAAGTTGTCCAACTGTGGAATGAGCGGGTCCATGGTGCACTGGGTGAAGAACTGGCTGAAGGGCAGGGCTCAAAGGGTCATAGCGAATGGGGCTACATCTGGCTGGCAACCGGTCACCAGTGGTGTTCCTCAGGGTTCAACTCTAGAGCCAGTCCTGTTCGATATGTTTTATCAGCGATCGGGATGCAGGAGTTGAATGCACCATTAGCAAGTTTGCTGATGATATCAAACTGGGAGGTGCATGTTGACTCTCTTGAGGGACAAGAGGCCTTGCAGAGGGATCTAGATAGATTGGAGCATTGAGCTATGATTAATGGGATGAAATTTAAGAAGTCGAAATGCCAGATTCTGCACCTAGGACAGAGTAATGTCGGGCACAAGCATAAATTGGGAGAGGAGCGGCTGGCGAGCCAGCCCTGCAGAAAGGGATCTGGGGGTGCTGGTCGACAGCAGGCTCAAGAGTCAGCAGCGTGCCCTGGCAGCCAAGAGGGCAAACCACATCCTGGGGTGCATCAAACACAGTATAACCAGCCGGTCAAAAGAGGTGATTATCCCACTGTATTCAATGTTGGTGCGGCCTCACCTTGAATACTGTGTGCAGTTCTGAGCCCCACAATGTAAGAAGGATGTGAAGGTCCTTGAATGCTTCCAGAGGAGGGCAACAAAGCTGGTGAAAGGGCTGGAAGGAATGTCCTATGAGGAGCAGCTAAGGACTTTGGGCTTGTCTAGTTTGGAGAAAAGGAGGCTGAGGGGCGACCTCATTGCCCTCTACAGCTTCCTGAGGAGGGGGAGTGGAGAGGGAGGTGCTGATCTCTTCTCCCTGGGATCCAGCGGTAGGATGTGTGGGAAGGGCTCAAAGCTGCAAAAGGGTGGTCAAACACTGGAACAAGCTTCCTAGAGAGGTGGTCGATGCCCCAAGCCTGTCAGTGTTTAAGAGGCATTAGGACAATGCCCTTAATGACATGCTTTAACTTGGTCAGCCCTGAATTGGTCAGGCAGTTGGACTAGATGATTGTTGCAGATCCCTTCCAACTGAAATAGTCTGTTCTGTTATTCTATTCTATTCTATTCTAAGATGTAGAATTTATAAAGGTGTATTTTGTGTGTGTACACATGTGCATGCACTCCATTAAATGTGGACATACTATGAAAATCACAAATACTGCTGCTATTTTACTATTATGCTATAATAAGTAAGCAAAACCTAACCCAAGTATCTTTGCGTGAAACCGTAAGATAATGCAGTACAAAATAATCAAACCACTCTGTGCCTCTTGGTTTAGAGGCTGGAGGACTTTTCCTTGTTGCAGGATGCCTATAATGGAATAAAAAGGTTCCTTGCCCCTCTCCCTTTCTCAGTAACTGTTTAGGGAGCCTAACTTGGCTATGTTCCTGTATTTAGCTCCCTGAAGTTAAAGGAGATTAATTCAGGCCTCTTGAGACTGTTGGTAGCATATTCCTCTACCTACAATCATTGCACAGAGAATTCACAAGGTAGATATAGACAGATGAAGGCAGAAAATCCTGGGGAAATAAAGGGATGTCAGTGTCTAACACGATGGGCAGTGGCAACCCAGCCACTGTCAACACAGAGGGCCCTGAAGAGGACCCACGACCCCCATTTGAGGAGCTGGCAGAACTTTCCCTTATATGCCGCCTCTGTATTACTTTGCATGTATTTTCTAGATACAGCAACTTTTTAGTGGCTTTATTGGCAGTGCACTAAGAAATATCTTTAAGACAAGTTAATTCAGGCTCTCTTAGCCTTGATAACACCTGCTTAAAATATGCTTCTTTCTATGAATGACAGGAGTACAGAGATTATATTACGATAGTTCCATGACAAGTGACTTCCAAAAAGCAACATAGAAGGCTATTTTTCAGAAGGGCCATTAACCATCTGGCAGCCCATTTTCCACCCTTCATTGTAAGCATGATAATCTGAACAGTATTCAAGAAAAAGGCAGATCGAAGCCTCTGCTGTTTCCACAGAAAATGCACCCTGACAACTCCATAAACAAAGGTTTTCAAGTGGAAAACATGTTTTACATTTATATCTCTCATGCTGTAAAGCTCTGCTTATTTTTTACATTTTCTGTACAAAGCCTTTTTTTAAATAGGGCTTAGAGATTATTCATTTTGCAGGTGTGTTCTCATTCAGCACAGACATGGAAGACACAATCACCTAATAAACTAAAGGGAATCTATGATAGTGTTGATCTTTTGTGTGTCATGCCATTGTAAGTATGGCAATAATGCTGCTGGTGACTTACGCTGCTGTAACACTCACTAAACCTGCACAAACACAACAGTTAGGACTCAGTTTTCCCCAACACAGTTGGCAAAGGTGTACAAAATCACAGTCTTTGCTCCTGTTCTCCATCTCAGAACTTACCTAGAACCTTGCAGGTTAAAATTTTGCTTCACATGGGGCAAGGCTATTGTGTAGCAAAATGCTATTTTACCTGCTTGTCAGCTGAGATCGCTGAGATCTGAGATCTGAAGTGGCTCTGCCTCTGCTGTGGTGCTGGTACTCCTTTTGGCTTCCCCTTGACCTCTGTGCCTGTGATCACCAAAGAGAGGACCTGACGAGCATGTGATATGGTCTAGTGGTTTGCATGCCTGCGCTTCCCTCCCACGGAGGGGAAGATGCAGAGGGATGGTGGTTTGAATCATATGGATTTGCTCCAGTATGCAGCTGGAGCATTGCCAGGGCACACGCTGGACTCGGAACTGGTCTCTGACCCACCCATTTGACTGTAGCCCAAGTGACTCATTCTACAGAAAATAACATTGCCAAAAGAGAGAAAGTAACCCTCATGCTGAGTGACCAACAAGTACAGTTGGTCTAACGCCCTTGGGGCAGGGAAGGAAGAATCTTGCTGGGTTTGGCACTGGGTTAAGGTCCCCGCCCTTTTAAACTCTCATGATGTCTTTCTAAGGCTGAAAATGGGAATGATATGATGCTGTAAATTGCTGATCATAAAACAAGATGGAGACTGATGTGCAGCTACCCACTGTGTCCCAAGCTACTGTCCAAATCACTATCTCGCCTTGTTGGGCCAAAGTGTCAATGGATTTATGTGGTAGGAAAATCCAGTGAACAATCAAAGCATTTAAAAACAGGCCAACAAATATGAAGCATTTGGGAGCAGCAGCTGATGTTCCCTCAGAGGTGTAACACATGATTTCTACAATCATAAAAATATATTTAATTTTGTTTATTTAAACCAGCCTGTGTTTTGCTGTGAGCATTAATCATCTGGTGTCACACAATAGCACACTAAATGTCACACATAGAACCGCATCTCCTGCGACACTGTTACGAATATTCTGGATGTACTCCACAGCTGTAGAAAGAAGTACTTCATGCTTTGCTAGCTATAGAGCAAACACACTCTTGCAGCTTCATTTTGTATTCAGTAGCTCTACAAAACAGCAAGGCAGCATGCAAAATGAGGAGGAATACTCCTGAAGCTCAGCTGCTGATCTTTCACAATTCAACTGCAAAACTATGAGGTCTGAAAGAACACATTAAAGTACAAGTATCAGTAGAAATATTAAACTACCTTAATCAAGAAAATTACATCTGGACACTTAGTTTTTTAATAAGATTTGTTTGCCTGAAGAAGCAACAACAGCACATAAC
>NW_008824049.1:898687-904438 GCF_000699105.1 Pygoscelis adeliae
GGAGAACAGAAAATTAGTATTTCCCAACTGCTGGAATACAGCATGGAGCTGGCAGAGCAAGACAAAACGGAGCAGCTGAAAGATGGGTTTAGTTTATGTTTGAGACTAGTTCAGCAGCCTGGCAGGTCTGTGACTGCAGAATATAGTGACATAAGTAGTTTAATAGCACCTTCATAACCCCCCTTTAGGCCAGCAGTGGACTTTGCCTCTTTGAAGTCCAAAGATCAGGATGGATCTGAATAGTATGGTTTTTAATCTTCTTTTCTTTTTTTTTCTTAAAGAAAAGCTGCTGCTTATATCACCTCATTGCCGTTAAAGCAAAATGGGGGGGGGGGGTGAACCTATTAAAAAAAAATCTAGATTTGTCTTCCGAGGGGATTTTGAATGACAACAGCTAAAGCAGAGAGAGGCACTGGGTGAAGTCATTCTGTTTGAAGCCAGTGGATTGCCTTCATTGGACCCTGGTTGAAACTAATCTGTTGGCAGGAAAGACTAATGCATATTGATAGTGCACTCCCCTTATCAGTGATTACAAACACATGCTCTGGGAAGTCCCGCCAACAGATTTGGTGTCCTACAGTACCAGAACTTGTGTGGAAAGACAGTGTTGTGTAGACTAAGGGGAAGGCGCATCATCCAGCTGGAGATACTTTAAGGTCTTCTTGTCTTTTGAATATATGAGAGTCAAGAATGCCTTCTCTACTGAAGTCAGTAGACCTGATTTAAAATAGATATTTATATCTGTGCCTTGTGAATGCAAAATGCTTGTTAGTCAGAAATTCCCCATTTGGTGAGGCCAGCGCTCACACCTGCATAGCAGCAAGTACAAATACTTAGCTGAGGGTCAAAGCAATGGCAAATCAGTCCCAAGAATGCTTAAATACCCCCAGTACTGCTGAAAGGAGAACATCGTGTAGCCCTCGGGACGCATATACTGTGATACAGCAAATGCAGTCTCTGACCAGAAACACATTTTCATTACATTTAATTTCTTTTGGCAGGACATGCCAGTTTCTATCTTTAAACACAGGAATTGTCGACAGCTACAGTGTGTCTGTCTCCTTCCTATAAAAGAAGCACTGGAGAGAAACAAGGCTGTTTCTCCTTTCTTGTAAAACAAGGCTGCCATTTTTTCAAACTGAAAGCAAGTGGGAGCAAATTATTTGGATTTCCTGACAAAAACTGCATGAACAAACACCTTTAATAAAAATGGATTTTTCTCCTCATAATGCTTCTCTCTTCTTTTCCCCACGATCATAGGAGGCCCTGCTTTCTGTTTTCAGCTAGAGAACATCTTTATTATCCTCGCAGACAGTGAATAACAAGACATTCATTTGAACTACATTTTTTTTGGCAATAAGAGTCGGGGAAAGAATAGGAATAAAAAAATCAGAGATGTCAGGAACAAGTTCTGCCTGTAAGTACACGTTCATAGCTCTCAGTTCCTTCTTTGGTTGCAATGGGAGCTGGTGTCTCTGAATTTTAAACAACCAAATTATGTTTGTCATTCAACTGTATTGCTTTTGCATGCTTTCCTGTTCTTTCACTCCTTTCTTAGCATATGTAGAGCTGGGTAGTTTTTACCGTCTTAGCCCAGCAATGCAGTAACATCAACCAGAAGTGTAGTTCCGTAAAACATATTGTATCATTGAAACAAAAGTAAGAATGGATAGATCTTTGAAAGAAAGTAGCTATGTTTTAAAGCACATTTGTACTGAAATTCAATGGTCTTTCATGAAATTTTCATCCATATAAGAATACTTACACTCCATTCCCCTGCCTGTCTCTGCACATTAGTTACATATGTGTGTACATGTGTGTGTAAAAGTGTACACATGCGTGTACAGCCACACACACAAATACATATACAACTACTCATATCTGTAAATATGCATGTAAAACGTGTTTCTTGTGCAGGTGGAGTTTGGTATATTGTGTGTGCATGCACACAACTAAACATATTTCAGTATATGAATGAAACAGAGGTACATGTGAAAAAAAAGGGAAAGAGGGAGGGAAAGGTGCAAAATATTTCAGACAAAAGGAATGACTGTCCAGTATAAAAAATTCGGGAACTGCTGGTATTGATAATGGCAGACTGAATGAGTCAAATGTATTATGAGTAGTTTTCCCGTTCCATACTTGAAGAGATTACGCCTATTTATCTTAAACATCTAACATATGACAACTTCATAAAGCCAGTTTAATAAAGGAGTGCTCTAGTGACTCCTAAGTATTCCCATATTTTGACTGTCCAGTATAAAAAATTCGGGAACTGCTGGTATTGATAATGGCAGACTGAATGAGTCAAATGTATTATGAGTAGTTTTCCCGTTCCATACTTGAAGAGATTACGCCTATTTATCTTAAACATCTAACATATGACAACTTCATAAAGCCAGTTTAATAAAGGAGTGCTCTAGTGACTCCTAAGTATTCCCATATTTGCAAGATCTGAGTTTCAGAAAGGCAAGGTTTTGATGGATGAAGTAAAACAATTTTTTCAATATAATTCAGGTAATCAATTCTCCACAAAAAAGGAAACATAACTCTTTAGCAGTTGGCAGCCGTTACATAAATAAATACAACAATTTAGGGAAATATGGTGGCATCTGCAATGATGAAAGTTAGACAGGAGAATAACCGGAGATACTGCTTCGAACGACACAGTGTAAAAGGAAGCTTACAAGACTGCAACAGGAAATTGTTTATCAAAATGAATTTAGAATGATTTTCAAATGATTAAAATTACCTGATGAAACTTATGTTCAATAAATTAGGAAGTACTTAATGAATGTTGCATTCCATCAGGAATTATTAACAATTAACATATGAAAAGATGAAACATGAGATTCGTAATAAAGATGTGGATGGAGGCAAATGAGACTGCCCTCATATCAGAGTTTTCATCTCTGCGTGGCTTCGTCAAATGTCTGATCTTGTTTGTTTTGGCAGCTTTGGATAAGATGTTTCAAATTTTGAGAATTAGACAGAAATGGCATTTGGACAAGTTAAGACTGACAGAAAACTCATTAAAATTGATGGCAGTTTGCCTATCAATTTCAATGAGCTCTAAACCATGACCTCTGTAAAAGAACGCTCGGTTCAATCTCTTGTGAAAAATCTGGCAGATATCTGGCAGATACCTTTTGGGTTTTTTCTGTATGCGCATACAAGTTTGATTCTACTCCAGTTGAATTCAATGGCATTACTCTTAAGGGCTAAAAGGTTAAGCACAAGCTTATGTGCATCTGTGGATTAGGGATGCAAAAATTTTGTTCAATGCAAAAAGCCGTGTTTTAAGGTGAAAGGGGAAATATATCTCATCTCAGTGAGACATATAACGGGAGAAACCATTATTGCACATCAATCAACAGGAGTGCTGCATGCCACCAGCTTCACTTGGGATACGATTTTGTTTTCTCTTTCATGCGCCCACAGATAAGTACCCAAATGCAAGAGAAGGCAAGTTATGTCCATTATTTTTTTGAAAAGAAACTTTTGAGGAAAAAAAAAATCTCAAAATATTAATTGTACGTGATCTTTCTTCAGTGTCAAAAAAGTCTACTTCATCCAGAAATTGTTGACTTACATTTTATTAGAAAAGTCAGATTTGATACTGAAATAAGTCTCTCCTAAACCAAATAAAAATGCCATTCTTCATTCCAAAAACTTCTCTTTTTATGGCTTGATCGAAAGACCATAAAATCAATGGAAAGACTCAATCTTCAGTGCCAGATATTGTCATTATGACTTGCAAGCCCATTCTTTTTTCCAGAAGACAGGACCAGGTTTCACTACTTGTTGCTTGGTACAGCCCCTCCAATTCTCTTGGAATTCATGGGTTTATAACACCTTAGAAAACCAGACATATATAGTTTTCACTTCAATTATTTATGCAGCTAGCTGTTGATTCCTTTTGTGCCTGGTAACTGAAAAGTTTCACTAACTCTGCTCTTCTTCTATCCAAGACTTTATTCTGCTGTACTTGGCTTTTCCCTGTGAATGCTCTCCAACTCCTACCAGTGGGAGTCAAATAGTTTATTGGAGTCCTGAATGGGCAGGACAAAAAGAAATTTGTTGCCTAGGTAACTCAGCAAAATAACCAGTTAGTTTATGCAAGTGTGCCTGCTTATCTGCTGAAGCACAGATAAGCATATATGTGTTTAATATTGTGTTCCTTTTTTAGTGCTTCCTATGAGTATCCATGCAGATTATACTAATGAAATATTCAAAGAAATTCTCTCTCTCTAACTGATTCATCCAACATGAATGCCATGGATTCCTGGATACAGTCAAACCAGGTAAGATCAATATAGAAATTAACTTTCTGCTGTCACTATAATGTCGTTAAGCTTTTAGATCTGATTTTACTGGTTTGGTATCACCAATAAGTATCAAGCTAACACTAAGCAAAGTAGGAATTTTACATAAAGAACATGAAATTACATCAACAAACTGATTTTTACAAGCTGCTGTTTCCCTGAATCAGAAGAATGTTATAATAGAGAAGTGTCATTTAAGTATTCTTTAATGGTGATTAACACCATGTCAGATCAGAAAACCTCAGCCATTTAAATGCATAGACGTTAAAGCCAGATTATTAATCTGATCCTGAATGAAGTCAGTCTCTGTGAATCCTGTATGAATGCTGACCCTATTCACTTTAGCAGAATATTTGCTGTTGCCTACCACAGCGCCAGGATTTCATGGTCTGAGCATTTCAGTTATTTCTATATAAAAGGGGGAGGGATAATATTATTTCCTTTCTCCTACTCTTTGTCTGTCTGGTCTGTTCAATTAGACTACAAAGTCTCTGGAGGAAACTCTATTTTACTGGCTTTCTGTGGTGCCCAGAACAATAGGGCTGCTTGTGGCCTACAGCAGTCATAATAATTTGAATTGTTTCTGTCATTAATCAGATCTCAGGATGAGACATATTCTGCCCAGTTCATACATATTTCAGGAGTGCACCAGCTGTATCTGTAGGACGTGCAGGGAAGCATCCAGTTGGTCGAATGCAGATGGGAGAGACACGTGGCTGAGACTGATGCCCACCCTGTATTTGCCCCGCTCAGCCATTTCAGAGACAAAATTACTGGTCAAAATTGGATAAAGTGGGAAAATCTCTTTCTTTCTTGCAGGGATGGGACATGCTGCTGAATTTCTTGGCAGAAGCACATTTTTATGGGCAGGTTGTAAAGATTTGAAAAATAGTGTTTATAATGGAAAGGCTGATACCATCTTAAATATGTCATTTCACTGAAATAGCACATAGATAATTTTTCATATGCTTTATGAGGAATGCATTTGCTATAGAAGTTCTGAAGCCTATTAGGCTGTGATGTGGACCAATACCTTTTATTTTATATATAGAGGAAAAATGGTAAGTAGAAAGCCTGAAAATTACAGTCTTATTTATTTTGGAAATAAATATTTTTTTTCTTAGCAGATAGAGAAAAGATATGCTCAAGTCATATATCAATGATCTGGACGAGGGGATCGAGTGCACCCTCAGTAAGTTTGCACTTAGACACCAAGTTGGGCGGGAGTGTTGATCTGCTCGAGGGTAGGAAGGCTCTGCAGAGGGACCTGGACAGGCTGGATCGAAGGGCCGAGGCCAACTGGATGAGATTCAACAAGGCCAAGTGCTGGGTCCTGCACTTCGGCCACAACAACCCCATGCAGCGCTCCAGGCTTGGGGAAGAGTGGCTGGAAAGCTGCCTGGCGGAAAAGGACCTGGGGGTGCTG
>NW_008824049.1:905077-910244 GCF_000699105.1 Pygoscelis adeliae
TGGACGTGAGAAAAAATGTCTTTACTGAAAGAGTGGTTAAACATTGAAACAGGCTGCCCAGGGAAGTGGTTGAGTCACCATTCCTGGAAGTATTTAAAAGACGTGTAGATGAGGCGCTTAGGGACACGGTTTAGTGGGCACAATGGTGTTGGGTTGACGGTTGGACTCGATGATCTTGGAGGTCTCTTCCAACCTTAATGATTCTATGATTCTATGATTCTATGATTAAGTGACCTGATGAAACACTTAATACCCTGTCCTCTGCCCACCCTGTAATAAACTCAGTTCATACCTAAAGTTTTAGTGAAACCTGTGTGGAATAACTACTTTGTTAAATTGCAGATAATGACCTGACAATTCAACATTTGGAACCACAAAATACCTTCACATAGGAGCTGAAATTTTCTGATAAACATTATGCTCCTGTACTTTACTGGTACAGTGAAGTTTGCCAGCAGAATTTCTAAAAGAATGTTTTAGAGACTTCAGTCTCTGTTGGGGAAAGCACATGCCTTTCTACACAGAAAGATTTTATAATGATCAGCCTTTATTACGACCAAGAAGAGGAGAAAAGAGAAATCTGAAGGAAAGGGAGGATAGGGAATAATTTTTCTGTGAAGAAATTGAAAGGTAGGAAATCTGAACCATAGAGGTTTATGACTATATGGTATTTCCAGCTGAATATCCCTGGGCAGAGGGGTTTACTGTGTACTTTTTTCCACATTGATCTTAATCTATTTATCCCCTCTTCTTTCAGTATGGAGCCTAGGAGCTCAAGTGAAGAAGGAACTGTGCCTGTAATGTGGGAGATGCAGATCAATAGGGCATGACTGACTGCTCTATTATAACCTTACACAGCACAGCACTGAAACTTGGTTCCCGTAACTACTGTTAGAGTTTAAAAGCCATCTGTAAACTTCAGCAGGGACTAGCCAATGCCCGTAACAATATTGGGCTGCTGCAATTCCATCAGTGGCACATTGCCAGAGTCTACACTTTGTCTGAGTGAACCAAACGAACTTTATATCAAACACATTTTGAAGTGAATATCTTCACTAGACTTATTCTCAGAACCTATAGCTTTTCTGTTTTAAGAAAAATATAGTATAAAAATAGACACAAAACTGAGCTGTCATTTCCCACCAAGAGAAGAGTCTCTTGTTTGCATTCTCAGATGCAAACTCGAAGAAGGAAGCCTGGAAGATTGTTTATAAAATGGCTGAGCACGTTCAAATGAGGCAAGGTTATTCAACAGAGTGAAGAGATGCTCATGAAGAACTTTCATGAACGTTACATAAAATATGAGATTTTTAAGTATCTGTTTTCTTTTCATCCAAAGTTCTTGCATAAATTAATAAGGCATTTAACAGCCATTAATGAAGCAGGGGATCTTTCAAGCAAAGAAAAGATGAACTTCAAGTGGGCAAAACTGTGAAAGCAATTCAGAGAAGTGAAGTCGCTGGAGTGAGCACACCAGAGATTCATCTGGATGATCACATATCTTGCTACAGGTATCACCAACCTATCTTTAGCCACCTTCTGGAAAGACAGTTCATTGATACCAGCTAGGTCAGCACAGGAATTTGTTTGATGTGCTTAAGAGACTGGTAACAATACCTCCTAACGTGACTGCGTTGCGAGGTGACAGTGTTTCCTTGGAGACAGTGAATCCATACAACCCCAGCCAGGATCCTTGCAGGTTACCTCTCTTCAGAGGATGTAGAACTACCTCTCTATGCAGGGGCAAAGGTGGGAAGATAAGCTTTGACTGTAGACAAATAGCCTTATGCAAGATGTGAGGATTTTATGCAACAGCAAGACATGTCTGAAAGGTAGGAGGATGAAAGAAGAGAAGCAACTGTAGTCATTGCACAGCTGGCTTGACTTGCTTCGACAACAGAGATAGTGTTACAGGATTGAGTATCTGTTTAAAATGTACCAACCTGTATTGCTGTTGGAGATTGTTGTGCAGTGAAAACAGGAAGAAAAATGGGATTTTTCTTGGTGTCATTGGCTGATTACTGAAAGACAAAAGGTGTCTCAACAAAATGTATAATTTGTTGTAAAAATGTCTGAAAGGCACATTGATTGAGATACGGAATTTGTATGGTTGCAAGTTAGATCCATGAAGAGCTGCATGGAATGTTAGCTAATATGCTAGGAATGTATAATTATGGTGATAAGACCTAATTATGTTAATTATGTCTTTTTGGGGGGCAATTTTATGATGCATAAAGCAAGATAATTGATGATACAGCTAACAGCAAGAATGCATTGTAACCATAACTTACAGGTGTGTTTGTCACTAAATTATGCTCAAAATAACTGCTTCAAAATGTTGCGTAATGTCTCATAAAACTCCTATAAAAAATAATTGAAAGGTAATAGAGCATGGAAACACTATGTCCCAGTCCTCTACTATTCTAAGTTCAGAGAGTTCTCATAGTAAATGTTTGCATACAAGTAACAGCTGCTACATAGCAGTAAATTGTGTGCATTTTAAACAAAGCACAGGCTGAATTCTGACTTTGCTGTCTTTTAAATACCTATACAAATTACATTTGTAAGTTGACCCTGCAGTTCATTTATGTTTATCCGCCTTGGCATGTGCAATTGACTGAGACAACGTAAATAACTGGGTGTTTGTATCATGCAAGCAAACAGCTATTTGTGCAAGTGGTTTGGACAGATCCATAACATGCTCTCTTAGAGTCTATACAAAATCAGCAGCTCTGACCTAGATATAAGAACTCTTCACATTGGGAGGATTTATCGCCCTTTTTTTAGTTTATTTGTGGTTTTTTTTTTTTCTTTTTTTTTAAAGATGATCATAAAATACATTAGATTTGGTTCCTTTAGAATGGTCCATGTTTTTCAATTCCATAGTAGCAGGACCGAAGGAGCTTGGAGCACTTTGCTGTTAAATAGCAATGTGACCAGACTTCCACTGAGATCAACTGCACAGGAGCACGGGCCTTTCCACCATATATGTTCTGCGGTGTGAAGCTGTAGCTGTAGGAATTCTAACTCTGACTATGTGAAGAGGTAGTATAAATAGCCCTACTACTTGTTCCCAAATCTTTTATCAAGGGCATTTCAGATCTACGGGGAAAGCAGCCATGGTTCAGTGAAAGCTAAGCCTGCTCAAGGCTGCTGATTCATGAAAAGTAGCTGGGGGTAAGACTACTGGAAGCTAGACCAGACCCCAAAACTGCTCAAAACACTGGGACAAAAGCCTTTCAAATCCCAATTGCAAGAATTTGCTTATAACCTTCTTTATCCTTACTCCTCTTCCACTGAGCTTTCCATTTGCCATTTTCCATGAGGCAAAGCTGAACCTGTGCTGTGGAGTCTAAAATGTTTGTTTATTGAGGCTGCCAGTTATATCAGGAGGAAGGAGTCTTTTGACTGACAGTCTTTTCTTAATAGCTAAATAGCTAAAATAATACACAGGAGAAATGTTTTTCACCCAGAATATCTTTCACTGGTGTAGTTTCAGAAGTAGCTCAGCTATAGCTCTTCAAAGTATTTAACAGGCTTTTAATATATTCTACCCTTAAAGTCAGCTGGACTCAAATGTACTTGCACTGCAGTTAGAAAATTTACAGCATTTTGTTGCCTATGAAAATTTTGCCAAGATGCAAGTGGGAGGAGAAGCAGACCCATTTCACGGACACGCGACTGACACTGACATCTTGATAATGTGTGACTTTTAACAGTGAACTCTATAGGAGTGCATGATTTTTCAAGATATGGCCTGATACCTCATAAATCGTGTTTTGAAAAATGCAGTAGCTGTCCTGTACTCATTCCTTCCAGTTTACAAAATATTTCAGCCACTTAATTCTCCACTGGGACTTCCACTGAGGAAAAAGCATAAAATATATTGGGTTAGTCATGAGTACTTTCACTTACACCCACAGCCCATGCTACCTCTTATTCAACTCATATGCCGCACTCTCGATTTCAAGGTGCTAGCAAAGAATTGCTTTGTACAATTTGTTTGTTTGTTTGTTTAATTATTTAGATGAAATGGCTATTTTATATATTTCAATGATGCTACACGGAACAGAAGGATTTCCCTGAGGTTTTTTTTGAAGTGATCAGAAGTCCTGCTATTTCAAAGCACCCTTTAGGCACTTCAAGTGGGATCTTCCTCATCAAACTTCAGATGCCTTGAAGTTGTGTCCACTCTCAGGAAAGCCTGTGGGCTCCTCATGTAGACAGTGTGGACTGTGGTTCACTCCAGCTGAAAATAATAGGCCTCGAGGCTGGGTTGAGTAAGTGGGTACCTGGACATACCCACTTGTCTCCACTGACTGTAGAGGGAGCCAAGAAAATTTGCTAAGCCTGGCTCTGCAGGCTGGCAACTCCAGCTAGGTGGGAGAAATAATACTTTAACCAGATGGAGTTTTTAGATGTTTAATGATGACTTGAGTATTCTGAAATTTTGTACATGGATTTGTTATCAGTGGCAAAGCTGTAGCCATGGTACGAACAACTAGACTGAGGGCCAGCCTCAGAAATTAGAAGTTGGTCACACACAAGATTTTTTCCACCTTACCGTTTTAAGTTTCCTTTCCAATCCTCTCTTATAGGATTCTTAAAATATAGTGAAATACCTCTGCTTAAAAGACATCGTAGATACCCCCCCACCCCAAGAAGAGAGAGAATAGAGGAAAGCTATTGCCACAGAGGGTTTCCATTAGTGAAATTAATTCCTCTCTCATAAGAATTTAGGTCTATGATTTATGATAACCGCCAATTTCTCACTGCAGGCAAAGTGAGAGGAAATGACTCAGCCTGGACAGACATCATGAATCTAATTTTTTTCCCCCTAATGCTTGACATAATCTAGTGTGCTGCTCCCAGAGGTGTCATTGGAGATTCATATCCAGCCGAAGGGCCTCACAATCAAGGCAGAAAATTTTGTTACTTTCATGTATTGTGTGATCTGTAATTGTTTGGAATTGCATCCTGCCTCATTCATTGCCATTTCTTTTGCATCAATTTTGCAGCAAAATAGTAAGGAAAACAAAGCAAGGGAAAGAAAAGCAACGTTGCACTTGCTCCTTCAGAAAAATCTTCTTTGACATAATGTAAGGGTCCAGCTGGTGCTTATTAAACTCGGGCAGTTTTGAGATGAAAAATGCTTCCTTCTGTCACT
>NW_008824049.1:910291-925354 GCF_000699105.1 Pygoscelis adeliae
GAAGTCTTATCTATCACATATTGATTCTGGAACTTTATGTTTTATTTTCTATCACCAATACAGAATTTTGTGAGTGGGTTTCTGCCAAAAGATCAGTATAGATATGATGTTAAATGGTACAGCTAAAATGTTTTATCCCACGTTTCAAGGGACTAGGAGTGTATATTCATGTCTCAGCAGAGGAGGTAGCATCTAGCTGAGAGGAAGGTAGGTTTTCAAAAGTCTTGCAGTTATAAATAGTCATTTGAATGCATCCTAACAAATTGCTTCCAAAACTGAGAATAATAATAGATCTTTTTCTTAAATATAAAAGAATTTCTACATATTTCTCTGGTACAACCTCATTTAATATACAAGGAAGCAGAAGCAAAACAAATACCAAGATAGGGCTAAGCAAGAGTTCCCAGCACTTTTTTTTTTTCTCTTTTTTTTTTTAATATTGACCAAATGTTTTTCCTCTTTTCACAGGGTTGCTCTGTGTGTGAATGCCTGCTGATCTGTAGCAGCACATACACATGAAAATGGCCTGTTTGCCTCAAGATGACCTCTAAAAATACTTATGTAAATAGCTGTTATTTTCAGAAATGGTGAGCTTGCTCAGCTTCCTTTAAGTCATCTACGGTTTATTGTGGCTGGTTTGATCCCATTAAAAAAAAAAGCATAAAGCATGAAGGGAGGAGTAGTTCCATATGTCAGTACTGTTCTGTGCAGTCTGTATGCACTTTTAGGCAAAAGCCAGCAAAGATGTAATATTGGGTTTTGATGATGTTTAAAAAAGGCAAAATAATCTTAGTAAGGTCAACAAATACGTCTCTTCATGATTATTTGCCAATAATCTGTAATCGTAAGTTTTAACCGATGTTCTATTTAGCTTGTCTGTTACACTCAATATGAAACTTTCATTACCATCCTCACTAGACCATTTTAAAGCTGCATTTTTATTCTCCATTTCTGCTCCTGACTATAATTGTTTTAATGATGCTTACTGACAGCTGATACTTTCTGGCAAGCTCTCACCAAGCTTGTACTGTAAAAGTCAAATTATAGTGCTGTATGCACACACTTACTAAGTTAAAACTTTTTTTGAAGTGTTCCATGGTAAATTTCTAAATTGCAGCTGCCAGTCTGCAAATTATTCAATCTGTCTGAAGCACAATTGGAGAAGTTGCATTATTTGGGGTATATAAAATGTACTTTTGAATGTGTTCTTAGGCAATGAACTAGCAAAGCACAGGAGCACAAGACTTCAAGACTCTGTTGAACAAAGCTCAACTCTTCTTTGGGGCCTTGATATTCTGCTAAAACATACTCAAGGGATTAAAATAAATATGCAGTTGAGGTATCTTTTTGCAAAACCTGGATCCATAAAAGCAGGGCTATACAGGACAGAAGGAGACATATCATGCTATTGAACAAGTTCAGTTCTTCAGTTTGTCCACGATTGAGTTTTTCTAACAAACTGCCAGTAAGTTCCTCTTTCTAATGTTTGGACATATCTGTGAAAGCCTCGTATGTTGTAAATAAACGGTACTTAGGTGAGAGGTCCCATTAAGGGACTGGAAAGGATTGTCCTACCTATGGTTTGACCTCAGGATCATGTGGCTATTGTCTGGTGGTAAGTCCTACCCCTTGCTGCTCTGTATTTTCTGCTATTATAAAATAGTTTGCATTTCTCTGAACAGAACCGATTACTTGTTTAACATCTCCTCTCTAGTTCCTCAGGTCTGACCACAAGCAATCAAAAATTCTGTAAATCCTATTCATCCTGCTGCTCTGCCCTAAGCGATACACACACTATTCCCCTGGTTTTATCACAAGACAGAGGATTCATCAGGCAGAACTGCGATTCTGGGCTACCTTCCCCAGTAAGTGTTTGGTTTATCAGTCTGATTACAAGTTTATAGAAGAGACACTGACAAAGGCTGAACTCTCTTCCTCAGCTTTGAAGCCGATTATGTTTTGCCTCCTTTTATCTTCCAAAGCTAGATCAGATGATTATAAATAAGATTATATGATGTGGTGTCAGCAGTGGCAAGGGATTTGACTCAGTGGCCCAGGAAGCCTTTGAGCACTGTGCACAGAACTGGATGCAATGGGCAAGTATATAATAAATCCTGAAGAGGCTGCGTACATTTGCTATAAAATGTCATAACCAGGAGTGCTATGAAAGGCGACAGTACAGATATTCTGTGACAATATCTCTCTCCAATATCTCAGCCAATTCACAGAAGTAAACCAGAAGGGGCTGTTTACACCTGAACTATGAATCCCCACAGCATTTAGCAGCTTCGGGATGTGCATATAGCTCAGCTCTAACTGGAGGGGACGAGTCAGAGGTGCATGCTCCATCTCTCCTTCCCCTTCAACTCCACCATCATGGCTTCCAGTGAAAGAAATGCTGGAATTTTGAGCAAATAATCAAGCTGCATTGCACTGAGAGGTTTCCCCACTGTAGGCTATCATGGTGCTGTGTCTGTTGGGCATGACACAAATCACACTTACTCCAAACGCTACAGGCAGAGTTAGAGACTTTGTTCCTTGCTCCCTCCTGGGAGGCTGAAGCCCTGGAAATTGTAGAACATGTTTTAGTGGAAAAGGAAAATGGGTAGAAACCTCATATTCTCAACTGCAGCGGCAGATTTTCTGTATTTAGATTTGGTGCCTCAGTTGCATTCAGGATATATTGTATGAAAGCTTGTCCAGAAATGTGTTTACATGCATATGCATACACAAATGGATGCCATCATATCCTCACATCATTTTGCTATTCACCAGATGGTATTAAGGCAGAAGACGTTGTAAACATGTATGAATACTATTTCTACTGTAATAAGGCCAGAAATATGAGAAAACACAATGCCAGAAACTGAAAAACCTGAACTGAAACTTTTATATCTTTATTTTGTTTTTTTTTAAGCTTCCTTCTGATTCCTTCAAGTATCTCGGCTGGTGTGACATAGAAGAACATGATGTTCGAGGAAATCAGCTTCATTGCCCCAGAGTGAGAGAAGGTGAAGATCAAAAAGCCATATTCACATTTAAGCCTTAACTCTATTTACTCAAAGAGTATGTCCTTAAATGTTATGAGCTTAAATCATAGAGCTTGCCATTGTTTTGAAAAGGGGCAGGATTTCATCGCATATTGTACATGTTTACTTTTTTTAATCACTAGGAAAATACCCTTTGTAATTTTCAAAATGGGAAACAAAAGCCAGAACCATAATTTGAAAATTTTTAGTATTAATGTGGTGTTGATTACTTCTCTCAAAACTTCATTAACATTTAAATATTGTTCAGAATGCAATAGCAACATGCCAAACAAGAAGATGAGAGTGAAATCCAGTTCTGCATACAGTGGCACATATATTTTATTTTAAGACTGAATTGGCCCAATTACAATCTATAGACACACTCAAGAATGAGGAATGAAAGGTGGATTTTAAAATCCACTGTTTGCATGTTTGGGACTAAACAATGGAAAAATTCCACACTGTCCTTGCTTTAGTTAGGAATTTGAAGATGTGCATAGCTTCAAGCATTTCAGTAGACCCATTGACTTTAAATCTTCCCCATGTGTCGTTCTTAATACAAATGAGGTTTTGAGTATGGCTATTAATCTCAGTTGCAGTTGTTGTCAGTGGACTGGAAGTTACAAACATATGCCTTGCTCAGGACAGTTAAAGTATAAGTACATAACCACTATATAAACTCATAGCATGTGAAAGAATATATAGAAACAGTATTTTAGAACTCAGATGCTTATGCTCAACCATTTAGAAAAAGCTTTTATTCTGAGCTGTAGAAGAAATGTCATTTACTAACCATGTACTAAATGATCATGACCTTAGATTGCTTGCTGAATTATGAGCCCAGAAATGGTAGAAAAATCTTCATGCTAATTTACATCTTGAAAGCATGGAAACCTACACACCTATAATATTATATATATTTCTTCATTTCAGATATCTTCCCAGCCATATATATAATCTTTCAGCAAGTAACTAAGTGCCAGTTCTATATCACATCCACTATTGCAAATCTTTTTTTCCGACCAGGGCCCTCAGAAGAGGAACTATTTTTCAGAGGAGAAGAACATACTTTGAAAAAAAGAAAACAAGTAACTGACACAGAGAAGTGGCAAAAGAAACTGCAAGAGAACTGGGAAAACAGTGCTGTAAAACTTTCTCATTAACTCTTTGTACTGTAGTAGTAAATAAGCCAAATAATAATGTGCCAGCTGCTCCTTGCAGTTGGCAGTTTTAAAGCTCAAGTTGGCACCATGACATTGTAAACCAGAAGGTTTTTACAAGCTGGAAGAAACACTGGAATATATCATAATTTGGGTTCTGACCCTGTGCAAAGAGTAAACTCCTGCGTTGTGACAGGACTTCATTTGTGCTTGGGCATATAAGAACTAGTGACGTTCTTTGCCTGCTTAGTGCCTGATGCTAAATGAATGGTTAGAGAATGGAGCAGTTTAATTTCAGCTCTTCCACTCTCTCCTCATATCAGCCTGAGCAGTTCTTTTGGCTGGAGGTACTATGTTACTGCTGGTTCTGATCAGCAGTAAGTTATAACCTCTCTAAGATCAGGTAGTAACTTCATCTAACACTGAGATCCGGTGCTCTGGATCATGCTTCTCCCTATGCATGAACACTGGGCATTTTTTTTTCCAGGTTTATTTAGAGGCCAAACCAATAAGCCACAATCACTTAGTCCTGCTCTCTCCACCCAGAGCATACACACAGGCATGCTCACTCAAGAGGAAGAAGGGGCTGGGCAGTAAGATTCACACGCTCAAGAGATGATGGTTTCTTTCTTCTTTACTTTCAAGGAATTATGCAGAGCGTCACCATGATTCTAAGGTGAATTTGGCAGTTGGCACCACAAATTGGTATAAGAACAGCATAATAAAACAGATTCACCTTTTAACTAGTTCTGACATTGAAGAGATTTAATGATATAGTTATTAGAAAGCGAGGGGGAAAAAAAAACGGTGATTTCTCTTATTTTTCCCTTCCCAGGAGTTGAACCTTTCATTTCAGGACCTGGGTGATCTTTACCAGCTGGAAAACTTCAAAAGGATTCTCCAAAGGTTAATTCGGGTGGAAAAACTTTGGTTGGTGGACAATTCTTTGACAGACCTAAGTGCCCTAAGGTTGCCAAGGTAGACAAAATGTCCTGTTTCTATTTTTATGCAATATCAGAGAAATCAAAACTATTATTTACCTAAGTAATAGCTGGAGCAGACTCTTGAGAACGGCCAAATTATGATATTTTGGGCAGTATTATATTGAGAAGCCATCAGTATATTGCTATTCTGAGTTCATGTCATTCCCAAGTTGAAAATACTCAGTAAGGAGGTCAGGTGATGTCTCCTTTATTCCTGGTGGATAATTCATGTCTCATCACGTTCAGTGATATTTTTGCTAAAAGGGAAAGTTGTTGAAAACTGAAGGAATGTACATGAAGAGGTGGTGGAACATAACCCAAACAGAGAGGCCAGGTGTGACCATGACAACTATATTTTTACAATCCATCTATTCCTACGATGTTGTCGTATGTCTAGGTATGTGGAAAGTTGTAATATTGAGAACAACAATAATGATGTATCCATTGTACAATATAAAGAAAGCTGAGAGTATAAAGTGTAGGGATCTGATCTTGCAGTCCACGGCTAGGCAAAAATAACACAAATGTAAAATTAGCGTGAAAGCAGGTCTCGAGGAATCAAATTCTTGTATCTCTCATTGGAAGCTCTAAGTTGCCGTGACTTCGACTACGTGAAGAGCCATCCCTGTGTTGGCTTACAGGTATATAATATTACAGATGTGATCAGTGATGTTATATGCTTTATACTTTACAGATGCAGAGAACTAAATGTCAATAAAAACCACTTTACATCCTTCAAACAGCTGCCAAAGATACCTCAGATTCAGCACTTATCACTCGCTGAAAATAACATTATGACACTAAGTGGAATATCAGACTTCAGACATACTCCACTTGAATCCCTTATACTCAAGAGGAATCCCTGTGAATTTCAAGAAAGATACAGACAACTGTAAGTCTTACCATCTCATAGCAAACAGAAGTTGAACAATACAAAGAAATGATTGTAAGAGAGTTCAAAAGGAATAGGATCTCCAATACAACGAACTCTCCCGAGCAAACTTTTTGTTTTCCCATAGTCTCAACTATCATAAATGCTCCAGGAACATGGGCTGGTGAGCCAGTATCTGAGAATACCCACAAAATATTCAGAAACAGCCTAGGAGGCTTTGTAATCACATGACTAGCAGTTCTTGAATGGAACTAAGTCCATGGATCAAGTTTAGAGACAGTGACTAGGGCAGATAAATTAGATTCCCTTTTATTCATAGAAACTACTTATTACTCAAACTCTCTTCAGTCTCATTGCATCCCTCGTGTATTCTGAAAGGAGTCTAAATTGCATTACATGTCAGAGATGGAATCAGAAGGATGTGTTGAAAGATGGGAGCTAAAGCAAGAGAAAACTGAGTTACCTTCATTTGATTTTTCTGGATTCTCTCCTCTCTCTGTGGCAGCACTGTGGAAGTTGCGCTGCCTTGAACACCCCACTCGGTGTAGGTATATGTTGCAGGCAGTGCAGTGTAGTGTACACTTAACAGAGCTGCCCTGGACACTGGAAATGAAAATTCAAATCCAAGATAGAGTAGAGAATTCAGGGGAAGACAATTTATTCTAAGTCTCATGCATGTTTTGACACTCGCACCCCTATTCTGTTCTTCCCCAGTTGCTTTGACTCCAAAACCCTGTTGCCAGGAAAAAAATTGCACACAGGTCAGAAAGGGGAATGAAGCATGTTCCTTCTGAACTCTTCAGAAATCTGCATGGTTGTGTGTTTTTCACCACTACAAACACAGAGTCAAGTCAGGCATCAACAGAAGGCATCGTTGATATTTTTGAGATAAACCTCACAGCATGTGCCTAAGAAGTCTTCTCTTCCCAGGAGGGGGAAAAAAAAGAGAAGTTTAGAAGAAAGTGTTTAATGAAAACCTTTCTGAGTTTCCAGTAGGCTTTTTCATTCAGTCTAGTAAGCATCCCTTTGACAGTGTGGTGGTGACGCTTATGCTTTCTAAAGGTAGATAGGTAGATATCAAAGTGAAAGTTAAAAAGTAAATTTAAAATAATGGATTTCTCATTTTATTTACATTTCAAAAGGTTCAGGAGAAGAAAAGCTGAAAAGCATTTTTTTAACAACTACTAATTATGTTTCTGCTCCCAATCCTACCAGTTCTTAAGGCAATTACATATAGATAACTCTGGTATTACTTTCACTGCCAGTGTTGGAAGACAGAATGAATCATTTTCAAGCATAGGTAAAGCCCTGAGTTACATGCCGAGATTGAGCAGCGGACTCCACGCCCACCTCAAAAGGCACAGGAGCAAATACCATAGCATGTGGATTAACACCCTCTGTGATGCTTAGGGGGGCCTACGGCTCCATCAAACTCTTCTGAAGAGGAAAACGGCAGTCTTCATGACTGAAGTTAGAGACACTGATGTGCTGTTTAAAAGGGACAGTTTATTAGGAGGTAGAGCCATTCATTTCGGTTTGGCATCGTGCCCACAAAACGGGGACTTCTTTTCTTTGGGAGAAACAGAAGTGCAAAAAGCTTTGCAGAGAGCCTGGTTTCTCTGTCACAGAAGGTCAAAAGTTGGGTTGCACTTCTTGCAGTCTGAGTCTTTGCTTTTCAGCAGTCTAGGAAATTCAGTCTAGGCTAACACTGTGTCCTCTCTTTTGCATTAGACAACTGGTTTGGTTCTACTCTATTAAAAATGCAGATGCTTGTAGTGCTTTATTGAGTCTAGGATATAAAACTTCTGCAGTACTGTGAAACCTGAAAATTATTAATTAGCTCTGTATCAGATAAATTCTGCAACAAACGACATATCAAGATTTTCGACAATACAAATCTATTTTGGATATGTTTGAATCCACTATTTGTTTTTTATCAGTGTCTCTTGTTCTCAACATTTCCCAAGATTATTTATCTCAATTTCTATTTTTCTTTTCTCTCTTTAAGTGTATTCTCCAGTTTGCCAAATCTAAAAATGCTGGATGGTATCCCAAAACTGCCGGAGGACTGTTCGCCCCCACATATCAGGGCTTTTTTCAAAATGTGTACTATACTCTAGCACTGGTTTTTTGTAGGATCAGAACTGTGCTAGAACCACCTCACTTAAAAGATACAATAAATCCTGTGTATGGAAGTTACCATTTTTTTCTGATCAAAGAGATACTGAAGCAGAAATATTTTTTTTAATGTGTTTGTGATACCACAGTCTTCAAGTAAGTATGGATAAATGATATGTAAATGAGACATAATGTGTATACTGAGTGTCATGAGTTTGGTGTATGAAAAATATTGGGTGACTTTCTTGTCTAGGAGCTCTATGTAGACAACAACTCGCAATTATTGACTCCCACTGCATTTACTTAAAACATGCCCAAGTTCAGACCACATGTTCATTGTGGGAAATGGTACAGGGATTAACGTCCAGGCTGTGAAGAAAAGGAAAAAAAAAAACCCACAACTGAATAAAAGAACAGGCTATGCAGTTTCCTTCTTTACGTCCCACCAGTGTCCTAGTGCTCTTCAATGCGCTTTGTAGATGGGAAAGGCAGAGCCACCCCAATCATTTTGACCCTTCGAAATAAAAAAAAAATGCAGAAAGTCCTTGCTTGGGAGTTTGGTATGGCTAGAGGGCACTGGGGAGGTAAATCATGAAAAAGGAAAGAAGTCTTTTGACTCATTGCTGGCATTGTTTAGGAATGTCTTGTTTCTTAATAGAGGTTCCTCAAACCAAAGCCACAATGAGGAAAAAGAGCTGTGGAAGCTGAAAAGGGATTTGTAAGGGCTCCCCAGGATATCTCAATGCAATTATCTTTGAGAGGTATCTGTCCTTGTCTTTGATTCATTTGCTGCTCAATTTTAGCTTTTTTTTCCGGGCAGCTCATGCTGGCACACAAATAGCTGTGCCACTAATGGTTCAGGAAAAGAATGACAGAGTCCTGGAAAATGAAGACAATTAACAGAATTGCCTAATTCCAGAGACAGTCAATAGATTCTCTGCTGTGTATTGGCTGCAGGCACAGTTTGGTTCAGTTACACAGGGAGGAGTAATGACTGCTCAGCCCTGTAGAGCTCTGCAGTGCAATGACTTATCAGCAGAAAGGTCGCAGCAGCTCTGTATAATGTCTGTATTGGATCCAGGCAAGAGAAATGACCAGCTTGAAAAGTTTCCAGGCTCTCCCTTAAGACTGTCCGTACCTCTCCCACAGCCTAGCAGTCAAAACAGTTGATGATATTGCATGAATTAGATCACAAGATTTTGAATGTATAACAGTATCTAGGCGCAAAGTATTTTCTACAGCTGTGAAAGGAAAAAGACAATGGACCACTGCAAAGAGATGTCAGGTTGAGGGCTCACACTCGGGAATCGTTCTTGCAATTCATAGAAGCAGGCCAGTTCCTTCCCAGTATTTACATGCTCACAGGGTTTGATTACTAGATCCAGTCAGTGTAGTCCACCCCAGCAATGGGAACAGACCGCGCTGTGACAAACCCCTCCATAAACATACTACAGAATCAAGAGGATACAGTGCAACAATACACGGCAACAAGCTTTCACGGATTCAGGGAGAGATGATGTGGTTTACACAGAAACAACAAGGCAACCAGAGCTTTGAAACAGGAAAAGCAGAATATTGTGTGCTGTACAGCATGGCAAACTGGTCCAGAGGAACAGGGATCTTTCACACGGGGAGGATAAGAACAGAAAACCTGAAAGCTTTCTGAGGATTGAGGCTATTAGTCTACCTCAGATCTAGAAATCAATCCAGATATAGTATAATAGAGTAATTAACATAAAATCCCCACTGTTGTGTTTGGGAATGGAAAGGGTAAAAACAAAGGATGCATGTGAGAAAACACCATCTCCTCAGAAGCAAGGCAGGGAGCTAAAGCAGAGAGGAAACAGAGCCTGAAGGACCACCCTTACTGACCCTGCCAGAGACAGACAGCGGTGAGCCACCAAATACTGACTGCTGTGAGGCTGTGCGTCTGGAGACGGGAAAGGGAAACAGTCTTTTCCCAAGGTATCAAACACTAAGGAACATTCAAATCAGTGATGTTCAAATCACAACAAAAAGCACTTGAGGACTAGGCTCCCTTCCCAGAATTCGGCATTAGAAAGTGAGACCGAGATGGGAAATTGCTCCAGGCCCATGGGTAGACATTTCACTTACAAGCTCCTAGTGAAGCTACCACCCACTTCTTGCACATGTAATTAGGAGCTCTTCGAGTCTCTCCTGGGAACACGCTCAGAGGCTTTGCTTTTTAGACGTGAGTCCTGGGTCAGTCACAAGAAAGAAGCACAGAGAGTGATTTATTCCTTCCGGACAGGAAGTTGGTTCTACTCTCATAATTTTTCCTTTCATTATTTTGATGTTCTGGCTTTGGAATCCCAGAGAAATACGAGGTAATATCTGGGGAGCCTTGCTGATTTTATTTAAAGTGCATCCAGGAGCAAGAAGGTACTGGTAATGTTTGGGCCACTTTGCTGCAATGAGCTTTAAATGAGATGTTTGCTATCAGCAATGTCACATGGGAAACTGGGAAAAAAGAGCAATTAGGTTCCAGCTGGTTGACTGGACAACAGCCATAAGACTAAGAAAGCACACTGGATACGTTTCAACATTACCGGTCAACTAGAAACCCCAGCAGCAGGAACCTTTTGAAACTGGCCTCAAATTCATGCCAAACCAAGGATAAATTAATATATATTTTGGTTTCTAAATTAGATTATTACTATCTAACTTTCTTTTCCTGCCAAACTTACACTCAGTTTCACTCAAGAAAAAATGGGCCTCCAGCAAATTGCTCTTAATTTTTTCTCCCTTGCTTTTCCGTAGTTATGTTATGGAGTGGTCTAATCTAAACCTGATCTATGACTTCAAGAAAATCTGGAAGGAATGGAACAAAAGTAGAGCTTTTATTTTGCTAGAGCTTTTGAGATTTCATCTGTTGTGATTGCACTCTGAAATCTAAAATAATAGCTACCACCTGTGAGGTCAGTATCAAAGTATCATGAAATCAATTTCCAATTATTCACAAAGATTCCTTCAAACCTGACATTTCATGAAAATTTAGCAAAGTGTTCCCAAAGTTTTGTCTAACATCATGGGACAGGTCCAAGGCTGATAGAGCTCAGAATTGAGTTCCCAAGTCTCATTTTAACTGTCTGTTGATTTCTCATTGTGTCTAAATCTCTCAATACAAAATAAAAAGTGAGCAATATCAAATCCAAAGACAGACTCCTTAAATGAACGGAGAGAAAACAAGACTTTTCATTTAATCCATTTATTATGATCCCAGGAATTCCAGAGCAGGGTTTAAAAAAATCTGTAAAAGTATTACAGTGCATGGGTCATGGAAGCAAAGAAAGTTGTAACAGAAAAGAAATCATCAACTACGGATGAGCTTCTCAAAGAAGACCGTTTACTCATATACACATTAACCTTGTAGAATATGAAGCACAAACACCCTATGTTCATATTGGTCCAAATTATTTAAATCACTCAGGAAATAAAAACTTTGAGCCAATATCCTTCTCCAGGACTGTGCATTGCAGCACCAGTATTAGATGTGAATACAGCGAAGAGGAAAGCAGTGGTTTTCCTTGCAAAAGGAGACCTTGCAAAAATGTCTTCCTGTAGAAGTTCCTTACGCTGAGCTTCAGAGGCTGAGAGAGTGCATCAGAGGCAAATCAGAGCTGATCAGTTAAGCCTGTAATTTATCATCATGAATGTTAATGCAGATGGCTCAAGCCCAAATTTATACACCTATATGGAGTAAATAACTTGTCAACGATTCCCTAGAGTTTAGCCTGCTAGTGCTGGAGCACAGAATGGTTATAAGGACATCACAAGTAACTTCCTGAGGTCCTTGTCAACTCTCAGGTCACTGTATCTGTAAGAAATTTGCCTGGCACACACTTTGAAATATGCTGCGGGAAAGGATCTGGGTGACGTGGTAGGTCATGGTGCTTGCTGCGCCATCATAAACCACGAAACAGCTGGCACAGAGGGCTGTGCTCTGACAGTTTGCTGGTGTCTCGCTGCACGGCAGGCTCTGCTTTGGCTGCTGCTGAAGACAGTCTAGCTCTTCCTCCATGGACCTCCTTGCATGTTCCTGTGGCCAGGAAGGGGATTAGTTTTCTTTTGTCTGCCCTGGCTTCTGTTCATGGTATTTGTCTATTAGTGATGCCAGGACAGCAGTGCTTTCAGTGCTTGCTTATTCCCTCAGTGAACACAAGTGACTACCAAAGTCCTTCCCGCGTTAAATTCAACAGCAAAACTTCCAGTGACTTCAAAGCTGCAGAAGCACAGCTTTATTCTTCTGTGTGGAAGGAGGGAAACTACTCACAAATCAGGGATCAGGTTACCAAAAAGGGCACTATGAGGCTGTTAACCTTTGAGAAGCAGAACACTCTCCCCTTTCCCTGGAGAACCTCTTTTTGAAGATCAGGGTATATTCGTTTGTTTTACCATTTCCTTCCTGACTGATTAAAATCAAATACCTTCTGGTCTATGTAAGGCAGCTTTCGATCACTGCCACTTAAGTGTTGCTGTTCAATAAAGAACCTTCAGCATTTTTGATGATTTCCTTGCTATCAGCACTAAAAGAAAAAATGAATTTAGTGAATATAGTGACCGATGTTTTGATCTATTTGGATACATGTATGAGACACGCAGAGCCGCATTGGCAGGAAGCATGCATGGAAATAAGCTATTAAGATGTCCCAGAGCATTCATTTTTCATTTGTAATCTATCATCCAAGACATTTGCTTTGATATTGCCAGGTACCATGCTACATTATATAACTGAAAGCACTGAAGATAAGGAAAGAAGGCCATTGACAACATATGCTTTGGATAAAAGCAGCTATAAAAATAAACGTAATGACCATAACAGGGACGAGACAAGCATGGACAGTAACAAATTGGGAATGACCAGAAAGTTCATGAATAGTCAGGCTACAGGAAACAGTGCAGTCAGCCTTGGGGAGTGAAATCCAAGCCAATTTTTTTTTTCTTTTTCATACTGATCATTTTATTTTTACAATGTGTTAACATAATATATTTCCCATTCTTACTCTACATACAGTCTATTTTCTTTCTACTAGATTGCTATAATTACTCTTTATGACCTGAGCGCTGAACCAGTTTAAGGATGCCCCTATTAAGAGGCATGAATGATGAAGTCAGATGTTTCTTTGATGCAATTTTAATTTTCTGTGTAAAATGTACAAAGTTCCATTTTTCTGAACTCAAGGAAAATCAAACAAGAGACTGCATCTGTGCTCAGGGCTCCAAGCCCTTTTTCAGTCAATACTTAGCTCTCACCTTTTCTCAGCATTTATGCATCTTTGCGCTTTACTCTCATAGGTTTTATCTTGCTTTTTTTTCTGTGTTAGCTCAGTCACACTCTTGTGGCTGCAAAGACCTTCACCATGTTGGGCTAATGCTTCCCATGAGCCTGAAACTCTAGCCCAGGGTGTCTCTGGTTGCTCGGGCTGCTGCAAGCCTTTCATTGCCTCCTGGACCTAGCTGTTCTCTCCTTGCTCGTGTCTCTGGTCCTGCCCTGCAGTTTCTCCCAGTTCCACCTTCAGGTTCACCACTGCATTTGGTGTGTTTGGTGTCATGTAGGCAAAACAAAATTGTTGGTGGAGCAAGAAGTTCAGTGTGTTTAAATAAATCAGTCAAACAACATCCATTCTGTATGAGCTTTGTTTATCTTTAAAAGGCAGAATTCTTTGTGAGGACAGATGTCTAAAACAGGGTACATTGTAGAGGAATGTGTTCAGCTTGGAGGACATTTGAAATCAGTAATGTCTAAAAGACAAAGAACAAGGAGCTTAGACCTGCTGCATTTCTTCACTCAGCTTAATGTTTTACTACTGGTTCTAACTTGAAATATTGGCAGTCTGTTTTCCTCTGGTTTTTTTTTATTGTCTTCCTTTAAACATTACAACAAATACAACTATAAAATCACAGCTTAAGATCAAAAGGGTAGATGTATGCCTGTAGAGAAAAAGGAATACAATGTTAATTCTACAGAGGGAAGTGCTCAAAGTGCTTATCGTGTCCCATGCCACAAAGATTAGATAAAAATGTCCTAAGTTTTTTACTGTGACAGTATCACACTCAAGCACTCTGAACCAAAAACCTCACAGTACCAGAGTGCCTAATTACTATATTCGGTGCCTAATATTTGTCAGCTTGAAGGTGCTAGAAGAAGTCCAGGACAAATTTCCCTGCAGATATAATCCCATTTATTCTAGTCAGCTTTATTTACACCACAGATGTCTGCCAGTTATTGAAAAGGCCGTAATTAAGTCTGCCCTAAATCTGCCTTTAAGTTCTGGATCTTCACATCCCGATTCACTGCAACGCCTAGATGCCTGAAGTAGTTTGGGTGCTGGATGCAGGATAATATTAGCACAGCATGCATGAGCTCAGACAGGGCCCCAAGGCAGCAGTTTATATGATGAAAGGTGTCCGAGTTCGAGCATAATTGTGTGGCACTGCTAAGTCCTGCACAGCACCGTCTAGGGGATATAACAGAAAGTACAGGTCTCTATATCCTTGCCGTAATGAGTAATTCAAGAGAAGAAAAAGGAACTCTCTTTTTAATCAACCCTGCTGGAAACTCAGTATAAATTATTACAGGTCCGAGCCTGCACTACTGTGAAGTAGTCCTCCAAGACCAGACATTTGGGAACTGCAGTCCCGAGGAGGGAGACAGGCCAGTGCAGAGGCAGGTTTTGTGCCTGGGGAGCTGACAGGGAAAAGACTGGTGAGCGGGTGTGTGCTGGAGAGAAACCAGCTGGGCTGTGGGGATACACCAGAGGGGCAGACGGCCAAAGACTGCGTAGACCGGAAAGAGAGGACTGAGCCTGGGCAAGGGCTGGAAATATGGTGTTACAACAAAGCTAAAGAGGCGCGTTTCA
>NW_008824049.1:925396-936990 GCF_000699105.1 Pygoscelis adeliae
ATGTATTATGGTGCCTTCGTTGTGACTGATGCAGTGCTCAGTGCACAGTTATCTTCAAGTTTAGAACTATAAACATGGCTGGAAAGGTAATGTCTTCTGTGGTACATACCAGAGGAAAAAGTCCAAGTGAGTAATAAAAGCCCCAGATATCTCAAACATCTACATTCACAGGAAAATTTAATTTGACATAGTAAGGGTGTGCGTATTTAATGTCAAGCAACTTGACAGTATGTGCAGCTAGATAGGGCAGTTCATAATGCAAGAGAAGGACCAGGGTTTGGGGGATATGGGGTGGTTTGGTTAGTAAATTTATGCGAATAATCATCTCTGAAAGAAACTAGGTATTTTTAAAAATAGCTATAGTGAAAGGTATTACATGACAATATTAGGAGAAAACAAAAATCTCAGTTTCTGTTTCTAATTATAAACATCTGTGTATAAATGAAAGCCATTTCTCCCTCTATAAGCATATCTCCCCCACCTGCCTGATTCCTCTGAAGGGCAGGCATCCAGTATGGATGCTGTAAGGCCCATCAAGTGAGCTGGACTCCTGATGTGCTCATATTCCAGTTCCTACTGGTCTTCCTGTTACCCCCTCTCCTCCTTCCCCTGCCTGTAACTTAAAAAATATGCTGCCCTCCAGGCCTGGGGCCCATGCAGCTCTCTCCAGATATAAGGCAGCCCTCGTAACGTGGGAAGGGTGTTTGTTAGGCTCTCTGGGAAGCTGAGGACAGAGGTCAACAGTCTCCTACAAAGCAGAACGGGTGACGGGCGTATAAATAAAGCCCAGATAAGAAGCATAGCCAGCTACAGCCAGTGAACCAAGACATCTGTGGGCTCTGCCTGGCAAGGTGAAACTTGGTGAACTGAACTTTGGAGCCTCCAAAGAAAGAGTAGAGGAAGGGCTAGGATGTGCATGGAGTGGCTGGGAAGGGGGGGATCCTTGAGATTGAATTTGGTTTGTGTAAGTGCTTGCCCCACAGGACTTACTGTGATTTGCTCCTCCAGCCTCAGCAGATTTGCTGAAGCCTCAGTTCTTCCTAACAGTCTGAGGACAACCAGCAACCTACAAGTGGAAACAAATAAGGAGACAACATGGTACTAAACAAGGTAAGCTAATTATTACACACCTTTTCATAGACCAGAAAGCTTGGGTTATTAATTACTGAATGTGACTTTGCTGGAGAAAAGCAGCTGGCACAGAAGTTTCTTGAAAGACTATATATTGCTGAAGGTTAACACTCTCCTTGCATTTATCTACTTTCCAAGAGTACTGTCTGCTTTCCAACATGGGACAGCATGCTGAAACACCCTCTTTGGCTACTGCGCTGTAAATAACGGGAGCATTTCATGCTATGTAAGTGGCACATCTTTTATTCTGTCTGCTGCAACTTTAAATCTTTCAGAAACAGACTGCTGCTGTGTTCCCATTCAATCTCTGTTCCTTTGTGTTTCTAAATACAAGCTGACTTTGGAGTGAGTGATTTCTGTGCTTGGGAAGTATGCTGTGGTAAAGAGGTATATTTGTGAAGCCATCTACCTGAGGAGAGTTGTGCCTCCTGGGAATAACTAATGGAAATTCTTGTGCTGATGATGTATGGTACCTGAATGTCTTCTTTCAAAGCTCTGCGAGGACTGGAGTTCCCTTAGGACTGGTCTGAATTCATCCTTCCTTCTCCAGCCTTCTTGTGTTGTTTTAATTAAGTTGTCATCTCTTTCTTTAAAACAAATTGTTTTTCTAATTTACTTGGAGACGCACCCTTTAATTTGAGATACGGCTATATGGATGGCATGCTATTTGCAGTAGAGCCAAGGTGCAATCTTTCAAAGAAAATGAATAGTATTTCTCAGATATGCTTAGCTCTTGTCCTTTTCTAGAGATAGGTGAAGGGCAAGTCTGCCTGTCACCAGCCGGTACGTGGTTCATTCCTGAAGCACAGGGCTTTGTAACTCCCTTAGTACTAATTTTAGCTACTCACTATAGAATCTCCTTTTATTCATTTCAGTGTATAATCCTGTTTTAACAAAGCCCATTGATTGGAAGAGCAGATATTCACAGAATTAGTGGCTTATCTATTAGATAGATGTCTGTATGAGCACTGAAAACTGGCACAGCAATTAATATTGTCTTGGGCGAAATAATAAGACCTGAACTATCTAACAATAAGAACTGTAGAGAGCAAAGCAGCCACCAAACCTTGGCCAATAAACTGCAGTGCAACTGCCAAAAGTTAAAATTAATTAGAAAAATAAAAAGATTTTTTTTCAGTGGAATGAACTACAGCCAAAAGAAACACAGATTTCACAGAGAAACACTGAACTTTTTGACAGTAATAATCAGGTGCAATTTGCTGTTCTTCCTCTCATCCATAAGCCATTCTGGGTCTTCCGGTTGTTGACTTTTTGCTAAAAGTGTAATCTGTTGTGTCCAGCATGCCTGAAAGAGCCTACTTGAGGTAGCTGGCCATAGGCCTTGGGCTTAAGGTGCTTTTTCCCCTCTTTGTGCTAATTTTTTGGGTTGTGGAAATTATTCTTCAAGGCTTCCTGCAGGCCTCAAAGAATTCTGTTTCATAGGATGCCCAAAGGAATAAAATCTCTTTATTATGGTGCTTCTTAAAATTAACTAGATGTTCATTTTAAAGGTCTCTCTTTAGACTCACAAGGTGCCATTTCTGTGCAGAGACACTGAGCTGCCAACAGATACTGTAGAGCTGAGCACATTCAGCTCCTCAAAGCACCCCATGTATCTATCACAAACTCTTTCTGTTGCACTTTGTTTAACCATTTCTTCCTACAAAATTATGAAATTTACGTTTCCCCCTACTAATTTCCACTTCAAATAAAGCCATATCAATATTTCCATTCCTCAGTTTGGGTGTGTGTTTTAGCGAACGGCCCCTGTTGCTGCATGTTCGCACTCGTCCTGTAATCAAGCATCTTTTTTTCTTGCCAAAGGCAGCTGGGTTTGATTGCCTGCCTCACAGGTGTATTTTGTTGCTGGAATACATTGTAGTGGTCAGGACAAGACAACTCAGTGTCAGTGCTTGTGATAGAAAAGTTGTGATGAATGTCACATCGCAGGATAGTTCAGGTTGGAATGGACCCCTCTGGAAGTCATCCGGTCCAGCCTCACCCAGGTAAGGGAAGATCCTGTACCCAAGAGGCTTCTTTGCTCAGCTTGGTAGCACAAACTGATGGGTCTTACAAATGTTCTAGATTCAGTTATACCAGGGTTTTCTGTTTTCATATAATCTCTGTATTAATGAGTGCATTGGAAATAAACTGTACAGAGTGCAGCACTAAGCTGTGATTTGAGAGCAGTGTTTAAGTGGTAATGTCAAAGTAATGATATTAATGACAATCTATTTTGCTCAGATATCAGTTGACAAGCTGAGAGGGACTTTAGACAATAGGTATTTACCCAGCATTTTTCCTAGATGTAGTAATGTCCAGTATAACTTTTTCATCTGTTCAGCTGCCAGTGGGGATCAGGATGTTATATACGGGGAAAAATAGTTCTCATAGTCTGTTTCTGAGGGCTTTTGGTGTTAAGTTTTTATTGTATGATGGGGAGTCCAGGCTGCTTTAATATTATACAATGTCTTAGCTAATGCAGCCATCCATATTTCCTAATCCTTCAACAATGAAGCAAATATTTTTTCCTTTCTTCAGAGATACCAGAAATCCCACTTAAAATGCAAAGCAAAGCTTACAAAAAAAAAAAAATTCTTGTAAAATTAAATTGAATGCAATAATACTGAGAAGGCATTTCAAAAACAGTGAAGCCTATATAGAAAGGTAATTCCAGCCAGCAACTGCTGTCTGCAAGAACAGTTCTAAAGTACTTCCATGTTTTTCATGCTCTTTTCTTTGACCTTTAGTTCAAGGCCATCTGTGCTGAGCAGCTGACTTTCTTTGGTCCTTTGAGTGGCTGTTGAAGATAGGCTTCAGTATACATAATGAGGAACAAAACGTGTTGGAAGAGTACATTTTTAAACCTTCCCCCTTCCAGATAAAGTATGATAAAACTAATTTAGCCCTTGAAGGAAGAAGTCTATTATCCCTTTGATAGCTAATTTAATTCCTGATAATTTATTGTGCTGTATGAGTTGGGAAAACAGATTCAAATGCCTTTTGGAGGGTAACAAGAAATCATTATCAGGAAAAAAAAACCCACTATGGAAAAGGAAAATAGTTGAAAGATTAGGCAGAGTGAGATGGAAGTGCCTGCCTGACATGGGTTGTATAAGGAGGTTGGCAGCTTGAAAGGGGGAGCTGAAGGAGAAGGGGTATCTGGGGAGAGGATAAGGCGAAGAACTTGGCTTGCGGAAAACTACATTCTGTTTTTTAGGCTGGTTTGTCATCTTAAGGTTTCAGGAGTTCATGCTTTTCACTGTCAGATAAAAAGGCCTGTTTTAATTTCCTTGTGTGAAGAAGTAGGGGGCAATGGTTAAATCTGAGTCTGTTTTTTTCCGGAACCTCAGGGGGTTATGTAATTTATTTGATTTTATCTATTTTTCCCATAGACCTTTATCTCTAGATATGGCCACAAAGTGCTAATTTGTGTAGATCCCCTGTTGGCTTTCATTGTTGAATCTGGAGGATGGCACTATGCTGCCTAAGTGAACAGCTTCAAAACAAGTTATTTGTATGGTAATCCAAAAAGAGATAATTTATTGGCACACGCTAGGTTTCTGGCATACAGGGTAGGTAAATGTTCTGCCAGCAAGCTAAGGCAGCAGCAAAGCTACTCACGTTTGCAGGACATCTTGCATATTAACATGCATTTTCCCTCAAATTCAGCCATCCTACCAGTTTAGTGAGCACAGCGCAGTCACCAAAGTCCACGTTTCTGAAATATTCATCTTTTCCTCTCGTAGTGTATTTTGTAGCACTACAGTTGCTGCCATTCTTACTTGATGAATGCCATGTGTTAACAATTTTTCTAACATAAAACCAGCTAGCTAACACTGCATCTTTCTGCTTTGGTTAGGCCCTGGACTGGGACACAAATTTCAAGGCATGAGGCAGCCCTGCTCCCTTTTCAATTTGTAGCCTTGTCATAGATTTTTCTGTTTGTTTTCAGGCAGGCTGCTTTCTCTCTCTGTGCCTCCTTCTTTAAAGTGGAGCGATAACATTATTAGTGAATAACTTGTTTGTCTGAAGCATAAGGTTGTTAGGCAGAGAGCAGAACACATGAAAATAAACCCTACAGTTTAAAGAAGTGTTTGCACAGCTTGACTGACTGATGCTATGTTCACTCCAGCATCTTCCTCACTGCTGCTTTTTGTGGGGTCAGCCCTCTGAGGCTTGAGAGGCTTTCTGCCACCCCACAGTATTTTGGGGACCAGGCACCATACGGGCATACCCCTTCCTCTGGCTAACGCTCCAGCCTGTGGTTCCTTGTTGAAGGACAGGGCTGCTTGCGCACGGGGGCAGCTGTGCCGGGAGAGGAGTTGCTGCCCGAAGGAGCGCGTCTGGGGGACGGAGGCTGCAGCGGCAGCAGCACCCAAGAAGCCAGTTCTTTCCAGAGGCAAAGCTGTCAGGACTGACAGGTTGTTAGAGATTCATTTTCACTTATGAGCCATGAAATAAAGCTCATCTCCCCGGCAATTTACTTCTATGCAGTCCCATTGATTTTTATAGGAGTTGCCCAGTGTTTCATAGCAGAATGTAATTCTGTTCTTTTCCTGGACATTTCTGATTTGCCTATCATTCACTTAATGGTTCAGTCAAGAGCCCGCTGAGCTTTTTATAGTATTTAAATGGGAGACATTAGCATAGCATGGATGCTTTAATGAACTTATATATGAATCTTTAATATATTCTTATTGTTCAAGTCCTTGTATGATAACAAAGTGCTGTCCTCCCCATTTACACAGACAGAAAACTGAAACACAGAAGGGAAACTAATTGCAAATGTCATATGCAGGATTCAGCAACAAAGACTCAAAACCACTTATTGCAAATCTAGTGTCCTAACTCCAGGATCATCCTTTTTCCTTTGAGAAGGCTTTTTGCTACCATTTGTAGATGTCAGAGTTTTTTTGTGCACAGAAGGAGTCTTGTTATCTCTGTCTCTCTTGGTTATTTGTTATGCCCCGCTGCGTCTGGTTTGGTGAGGCTTAATCCTGCTCTGCGCTGAGTCTTGATTTACAATTAGAAGAGAATTGTTGCAAAGGAGCTCAATCAGGTTCTAGGGTTTAAAATGCCCTAAAGGCAATTATTAATTTATGAGGGTAAATTGTTGGTAAGATTACGTGAGTATGTGGAAACCACTATTGGGGTCATTAAAAAATAAGAACAGATTTATTGACTGATCAGATGTCAATAAGCTTCCCTTACAAGTGTGGACATTGTATCCTGTGAGGGAGTTAGAATGGGCAGGGAAGGTATCTGCTATTGCTAATACAATATTAAATAGAAATCCTCTCTACTTAATCCTCTTATTAGGTATTGTATTACTTTGGCTGTTAGCATGTTTGCTACCTGTTGGCAAGAGCAAGTAATGACGTGATCTATCGTTCTTTGAGAACATTGTAAATTATTTGTACAAAAAGGGATGATATATATCAATCAGTTTGCATCAATACTGTGCAAGAGATGATACCCATATGGGCCCAAATCTTGGGAGGGATGGGGAAAATTTACTACAAGTTTACCATTTTCTGTCTCTGACGGTTAGATGTATGTCCTGTCTTGCAGAGGACGAATGCAGTTTGCTCGCTGGCAGCCAAGTTATTGAATATGGGCCCAGTAATACAAAATATGGAAGGCCTTTATCTCCCTATGAAATCAGAAGGAACTGAACAAACGAAGCCCCTCCTGGGAGGGCTGAAGCCTTGTTTCTTTGTTTCTCTGTGTTTTCGTTGTGTGCATTCACTGTGATGAAATTTGTGGGTTTCAGAGGCAGAGAGGAGGGGCTGAACTCTGTTGCCCACTGCTTACACCAGGCTTGCAATGGTAAGGACGCACTGTGGAGTTGGGTGGCTGTACAGATGGGGTGTTAATGGGTGGCTGAGTGATCAGTAAACAGAAAGAGACAGGGAGCCTCTGCAGGGTCCTCTGGAAATCTAACCGGGCAGCTGCTTTGGCTTCTGGGCACAACTGTCCCAAGAAAACAGCATCAGAAGGAAAAATACCATTTCATGAAGGCAAGGAAACAAAAACTGAAAACTGGAACCTGACTCTGTACTTTTACTCGAGATGAATACTACTTTCTACAAGAGGCATGTAGTAGCAAAATTCAGCTGCCTGTGAACAGAGTAAGAGACTATGCAGGATGAGCAAATTGTGCAGACCAGGTTATGTGTAAATGTGTATTTGTCTATCGAAAATGTTAATCACAAAAAGAATTATCAATTTGTGAAACTGCAGTTGCTCTGTGTTCACATGAACAAACTGAGCAAGGCGTGGGATTGCCCTGTAGAAAGAACAATGTTGACTTCCCTCCCCACCCCCCCATGCTTAAAATACAGTCAACCCATGCTAGATCTTAATCCATGCATCTGTGATGCTGTACCTGGTATGAAAAAATCCACATCTGTAGCACACCAAAGAGAACCAAGAAATTTTTCTAGAAAGCCAGGGTTCTTTGAAATGTTCATGAATCTTTAGCCGTTTCCTAAGATACAGAGGAATTTCAAATAATCTCTTCTTTTTTCCATACTATAACATTTAATAGTTTATGAGATGTGAAACCTTTGCTACCCAACAAGAAGAAAAGGCCCCCTTCTTTCCTTCACTCCTTGCAACACTGATTATAATTTCTATAATGCAGATGGTCCACTTATATATGAATCTTTAATATAGTCTTATTGTTCAAGTCCTTGTATGATAACAAAGTGCTGTCTAACGTGGATTAGAAATGTACAGCTCAGATTTTGAGTTTAGGTCAATTTAATGGTGACATTATCTGCAAAGGGCTTAAATCTATGAGGCTCAATAAAGCAGTTTAGTGTATAAGGGAAGGACCTGAGGTAGCAGTGCCATTTGTGTGGATTTACTGAAACCCAGTCCTCCTAAGAACAACTGTTAAAGGCAGGAAACCTAAACACTATAAATAAAAATGGGGTAAGAAAGGATAGGAAAACAGTACTCTATGTCACACTTCAGTAGTGGTAGACCAACAGTTCTTTGTGTTAACTGAAGCAATATGACATGAAGGTTTGTCTGGATGGGGAACGTAGCCGGCACTAAGGTAAATTGTGAATTTAATGACATTTGCCTTGAGGACAAGCCCTAAGGGGAATGTCTGACAGTGTGGAACCATCATGCAGAGTAACCTGGTGAACTACTAATTAGATTACAGTCAAAATCAATATGGAAAATTGAAGTAAGGCTAGAAGGCATGACATATTCTTTCCTCATACTTGCACTGAGTCACCTTGCTTTGTAACAGAACAACACCAAATAACCCACATGATCTCTTAGTTTTTTGGTTTTCGGGCTAGCAGAGCTGGATAAGTCTCCTGGTAGAGTTTATGAACCTTTATACAAAAACACCAATGTGAAATTCCTGTCTAAATAACTTTTCTATTATTTTTAAACTGCAGAAGAGTATCAGGTTGTCCAATGTTCTGATTTTAAAGAAACTTTCTCCAGAATAAATCTCAATGTCTTTTCTTTTTTGTCGATGATAACTTCCTTCTCCAAGTGGTAGAGGAGCCAACAAGGAGAGGTGCTATGCTGGACCTTGTTCTCACCAACAAGGAGGGGCTGGTGGGGAATGAGAAGCTCAAGGGCAGCCTGGGCTGCAGTGACCACAAAATGGTGGAGTTCAAGATCCTTAGGGCACCAAGGAGGGCGCACAGCAAGCTCAGTACCCTGGACTTCAGGAGAGCAGACTTTGGCCTCTTCAGGGATCTGCTTGGCCAGAGTGCCGTGGGACAAAGCCCTGGAGGGAAGAGGGGCCCGAGAAAGCTGGGTAATATTCAAGGATCACCTCCTCCAAGCTCAGGAGCGATGCATCCCAGCAAAGAGGAAGTCAGGCAAAAACACCAGGAGGCCTGCATGGATGAACAAGGAGCTCCTGTGCAGTTGTCTCTTCTGTGCCACATAACATTACTGCTCTTCAGTGAAAGAGGCCGGTAGGATGTAGATATTCATAAAGGTCTAACTCGGATTGCAGGAGAAGGGCAGTAGCTGGAAACTCAGAACTGAGCTCATCTACAGGGGCCTTTTGCCCAAGGTTCAGCTAGATACAATTCAGCACAAACTATTTCTTAATGTAATATATATTTCTATATACCTGTATATATTGTTTATACATACTTGTATAATTTCAAGGTAACACAAATTGCTCCATGGACACTAGAGCCAATGAAATCTGGTGTCATGTGGTTTTATGGCCTTCATCACTACACCTTTTCTGGCACAGTAACCCTGGCTATGTCTCCAGTTATTCCACTTCTGCCCACCCCCTTGGGTCCCTTCCATATCTCCAGGTTCCCAGTGGCAGTTCCAGCACGACGGCTGGTGCTGAATTAAGCTTGTCCTTTGTGGCTGATAAAACAACTGTGATGTCCAATACTTGCCATGAGGTCACTCTTAAGCTTTCAAAGGTGTAGCTGCTGCAATAGGCATTTGCATATGTTCATTTCTAATACCCGTTGGTTATTCCTGTGGTGAAATAGAAAACTCCTTTAATCTTTCTTTAATATCAATTTCCTGGCACAGGCCCCGGTTAGCTGTGACTTAAATACAGCAGTTTTCATCGGCACCACTATTGCTCTTAGTAGATCCTGCTGAGGTGTGCCAAGGTGGCTGGCGATAGTCCACCTCCCATTTGTGCTCTGCACCAACTTTTAACTGAATGCTCTGATCATCTCTGTCTTCCCAGATACTGATGTTATTCTTTGGCATTACAGTATAAAACTATTAATAAAGCTAAATCCAGGTAGGATTTGTTTGAGTGTGAAGACACTGTTTAGTATTATAAACCGTCTCAGCTTAATGTATAGGAGCCATCGCATTTCCCACCTGTCACAATAAATGACCAGAAAATTGGCTCCCTGTAATGTGGGAGGGCTGTTCACATCCAACTTGCAGTATCTCCTGTACACAAACAGCTCAGGGCTTCTGCAATCAGGAATATCTTGCCGAGGGCTGACATGGGCTAGTCTCACCACAATTACTACTTTAGAAAGGTACTTTGCTGCTCCTGCCAGGAAAGATTGAGCTTGTCTTTTCTACAGGTCAGGGAGAAACTGCAGGTCTTGCCATTCTCTTTGACATCAGTGGAATAATGTACCCCAAACAGACTGTGAATTAATTTCATAATCTCATTTTTACACAACTTTGGCTATTTTGTTCTGATGAACAGCTAACAATATCATTTGCTCATTAATTAAGAATGTCGTCTTTTCCAAAATGCCATCTAGGACTCTTTTTGTTCCCTTGACATAAGGCAGTGTATAAAGTTCCCTGTGAAGTTTAACCTTTCCTTAAAGCTCACCTCTTTTATCTCCTTCAATTCATGGTTAAGATCTTAATTGCACCTTGTGGACACATGTAAAATGGTCAGCTTTGACAAGAATATGAGCTCTTTCAGGAAAGAAAGAGTGCTAACTTATTTGTGAGGTAAACCAAAAATTCTTGATAAGGAGAGAGACATTTCCATTGGATGCTATGCAAATTCATGGTAAAACCCAGCAGCCTTTAGAGAGGTACTAAAGTAAACACAGACCCTCCAATTTGTTTGAGTTCTGATGCATGAGATCCCCTAATCCTGCCTTTGTGGCAGCGAGTTATATTGTAGATATTTCTGTTCATTTGAGAAAAGTACTGCTGGGCCAGCCCTGGCCACCTTCTTTCAGTCTTTAACCCCATCCTCTGAGTGAGGAAGGCGCGATGAATTGCATGAGCCTCCTGCATAATGCTGAAGACTCAAGGACTCTCTACAAACATTTAGGAAACGGTCACTAATTTGTCACAATGCTTGCGGCTTGCTTGACAGCTAGGCTCTGACCTGCGGCACACCAAGATCTCAGCCCTGATCCTTAGCAGTGAAATTTTTCTTTACACAGAAGTTTCTTCAGCAAGCTCATCCTTACAGTTGCCTTCTCCCTCTTGGAAAAGGCCAAAGAGACATGAAGAAATCACAGAACAGCTTGTTGTGTACCTCTGATCAGAAAGTCAACGTTTTGGTTTTTCTCTAGTATCAGATGCAGGGAGATGGTTGTTTCTTCCTGCAGTCTGGAGCAGAAGAACATCGTTCCTAAACAGCACCATTACAGCACATTCTTATAAAATGCAACCGGGGAATCACAAGGGCTCAGTGGCCAAAGAGGGATGCAGAACTGCTCGTGCTTTGCCCGCTGTGTGATGATCAAGTGCGTTGCCCGCAGAACTGCAAAAAAAGGTGTGCTCGTTGCTCAGGGTGTTCTGGAGGCCCATTTTCCAACAGAAAAACAAATGAACTGAGAGTTTAGGTAGCGGGGGAGAAATCTCACATAGGCAGTAAGGGCTGAGCCATTTCCTGCTGTAGTCAATCTGAGTCCTTTCTTTTTACCTCAAAAGCTTTACCAGTGCTTGTGACTCACATGTTTGTAGAAATCAAAGTTGCTTCAGTTCAGTCGAGCACCGACCATGGT
>NW_008824049.1:937020-975806 GCF_000699105.1 Pygoscelis adeliae
TCCTGGCTGAATTATTCTGCAGGCAGCAATGGTTTATTTTATGAAATAAAAGAAGCACTGAGGAGAAAGGACTGTATTTCCCAGCTGTTGTATGTAAGTGGCACGTAGAGATGGGTGAGTTAGCACAGATAGATACACAAGCAAAGCAGCATTCATATGTTGGCATGGTTGACTGGGAAGGGGACTCCTACCCAACCTGAAGCAGCAGAGCTGTTTGTGGGCATCCTGTGAAAGTCTATAGGGCTATGAAAATGCTGGGAATTGTGTCAATCACTAAAGGCAACTCTATGAAAATCATAACTTTTCTAGCCAGTTAGCTCTGTGATGGACATTTGTTGGAGGGTCTGTTCCTTTGGCTTAGAGGGCACCGTGAGTGTTTTCAAGGCATTTTGTGATGCTGTGGTCATGTACGTGGCTGACATACATGGCACTTACGATGAAAAAAGTCCCGACAGTTTTGCCACCTCTGAAGTTTTGGTGGAGCATTAATTCGTGCGGTTGAAATGTAGATATGGAGCTAAGGAAACACATAGGACCTAGCTGACATCAGAGGTGGTGCAAAGGAAGGCCAGGAACTTGTACAAGCAAGGGCTGTAAGGCTAAAATAGTGAGAGATCAGCCCCAGGTCAAAAGTCTGTTGCAAAATGTTTTGTGAACTGATAGAACCATTTTGCTGTGTGGTTGAAAACATGCGGAAGATACAGTTTAATATTGCTGATCACGATCAGAAGGTATAGCAGGACTCTGGGACTAAACTCAGCCCCAGTCTGGTCTCTGTTCTCAGGTTTCCTCTCAAAAACCTTTTCCAAATCACTTGCACTGCCTGTCAGCAAGCTTAGAGTGAGAGCTCTAAGAAAGTGTTTAGCGCTTTTTAAAAATGGTTTGAGATCTGCAGATAGAAGAAGCTTTGAGAACAAAATACTTATTACAGTGCAATGATTATGTTTCAAGGAATCATAGATTAATGATAACAATGTGCCTGTGAATTTTCTATTGTGCATTTCAGCCTGTAGGAACAAATAGAGGCATTGCTAATCTTGTCAGCTGAATCCCTAACTGTAACAGAGCTGATAAATACCTTTAATATGCTGAACTTCTAATAAAAATTTAAAAATACTTTCTTAGTAGATATGGCAAAGTTAGCTGGGTTATTATTCTCTTTAGAAGTGACGATGATGAGAAAATAATGAATAATTTTGCATTTGAACCAGCAAGAACTATTAAAGCAAGAACTGTGGAAGGGAAACCTATTTGAAGGCTGATGATGTGTCAGGTGTACTGAAGGCAACTTTTTATCTTGCTCTGGATATGCAGCTCTGGGTTTCTCATTCCCTTCACCCTGCAAATATTTTGGCTGTAACAATATAAATTTATTTCCTGCATGTAGCAGAGTAAGAAGTTCTGTGCACACAGTAAACAGATTTTACGTGCTCAGACTTGAAAAGCTGAGTGAAGGTTGTTTTTAGCAATGACTGCTCTGCGGCTCCTTTGTCATGAAAACCTGCGGCAAAAGTGGATAAAACTTGTCAGAAACTAGTTTGTACTTCAGTAAGTGTATCTGTGTGTTTCGTTCCTAATCACAACGATTTTTCTAATGGTTGCTTTAAAGTAGAGCTATCTAACTCACTTTTCAGCTTGGGTTAGATCAAGCCTTAAGTTAGCATGCTGGTATTTAATAGATTTGGACAAAACCTGGATATAAAGTGTGCTGCCTGCATGCTGGTGCTGAGAAGCTCCCTGATGGCGCGTGGTGGCTTTCAGCCTGCAAGTGGTTTCAAACTCCCTGATATAAATGGAGCTGTTAAAGGCAATGTGGCAAGGAGCAGTCATTTTACTGAGGTGAGTTGTGGAGCCATAATATTGTATCTGATCTGTTGGAGGATTTCCTGACCTACAGAATGAATTCCACTGGGTTTTATTTTTTGCATTGAGTGTTATTGGTTCATGTATTTTATGGCTAAAGCATGCTATTATGATCCTCTTGACTGACCTTTCAATTTATTGTTGGCAGTAGGACTTCTCTCATGTTGCCCAAGCTGGGCCTGAACTAGAAAGACTTTTAAAAGATGTCTAGTGATCAAGAATTCATCACAGCCTTTAAAATAATTGCTGCAATGACTAATTAACTTCATTACTAAACATTTACACTGTATTTCTGGCCTGAATTTTATTGCGGGATTTTCTTTTGTTTTTCACTGGGAGGCTGAGGACTCCTGTCTCACCAGTTGGCTGCCTCTGTCGGTCCTCCTAGCTCACAATGAAGTCATCCCAACATTTCTTTCCTGAGCTGATTGTGGCATGAACTTTCTTTCTGTAAGCTGAGTTTTCCCACCACTCTCACCCTGTTCCCTGAATAGTCTCCAATATTTTGGTGAGTGGATGCTAGACCTGGTCACAGTACACCAATAGATGTCTTGCTGCTGCTAAATCCAGAAGTGATGTAACTTTTCCCTTTGAATTCGTATTTTCACTCTGTTGATGTGAGACTCTCATTAGTCCTCTTTGCCCTAGTGTCATGCTGGGAATCACGCTCTGTGAGCAGTAAAACTAAGAGCGTTTCCTTCTGCCGTTCATTCTGTACACCCACAAGGCCGGAGCTCTGGGCCATCTCCAGTTTATTTTTAGGTCACATAAAGACGTCAATTTCTTGATTTAGCAAAGCATTCAGCATTCCCTGTATCCCAGAAGACATCCTATGGCAATGAGGACCAGCCCTGTGGGTCTCCCTTCCCACCACCAGCTCATCTCACAAATGGGACCACAGGGTCTGGCACTAAGTGACGTGTGCCACGCAAAGAGGTCAGAATCATTTTAGGGTGAGCGGCTACAGATCAGGCAGTTGTGCAAGGTCTCGCATGGTCTGCCCTTAGCCTTTGCAAAAAATATTGGAAGACCAGAGGAACTGCGTTTTGAGTCATGCCAACCTGAGCTCTGAGATGCTGGCAGGGAGCAACGTTGGACAGGGAGTCGTGGGAAAGCACCATCAGTTGTTGCTAGAGTGGTGGCTGGGGCATGTTATGGAGATTACACACTGCTATTGTCAGCCAAGCCTGAAGTCTGACTCGGAAAGTTGATCTTCAGTCAAGTAACTCTTCTCTGAAGTGAATAGGCCCTTGATTAAGGACAGAACAGGCTTTCACTAAGACTTTCTTGGCCTATTCACATTAGATGTGAACTTGTTATGCTTGCTGAAGTAAATATTGCATCTGCTGTGAATACTGGCTCGTACAATGCACAATAGGAGCCCTTATTCTGCAGCTTCTTATTCTGGGCAGTTTTGTTGTCTCTCTGGACTCTTGCTGGAGCCACAAGTTATCCAAGTGAAGCTTCCCCAGCCTGACAGTAAACAAAAAGATATCGTCAAAGCTGCTTAATAAACATGCTCTATGCCCAGGGGCATTGGGAACGGCATGGTCCACAAGCCAGCAGAACATGCGAGCACCTGCTTAATTTCATCTGTAGCCAGCAAATTGCTTAAGCAAGCGGAGAGAAGAAAGCAGCAGCGTATTTTCATGCAAAGATGCTCTGCTGGTAGATAGTTTGTACCTGCAGATGACTTTGGAAGTGGCTTTTTCCGCACTGTAAGTGTGGCAGAAGACAGTCTGTGTTCTCCACAGGCAATGCTGGAGTCATTAACATAAATGCTTGAAGTGTATGGCTCGTTATAAGTGCGAGAGAGACTGAAAAGACAGAGCCCTTTGTATTCCGATACGCACCTGTACCTTCAGAGCTAGTCTTCTCCTGCTGCCAGGGAGGAAGGGCTCTCCTCCTAGCTTGAGTGGGCCCAACATAGGCAGCACGGATGGCTTCCTGCACCATGGGGTGGGCAGAAGAGAGGACAACTGGTCCTGTTTGTGGGAGAAGCTTGTGTGGAAAAGGGCTCAGGTTCTCCCTCCCTCCTCCTCTTTCACAGACCCATGTTTGATACAGAAGGCTAAGATGTTTTATTGCTCCAGCTGGAAAAGGACCTCAGTTGCAATGATGATTTAGAGAGTGCTAAAACTGCCAGTATTGCTAATGTTGGTCCTAACCCTGCTCCCCTTCACTGAAAATGCCGTCGTGGCTCCTAGCTCCCCCCTTTTCTCTGCCAGTCTCTGCTGTGCTCTATTAAAACAGAGTATGAATGCCTCATTAGGAAAACTAAAACAAATCATCACACGTGCGAAAGATCAGTAACTATATTCTAGTTTATTGACTGCAGTCAAGTTTTATTATGCCTCAAATAATTAAATACTGCAACCGTGACATTAAAAATACAGGCCAATTTACCAAAATAATTGTATTCTGAAGATTATGTACATATCATACATTTTACAGTATCATGTAAACTTTTTTTATACATAAGGTAAATCTGATTTATGGTAACTAGAAAACCCAAAATACTTGCTGACAAAAATATTCCTATGAAACATAAGCACTGTGTCTGGGACATTTAGGAAAATTGCAAAGAATGGAAGCCAACTATAAAACAAAATATAATTGAGTTAGTAGAAAAATGAGTTAAATTACATTCGTATAAAAAGTTAAACTAAAAACATTGCTATGCATCATTATTAAAAAAAGGGAAAAAACCCCAAACCCTCTCCTTTTATATATTAACACACACTTTCATGGGGAGCTACTGTGCGCCTCATTTCCAGCAATGGGGCATAGCCTAGGAAATCCAGATTCCCATTCTCCTTTTAACATATATTAAATAAGCAGGGTCTGTACCAATACAAATATTGTATATATTCATGCACTGTGATTATGTTCATAGTACCCTTCCAAGGCATGGTTTTTTGTGTCGTTTCCCACACCCCCCTTACATTTCGGCATGCAGTGCTAGAGATGTTCACTGTTAAAAAAAACAACAACAACTTCTGTGGGATTTGTCTCTAGTCTGGTTTTCACACTAGGGGACACACAAATCCTTCCAGCATAGACTTAAAAATAAATAAGTAAAAGAAGGTAAAGGCCTTAGTTCAACATCTTGCACCAATCACGTCAACTCAGTTAACATGCCTTAACCCTCTCCACAGTCTCCAGAAAGCAGTGTAATTATACTTCTCCGGTCAAATAGTTTATATATAAACTAGGACAACAAAATTTTTCCTTCTGTAAATCTCCATTCGTGTGACAGCTGTAGTGTTTTGATTTGGCATAATGGATCTTCAAGTCTAAATTGGTTTCTAGCTCACATCTCCTCTCAGCATACCACCATTTGCATTATCTGCTATGTAGTGCATGTAATTGAAGTACCTAGGTATGCTCATTAAAATAAATGCATAATTTAACTCTATATAAACAGCTGCCAAAATTGGCAGCTGTTAACCTGGCTGTATTTTGAAGGCTTGCAAAATTTGCATATTTTATAACTGTTCCGTACCTATAAAAGGCCTGGTCCTGCAAATAGCTAGGCATGTGCTTATCTTCAAGAATTTGAAGAATCTCACGAGATTATAATGAATGAAACTACCCGTGGGCCTCTACGAGCACCGCAGATCGTTTCTTGGACAGGCCGTGTGGCCAGCCATTAGTCATAAAAGTTGTGTCGTGGAAGACAATGAGAGTTGGAGCGACTAATGTCGACTGGGTTTAGGCACTAGATATATTCCCTCAGATGTTGAATGTATCTGAAATTAGACCAAGCGTCTCTGTCAGACTTGGACAAGGTGAAAGTGTATTCCAAAATGGCCTTTATAAAACATGCCCACAATTATGAAAAATTAAACCTATATGATGTCTGTTTATGTACGGCTTTAATAGAAAAGAAATGCTAATCTAGAGTATCAAAATACCATATTCATATAAACGTATGAGAGCATCTAATAGAAAAGTAAGAAGTGTAAAACACAAACTTTTTTTGGAAATTAAATATCCTAAAAAAGTTGTTGATTTAAAAAAAAAAAACACAACAGGAATTTGTGTGCTGCAAAAAGAATGAAGACGACTACATCTCCCCTCGTCTACGAGTTTTTGCTGCAACAGCTCTGCCTTCCTCCTCCTCCTCCTCCTCTTCCTCCTCATAATTTTCTTCATGAGCTTCTTTCTGGTTGTTCTCGTCTTGCATTTCTTGCTCTTGATCTGCCCCTCCGTTATTCTTTTCATCTGCCTGATTGGGGAAAAAAACCAAAACAAAACAAAGAAAAAACAGATTCAGTGCAACTGCCAGTTTCCTTATAGCTTATTTTGGGCCAATGATATGAAGTTAAGGAAAAGGAAAAATGACTGTCAGCTGGAGTTGTTAGCGTTGATGGACAGAAACAGGAAAAGCTTTCCAAAGACCTCCAGGCAGCAAGAATGGATGTGGGGGTGGAAGGATGAGTAAAAGGAAGTTGGGACAGCGTGAAATTTTAAGATCTATGATCTAAAGCAAGCTACAACAATTATTATGTAATGTCACTGTGACATGATCACAGCTATGTTAAGTGTTTAATCATGTCACCGAGTTTGTGGGTTTACACAGTACTTACATTTTCGTCATTTTCACCATATGGCTCTTCAGCATTGCGTTCCGGTTCTCGTTTCTTCTCTTCAGTCAAATCTTCCTGGATCTACAAAGCACAGAGATGTTCTGTATATTTTTATTTCCTTTAAAAAAGTAGCCTGTGGCATAAATGTACGTATTTTCACAGCTACACTTTTACAGAATGAAGATTCAAAAGAAAGGGAGGAGAGGGCATGGAGAGGTTAAAGGAGGAAAAAAAAAACCCACCCAACAATCAGGAAACTCACTTCCTCTGACAGCATATTTAACTTTTAACTACAATTTTCACAGACCCTCTCATCATCAGTTAACACATTTAGATTTCCATTCTATCTTTCAACTTTACATATACATTATTTTCTCCTTGTCCTTCATAGTGAGAGTGTCATGACACAGCAAAGAGTCATTACCAACACTTCCACCCCACCGTGGACTCCTAGAACTATTGCAGTTCTGATATGCAATGTAGGTATTTAACAGTAACTTTGTCCACGTTTTCACAGCAGTTGAGTGATCCTTCTGCCAACTGCTCCTGGAAAACCACAAGAGAGCAAGGGGGGATTGGGAGCAAAGAATAATCTTTTCCAACTCTATCCTTGAAGAGAGAGCAGGCCATGCTGAATCTGTTTTCCAGATGTTCAGATCTTGATCTATCACTTCTTTCTTTTATGTCAGCACTTTCCCTCACTTCCATGTCCTTTTATGGTTAGGTGCAAATTTGAAAGAGGCATGCTTGATTTTCTTTGGGAGAATGCTGTTATGCACATCTGCTCCAAATGGTGTCCTGCAAGCTGGTTAAGATGCTTCCGTAAGGCTGTACAGCTCTCCCCGTGGAAAAAAGCTGTGTCACCTGGCTGGGAAGCATTTGCCACTCAGTGCTGCCACCTACCCCTGCCACAAAGAGCAAGGATGAGACTGCTACTTTCGACAGGGCTCCCTCCCTCTAGCAGCTGCTATCACATTCTCCTGACCAGCAGCAGCAACAGCCTGCTCAACAGTATCAGCAGCAGGAGAGCGTATTTAGCAGTTGCTTCCAACAGGAGACAAAGCTGCTTGCGAACAAGTTCTTTGGGGTTAGGTATTGCTGCCAGCAGAAGGGCAGCCATCAAACCTGGATCACTTTGAGGGGTATATGGGAAAGATTTGAACAACAGCAATGTGTAATATTTGAGTCAACCTACTAAAGAAACTATTCCCGATTACAGCATCTTAACTCTTTCTTGATTGCTCATTCAGTCACCGCTCACTCTTTAATACTTCCAGTAAGCACACTGGTCACAGTCCTTTAAGAAACATGTATTAAATTACTTCCTGTAAGCCAAAGAGTAACTGCCGAAGGTCAACTATTCCCAGTTCCTAATGACCTGGTTTGATTTAAGTAACCGTATTTTGAACTGGTGAATTCTAAGTGCAGACCAGCTAATCTAGACAAAGTGGTCCCCATAAGGGAGTAATGAGTAGCTGTTTCTATTGCTATTTGTAAGTCATTATGTATGAAGTAGAAAATAGCAATCGATTAGGTATGTATTGAAGAACTGCAGAGCAGCTTATGCTAGTGCATGCATAATGAGCATGCCATTCAACATATGAAGCAAGAATGCCCTTCCCCTCCTTTTCTCTTCCATTTCAAAGCAACATGCTAACAGCTTCCTGACTATTTGACTCCACAAATAGTAGGGGCTTACATAACTTGGATTGCTTAGGAGGAGCACAGATAAATCAAAGTCAGAGCTAAAGAGTAAGTAACAGGCCAAGGAAGCCGTTTGCCCAGAACAGCAGTGTGTGATCAGAGATGCAAAGTTAACGAGGTTTTCGGTGACCTTCAGAGGGCTTGAGGTTTTCAGGAATTTTTCCTTGCATTGTGAATGGCTTAATCTTTTCAATTATTGCACAATTAATACTGTGTTGCGTGGAACACTAATGGATTGCAGCATATAAGTATGAGTAACATGAAATGTGTCCAGAAGTGGACAGCAGAGTAATGGCAAAGACTTCCTAGGTTTCATAAAGTCAGACAAAGTGATTTGGATTCATTTTGCAGTTATAAAAGATGCCAACGTTGAACGTTAATGGAGATGTGCTTTGCTGCCTGAGTCCACATATGCCTTACCTCCTCCTCTCCTTCTTCCTGGTATTGTTCATCCACATTATCTTCCTGCTGGTCAGGATTTCCTGCCATCTGCAGAAAGATCATATAAGAATTCAGTTCTATGTGCATGCCTATTAACTTTAGAAGACTGAAGATTAAAGCTTCTTGTTCTGGAACTAAAACTTTATGTAAAGCTAAAGTAACAATAATAGCATAAGAAGTTACAGTGCGTTCATTAGCATTAATGATAGCCCGGCTATATGATTTAGAACTGCCCTAAATTAAAAAATAGACAGCAGAATGATTGTAATAAAAATCACTTCACAGAATAAAGCAAGACTTTCCATACTAAGCAGGAAGACAATGAAATATTCACACCATTAAAGACCAATGCCATAAAAATACAGATAATCTCTGCCTAGAGGAGTTTACAGTTTAAACACAGTTGAAATGCACAGCATTCACTGGAACGGCCATAGAAGAAAAGTGACACCTCTGCTTACAGTTGACTGAGTGTTGATGGCATGGAAGCAACATAGAAGGAATTTGTGGAAAGACATGAAGATTGTATGAACATGAAGATTGTTCTTGCAGGGGCTTACGTGAAGGTAAATACAGGGGCCCTGAACTATGAGGCTACAGAACCTCACTGAGTGGCACCAGTGATGAAAAACACACCAGTGTATCACCAGGAGTAATTCCACACTTCTACCCACACGTCATATACAGTTTAAAAGAGATCTTTAAAAAAAAAAAAAAAAAAAAAATTCCAAGTTCAGCGTTCCCTTGCCAAGCTGTGCTACACTGCCCTTAAATAGGACCTACAGATACTTCCTTTCCCTTTACTGACCACTAGGTGCTCTTCCATTCCTGGATGTCCTTGTTTCTGACTTGTTTGCTTGCGCTTTTCATTTTCATCTGGTAGATTTTCTTCTCTCTCTTGCTCAGCTTCCTCAAATTCATCTTCTCCCTGATTGTTGGGGTCATCAGCAGGATTCACATCTTCCATGGCTGCCTTCTGTAATTTTTAGAAGTGAATGTTAAATACGTATTTTTTATCTCACAGTCAAATTCCATTTCACTTGAAAGATACCCCAATGTGAGCTATGTTAGAGCCAACTCCATACCCACTGAAACCAGCTCGAATCTCTCTACAGGCAACAGGGGTCACTAGATCAAACCCTAGCCAATACAGAAGTGTCAGTTCCTGGAAGAAAAAGTACTTCAGCACTGAACACAGACAGAACTGCAGTATCTGTCTGCTAAAAACCACATTGAAGCTGATGACTTATTTCACATAAACTGTTGAACTCCTTTTGTTTACTGACTGACAACTGACAATGCCTGATAAGACCGGGTGAAAAAAGGTAAGAGTTTAAATGCTCACGGCTCAAAAGAGCTGATGTGATCTTTCAGTACCAGCCTGTCCTGCAATATTGACCTTTTGTTTTATTATGTTTATAATAAAACAAAACGACACTCACTTTTCATCATACTTTGCCGTTCACAAAACGAGCATTTTCTTTCTGCTTATCATTCAGTAAAAACACTACCGATATCTTTATAGCTGACAAGTTAAAGATCCTTTAGATATTTACTATACAACTTAATTTGCTGAGGGGGAGGGGAGTAACGATGATACGCTTGACATTCCACAACACCAAGTTAAGATGGAACTTGGGGGAAGGCACAGGACTGAATCTCCTGCATCCAGATCTCTGTGCAATTGATATCGCAGCTGTGTTCAGTGCTGAGGTATGTTCTCTTTCAAGATCTCACACTTCTGTACTGACTCCAGCTGGTTTCCGTGGCTATTGAGTTGACTCTTACCCTCTTAACTAATGATGGTATTTTTCATACTATCACCACTCTTTGACTGATCACCCAATGAGTTACTCCTGTTTTTTTTTTTTTTAATCCAAGTTTACGTGTTCAAGTCCCAGCTAAGTCCAAATCCTTTTTTCCACCTAAAGCACAGATCAAAGGAACGTAGAAAAGCAGCTTGCTTCCAATAAGGAAACTTTTTTTGATTTCTTCCCAAATCAGTAGGGACAACTTTAAATAGCTCATAGATGTAGTTTTAAACTGTCAAACTTGTCTTCCTAGCAGACCTTTGGTTCATCTTATTTCTGTAATGCGCAATTATGTTAGATGAGATTCTGGGTTTTCACTTCAGTAACGACTGCAATCCATAGCATCTTAATTCATACTCACTGATTCATCAGCCTGCTGGTTTTCTACTTGATGTTCTGGTTCTTGCTGTTCATTTGCATTATTTTGATCATCACCTTCACCGTCATCCTGGTGCTGGTTGTCACGTTCATAAGCTGACAAATTTTTTGATATTATTATTATTATATTACAGCAGTTTCTGGTTAGCCCTTTTAAGAAAAAGAGTCTCATATATACTAGCTTCCACACATGCTTTTAGCAGTAGGCAGCCTTTACCTAAAGAGCTTACCTAAACAGACAATGCTAACAGAATTGTTTTACTGCTAGTAGGAAACCAATACTGAAAGATTATATAATGTGAAGAGATCAAACAAAATCACAGGCAAAGCCAGGAATGTAACCAAGATCCACAAAGCCCTATCCTAGTAGCTCAATCAAAAGGACACTTTTCCTTTCAGGAATGTTGATATGATCTTTAGTAATACCTGCATTTCATTCAGTCAGATCAACCAGTGTTATTTGAGCTTCTGGTTTTAAATTGCAAGTCTGTTTCACTTGAATCCAAACTGGATATGAAATGAATATTAAATCTCGCATGAAAGGCAGTACACAGGGAACCTGTGAACACGCTAGGGACAAATTTTATCTTACCTCCTTCCTCTTCCTGAATACCTTGCTCTTCTTCCCCTTGTACAATATCATGGTCCATGTTATCATAATGAGCCTGTTGGCTGAGAAAATTAAATGCAAATACATCATTTCCGTTTCAAAAAAGTGTGTTTTTGCTTTAATAAACAAACCATCCTATTGCATCTCTGCCTCTCCCAGCTCCTGCCAGAATGGGTTCCAGTTTAGCTTTCTATTACCTAATATTTTCTCACATCATCTTTCCTGAAAGAAGATATACTTTATAGAACAAAGACTTTTTTGTCCTACTATACTAACTTCTGTGCTTGCATTTCTCCATGTATTAATGGGCTCTACCTTGTATTTGCAAAACTCCTAAACTAGTATATTCCATAATCAAAGCACAAATACTATGAACTGGAAGCAAAGAACCCCTCAGATAAAGGGTCTTAAAGACAGACTACATGGATCAATTATTTTGTTGACTAAGCGGTTTAGCATTCATCTTGAAAGGGCTTTACTTGTCTGGTAGGTCTTGCAGGACTGAGTATTTTGACTATCAATTTATGAAAGGCTTTCTCATACCAAAATCCTTTTAGAACACGGGTCAAGTTAATAATTAATATTTCAGTGTTTCAGCAAAGAAAATTCAATGGGCTTAAGATTCCAAAAGACAAAAAATTGTCACTAACAATTTTTAACTAAGCAGAAGCATAAGGAAATATGACAGGGAGGATGAAAGGCATGTAGAGGCTACAATATCATGAACATAACTGCATTCACAACAACTTTATGACACTAACAGGGTGTTGGTTTCTCCCGAAATCATGCTTTTGTCTCTACAATGCAAATAATACTAGTCGCTCTTGTCCAGAAAGTTCTCATGGAATTACTTAAAAACATCATCTCATATTTAAGAGGAACTTTAGCTTAGGTACCTTAATGCATATCTGATACTGGAGCTCCTCAGTCCTACAAGATCATAATTGCTGCTTAGCAGAAAATAATTACTAATTTAAAGCAAGCTTTAAGACAAGGGGCATTGTATGCCAGAAGCCCCTATCCTCCTCTAAGGATGTGCATGGCAACGTGCACTCATTACTCCAGACTTCAGAGGCTTCCATAGTAAAAGGAAAAAAAAAAAAAAAGGGAAGGAGAACACACCCTTAAAATAGCAATCAGATTTATCCTTGGAAAGAAGGAGATGAGGCTCACTGAATTTAGTTTCTGGGCAGTCTAGGTTTATACCATTAAACCACCTTCTTTTCAAAGGTGGTATGGTGGAAGCCATAAAACCCAGAGCACAGATCACAACAAACTCCTGTAAAAGAATTTAACCTTAGCCGTTTTTTATAGAGTTTTTCTCCTTGTTCTGCCTGTTTCTGCAGCTGAAGCTCTTTTTCTTGAAGTTGTTGCTGTCGTAATAGCTGTCCTCGCAGTCTTTGCTGGTGTAGTGATTCCTGATGTTGTCGTAGCTGATAGGCTTCCTCTGCTCTTTGGGCTGCAAGATGTTGCTGCTCTAGTTGTTGTTCATAAACTGGTTTATGTCTTTTTGTTACAGCTTTTGTTGGTGTTATCTGTCAAAGAAACGTGTTAGTCATAGATTAATCATAATTTCAATGATCAGAAACAAGCATGCAGAAACCTGTGACAAGAGGGAAAATTATGCAGATGCTACATGCAATAGGCAGAATTACAGCAAAGTTATTTTAAGTTTTCTTGTCTCTGCTGAAAGTTTAATTATTTTTTTGAACACAGACTGGAAGTGTTGGAGTGTCTGTGGAGGACACGGGGAAGGAAGAGAAGATAATGGGCCGGGGGAAGCCATGCTTTTCTTACACATCAATAATAATAATAAAAACCCCCAACATATTACCAGTAAAAGCAAGTTTTGATGGCTGACAATTAAGGCAGTAAATATGCTTCCATTGATTTAACTGGTAATTTCAGTAGGGGCTGCTTTGAGCCTTAAATGAGACACTGCACATTTTTTACAGCCAACAGTAACTTAAACTAACTCCAGTTTCACAGCTTAACCTATTGCTGTTGTTTTAATCCACTGTACCTCTTCAACAATGGCTTCTCATCACACTGAAGCTATAGAATTAATCTGCTAGGAGAGTAAGTGTTTACAGAGCCTAAGGTGAGATCAGTAAAATATATTTTCCACTGGAGAACCAATCTAGAATGTAAATCCAGGATTTGCTGGTTTTATTTAGAGCTGCATAGAGCAAGACTTGCCATTGCTGCACACTGATTTCCCCTGGCTCTTTTAGTCATGTTCATCTTGCAGTTAAAATTTCCTGTCAAACGACAGCGAACATTTAGATGGAAACATGTTTACAGAAACTAGGTATATCTGACAAGGAAACACATTGCAGTTTGCTGAGATGCATCAAATTAGTACGGCAGGACAGCTCTCCATCAAAGTGCTGAAGATAAATCTCATTCTCATCAGCTGCCTTCTTCCCATCAGGCCTCAAATTTTAAGTAGGAGATGAGATTCAACCTAACTGCTCTTTTTTTGCACCTGTTGCTTTTTATCAGCAGAATTAATGTTCGTTAAGCTGCATTTCACAAGCGCTGCATTTCACAAGCACTGCAGTATGTGTGTGCTGAAGTTGAGCCTGAATCCTATGCATCCAAGTGCTTTGAATCCCAAATTTTCTATAAATATAACAATTTTATCTAAAAAACAGTGAGTGCTCCGAATCCCAAGCTTTCTATAAATATGACACTGATTTTACCTAGAAACAGGTGAGTGCAATACAGGGCCAGCAATGACAAGAGATGCCTCCATTTAAACAGCAAATCTAATCAATTAGTAGAAAAGAAGAGAGCTCCGTACCTCTGAATGAAGATGATCGCCCAACATATTGGTTTCTTCTTCTTTCTGTTCCTGTTTTTTCCACTCGTGCTCTTCTGGTACTTGATCCTGTTCCTCCTCTAAGCGCTCAGGCTGACCTGCCTGCTCCATTTCTTCCTCTTCAAGTTCTTTTTTGCGTTCCTCTTCAACTTGATCAACACGTTGCTCATCATCCTCTCCAGCTTCTTGTTGCTCCTGAATATTTAGTTCTTTGGCATGCTGGCCCTCATTAGTCCTTCTTTGCACATGAAAATGCTCAGCTCTGTCTTCTTTTTCCTGGGTATTTATTTCTTCTCTCTCTTTTGGCTTCTCATTCTGCAAAACATACACAAGATTATGTGTGCACAAGATATTATGGATTTCATATTTTCAAGAGAGCCAAGGACCAGATATGGATAAAGGTCCATATAAAGGTTGCCTTTATTCCAACCTGCAGTAGTGAAGCTGTTGTCAGGAGAGCCAAATGCCTGCTTTGGAACAAGCTACCCCTCCTGCCAAATGGTATCAATACCTGCTTCTTGGCTCTGCACAGCTACGCAAGGTGTACAATTGCATCATGAAGTAGGTTAAGCCTCGTTTTATCTGAAGTAGAACAAAAAACTATTACAATTCTGTATCTACAAAGGAAGCTTTGTATTTGTATTTCCGGTAGGTTCTGCTGGCCAAGAACACTTGTAAAACAAAACCACAACTGATATTGTAACTTCTAGACTTTACCCACAGCTTTGCTTTTTTTCTTTTTGAACATCAGATAGTGTGCCAATTTTAAATATACTGAGTTTAAGTGTGCCACTGAAACTTTATAAAACATGCGAAAAGACAATTTCTTCAGAACTTCTTAAAGCTTTTCTGTAACACAAGATATCTAAAATTTTAGAGACCACTTACTATTCAAAAAGTTAAGATTTTTAGCAACTTCTTAAAACAGCTTACATAAACCAGTTTTAAGTGCATTTACAGTCATGTGAGAAAGGTCATCATGAATACATTTTTCTACTACTCAGTAAGATTAAACTGCTGCTTACTACTTTACTCAAGAACTGACAAATGCATACAACTAAACATACGCTTCTATTGGAAGTTAAGCACATAGCTAGTATGTTGCTGAGTAAGAACCATTTCCTACAGCGTCTGTAGCCAGTCAGTACTTTATACCTCCTTATGCTCTTCAGCCACAGCTTCATGGTGTATCGGGAGGTCACTGTGGGGAGACGGTGCTCGCACCTCCAGTTGCTCATTTGGTTGTTCTACCTTCTCAGGCTGTCGGAAACTTGGCATTCTGTTGAGTGTGTCCTTCAACTGTTTGTATTCCTCCACCTGGGACTAAAGTCAACACATTAATTACAGTGTGTCCAAATCAATTTCTTAATAAAATGTAGTCACCTCAGAGTGAACTTGCTGGCAAGACGTATGGTAAAAAGACTCAATATTCACATCAGAGCAAATACCAGGGAGGAGAAGGGATGGGAGCTTTTAAAATTGGTTGTTTCTACGCACTAGATAGCATTGATTCATCACAATCTTTTCAGCCAAAGTGCACATGCATACAAAGTATATAAGAAAAAACTCTGTGGGACAAAGACAAAGATTTGTTTTATTCATGCCAAGCAGGAGAATTGTCAAAAGGGGATGATGCAGTTTTCTTGGCAGACTAAAGCGAGGGAATCAAGAGCACCACAACTTCTCCTTTACTGGTAGAAAGAAGTGCAGTTCTTTCAGAAACAGTAGCTTTAAAGTATATACATATATATATGTCATGAAAATGCCAAATCCTGAACATTTAGACAGGTGTTACACAAGACAACAGCCAACATACAGAACTGAGACAAAGAAAGTCATAGTACACCTTCGGTGAAGAGCAAGAAAAAAAAAGAGGAAAAAAAGAGGCAATACAAATTTCTAAAGTCTTCCTGAAATGCAACAATAAAACGTTGTAATTTGATTTGCTGTTTAACTTCGTACAAGATCAGGACACTCTCAAAAAGCTTTAAAGTCCAGTATGACAATCCAGACTGGTTGGTACACCAGACGTATAAGAAAGGCTATCTCAAAAGACTATCTTTTTTGAGATGGACAGGATTTATAAAAGCTGACCAGCTGCATATACAAAAGGTGGTGCCCCACGAGAGGGTTTCTCTGTTGCTCCAGTGGAGGTGGTGGGTGTGTTTACTACCCGTTTTGAAGTCAGAGGTGCATTTCATAATCCTTTTGAAAATTCAGGTTAAAAACTGCCTACAGTTTACACTCGGTGACTGTGTGTGTCATTTTGTGTGTTATGTGGTATCATAGCAATCAATAGTACAGCAGACAGGCATGATGCATTGATGTACAATGCATAATACTCATATAAAACAATATCCACAGTGCTACAGATTGACATGATGCAATGCATAACAGCTCCGAAGCTAGACGCACCTCGAAGCATCTTCAAAAGACTATGGCATCCATTAAAACAGACGGGCCTAAAAGCAAAGCAGAAGGCACAGTAATTACTCTTGTCATTCCAGAGGGATACTTCTGCTTCCTGATTAACTGCTGGAGAGTTCAATAAGAAATTTTAGAGGAAAAAATATTATTTACTTAAGACTAATGTGCGGGTCTCTTCCCCCCCCCCCCCCCCCCCCTCACCCTGCTTTCCCCCCCCCCACTGACCATGCAGAGAGACTAATACACTAGGATATTTAAACAGCACACGTCCAGATCAGAATTCAAGTACCCTGTTCCGCTGCACAAGTTGCTAAGCTGAACATTGTGATTCAAGGCCATAGCCTAAAAGGTATTAATACTGACAGAAAGACAGGGTTTATAAAAATATATAATGAATCTGTCTGGCTGTTTGAGCTATGGAAAAGTACAAAGATTACAGTGCCTTAAAGATTCAGGTCACAAATTCGTTAGTGCAGCACTGACTACTGATATTTAATGTCTAGAATGCACTTAGAAATAGAGGGGTCATTTATCAAGCTGTGTTTCTAAGCAATAATCCCTTGTGAACTTTCTGTAGTTGGTTTGCAGGAGAAACTATGCAACTGTGCTAAATACCTTCTGTTCTGAAAGAATGTGCAAGACCCTTCTGTTGAAGGAAAGGTTCTCCATATGATAAATGCCACATTCTGATTGCAGATAGAAAGGCTTTGTGTGACACAGGTTTTCTAGTTAAAGAACTGAATCAAAGCCAGGAGAAGTATATGGAGCTTCCCTTTGGATTTGGTGAACCTTAAATCAGACCCTGCATCTGCCCTTGTGGAATTTCAGATCTTAGCAAATACATGCCAAGCAGCTAACATGGCCAGTGGGAGAAGAACTTAAAATTAGCCGCTGGCATATTTTAGTACTGGAAATTAAAATTCTCCATATATTTAGCGAAGGACATTTATTATGTCCTTCCATTATACATTCCATATATACGAAGGACTTTCCTGGTCTTTCCCTGTTTTTTGAATATCTACACATATTGACATGCACAACAAACAGAACTGGGGAAAAAAAAGATCCAATGCTTTTAATGTTGCTAATGATTTTATGGACCGTGAAAATACTTAAATGAAGAAAATTAGTAAGGAATAAAAAAAACTTCACACTGCCTCATTGCCTTTCCCTCTGATCTTTCACCAATAGTCTTCCTCTGCTTCAACATTACTCCTACTTTCAGATTCCCTGTGGCCTACACAGCTTGTACTGGCACAGCTGACTGAATTTCCAATAGTCTAGCAAAGTTTGCACTTCACAGATAGTTCACTTGAAAATTACGTTTAAGAAAGGTAATGCAGCTGCTTCTATTTAACTAATTTGAGTCCCACCTGGAGTTTACATTCCTCTACCTCTGTTGGACTGATGTATATAGCCTTATAAACCTTCCAGTCATACACAAAAAGGGATTTTATAGTATAACCAGTATCCAGGTCTTTATAATGATACATGTGAATGTCAGAGTGTGGGATGTTAAACTAATAGAAGTTCTATCAGAGAAGACAGAGAAAGAAAGGTATTCGACAGCTCTCATGGAAGCAGAGATACACTTCTTATCAGTAACACATGCACTCTTGGGCCTATAATACAGCTTTTTATTTTCCAACAGCCCTATGATTTGTTGCAGCTTCTTCTTAAAAGCAACCCTTTAACTCATGCATTTCCCTGCAGTGTGCAGCATGGTACTAACTGCAAATTCCCCATGCGAAAGGCTACATGCATAACGTTACAGTCAGCTGAACTAAGAGAAACAAGTTTTAGGAAGGTTAGAGCTAGCAGAAGCTGCTTTCCTTTCTGACCTGTGCAGCAGCTAGTGCACTCTTGTGGTCTTCCAATGTCACTACAAGCTGGTTGTGTTGGGAGAGTAAGTTCTTATGCTGTTGCTACACAAAAAGAAGAACATTACACGTTTCACATAAAGTTCATTCTAAAGGTAAATTAGGTACCCTGGGGGATTTTGAACTAGGAAGATAATTCAATTTATTTCAAAAAGAAAATCCTGATTTGGAATGACAGCATTTATTTATTTAACATGGAATGCATATTAAACACACAGAGAAAGCGAGCTTGCCAGGAAAAAAAATTTTGGAGGCCAGAATTTGTGTAACTAAGATAAAGTTAAAAGTTGGAGTAGATGTTGATGAATGTTTAAAAAAAAATAGAGCTGCAAAACGTTCATTTCAGCAAACTTAGTTTGCCAAAACACAATTCTTAACTTGCAAAGTCAAATTTCCAATTCCAATTTCTATACTAAATACTTCTCTTCCAATTCTTTTGTTTTTTTCAAATGAGCATGTACCTAAAGTGTAGGTGGCAAAAGACAAGAAATCTAGTTCAGCCATATTCCTCTCCTTTTTGCCACCTAACAGAAACTACGAGTTTCAGCACAGCCTATTTCCGGTTTGTTAAAGCTTGGGAAAATTTTTCTTTTTCCTAATGGTCTTGAAAGTTCTCCCCAAAGCAAAGCCTACCTTGACATCTTGTAGCTGGGTGTGAATGTCTTGGTGAGCTTTTCTCAACTGTCTGTTCTCCTCCCGTAAGTTATACAGGGATTCTGTTTAAAAGAAATGACATACAGAATTTAAACCTGGTCAGATTTATAATACTAGATTAAGCACAAACTACATCAAATCCCACACAATTGCTATAGTAAAAATGGATTAGAGTAATTGTATGGCTTCTTTATGTTACATGTCTCCCCAGCCCTATAAAAAGCCTCACATTTTCAAGCAGAAAATTGTAAAATTTGGTTAAATTTTATATTAGTGCACCCAGTCTGCAACTGGAATTATGCATCACTGTTCATGCTGGGGACTGCAGACGGTAAAATTCATTATGGTAATCTGAATCTTTAAAATGCAGAGAGGAAGCCACCCTCCTCTTTCTTCCCCCACATTGCATCTGGTGGGTAAGAATTTTATTTCATAGGACTAAGCTATTCTTTTGGTAAAGATGCCCAGATGGCCAGCATACTTAAAAAGCTTTATGTTCTGGGACCAGGGAAAGGGGCTTCTCTTCCCACTTCTTACATTATGTTGATGTGCAATATTGCAAGCAGACACAGGCAAACTCTTCCCACACTCCAAGCTGCTAGGCTGCAATCCAGCTCAGTCCAAGAGCTAGCTGCATGACTTCACTGGTGTGGTGCCAAGGCAGAACTAATAAACACAGCCTCTGCCTGCAAAATAGTATGCAGACAAAACTGCAGACAGCTCCAAAACTAACTCGTGTTAGTGACACATGGCAGAAAGTGGCTGAAGGCCCTTGATGGGGAGAGCCCCATCCTTTTGTTCTATGCAATTGTGTAATTAGGATTGAAGAGGTCTGCAAATTGCAAAGAATCTCCTTAATAGGAAACTGGATGCCAAGAGTAAAAAAATGAATACTTCATCATCCAAGTATACAGGAGCAACATGTTTCAGAGAAGCTGATACATATAGAGAAAATGAGGTCTAAAATGTATATAAAGTCACTTCATAAAAAGGCACAATTAAATCTCTGATAGAAGTGGCAAACATTCTTAGATGGCCTTTCATTTACAAAAGAGTAAAGAGGCAAATTGATTTTTCCAGGTTTATAGAAGCTTTAGAAATAAAAATGAAAGACTGGATAAACCAGCCACTGACACTTGACGGGCTTTTAAGTGCTGCGTTTCTTACTATTTCTCTAATCTAGATAGAAACATGAAGCACACATATGAATACATTTCAGAAAGAAGCCACAGAGAATCATCAATAAAATGTAACTTATCAGGAGGCATAAGATGCATGAATGACCTGTTAGTGAGAACAGAAACAATGCCTTTCTGTCTCACATCACACAAAACACAATGACAAATACACATTTTAATACGGGCAGCCAGATACAGGTTGCATGTACCCTTCAGCTTAGAGATCTCCTGCTCTTTTTCCTGCTGCAGTTGTAAGTATCGCTCCTTGTGATCACTGAACGTTCTGCTAAACTCTTCTCCTTGTTTTCGGTGATATTCCTCAAGGTCAGCATGCTGTTTCTTTAGTTCTTCATGTTGACTCTGCAAACACCAAGTTGGACACTGGAACAGTTCTGTATCTGCATATCTGGCTAATATTGTCTTTGGCAATTTGTTAAATAAGTCCAGATGAATAGGAAGCATTCATAACAAGAAGTTTATTATTCAAAGCATGCATATTGCAGCTCCTCCCAAACACAAAATGATCACTGTGATGAGTAGTCTCCTGTTCTAGGGCTATGTCACCTCACCCTACAGTGGCACTGTCCCATTGGGAGCTGCTGAACGTGTTTAAGAAATTCCTTACATGCCAAACTATGTAAAGTCTGATAAGTCAGCGTTCCATACAAGTAATTGCGTTTGATAAGATTAAATTACCCACTGGAAAGCCTGACTAGGAAAAACTGCAGTAAAGCATCTTTTAATGGTACTGTTGTAAGCAGAAGGCACCATCGATGTACTAACATTCTGGAGTGAATTACCAGAAGCCAGTGATGACCTATCTCCCTGACATAGCAGAATGCCAGTGTCCTGTGAAACTGAGTATCTCAGCTACCTACCTTCAACATCTGGTGTTGTACACTCAGTGCACTGTATCGGCTATTTGAGTCTTGCTGTAAAACAAAAACACTAGTGTTAAACAGAACAATACTGTCATTCCTCTAACCTCTGTACATGCAGTTATTTAGGAGTCACAAGCCAAGGGACATAACTCCCCAGGAAACAAATTAATATCTCCACTTGCTTTGGAACATAGCAAGCATATATACTTTGCACTTACTGCAGCAACAATGTATTTTAACTTAGGTTACTCAGCTCACAAACAGCTCCCCAGGTTCAACATGAAGTAGCCATAAAAATCCTAATTTACTTGCTTTTTATAAAGAGTTCTCTACAGGTGTCTGGCTCCTTTGCCAGATACAGCTTTCTTTCTGGCACTTGGTATATAAAACAAAGTTTCTTGATGTTTTTATACTTTCCAGTTCAAAGACCATGTGTTAGAAAATTGTCACTGTCCTTTTCCCTGTGGACTAAGCTACAAAAAGATTTCTAGTGTCTTATTATTCCCGCTTCCCCTTAAAAATGGTAACATTGCATTTGAACTACCATAATATAAACAGGAGGATATTTTCTAAATTAATTTTCCGGAAAGATATTAGGATCCCCTATTGCAGCTCAGATAATTAGGAACTGCAGAGCACTTATGCATACAGAGTAGAAATTGAATAAGTGAGTGTTCTTTCAATTAGTATTTTGTGAGACCTCTTTGAACAGTTATAATTGCAAAGCATTTCCTTTTTCTTGCAACTCAAATAGCATCAACTATTAAAAACTTTTACTAGGAATGACGACTTACCCTTCCTTTATTTAGCGTTTCCTGTGCTTCTAGTTTATAAACAAGAAAATCTACAACATAAAAGGGAAAATACTGATAAAAAAACCCCAGGAAGATTAGAATCCGTACTTAAATAACGTAAGTGTTGCATACATAAATTCTCTTAAGAGCTGAATACTTATGCTGTTACAATTTTCCAAAACATCTTCAAAAAAAACCTATGGAGAATTTAACAAAATGCTCAAATTTTGACAAAATATTTTCATTAAAAAGTTTAGTATCTTAGTGTGAGATATAGGGGGTACAAGCTCCAGACTACAGATGGGTAATTAAATCTGCTACATGACCTCTCTCAGTAGAGGCCCAGTAGCATCATTCAAAAGGAAGAGAACATTAATAAATTGTGTATTCTTGTATTAGGATAAAAAATATGTACTTTTAGAAGTGTGAAAATCTAGACTAAGTTTAAATAAACCAAAAATTTCCCCTTTTGTTGCTTGATCCTCTTTTCAGGATTTGAAAATGCCGACTCACCTTTGCATAGCAATGGGACAGCTCTACACTAGATGGCACCAGAAAGCTATCGAGAACTGCACAGTAAGAATAATTTCTTACACGTTCTTAATCTTTGCTAAAGTAGTTGTTTTAATTCAGCAGCTGAGTCCTCAGTTTTAGGAAGAATACAGGCTTTACTCTGAAAATTGTAGTGAATTTAGAACAACAGAAGACTTGGAGAAAACTCACAGGATTGCATTCTGCTGCAGCTTCATAGAGGGCAGATGTGTAAGAAATACAATGTGTGCCAACATTTCCCCCTCACACACCCCTAGAACTTAGTTTTAATCAGGAAAAGGTATGTAAGCATGTGTTTACCCTTAAGCATGTGTAAAAATACTGATTCAGAGTCTAATTTCACATTGATGGAATGCAGGAAAAGATCCCATGTTTTTGGTACAACTTTTAAATTTTCAGCATGCCGGAACAGGATTTACACATGCCCGTACCCCACATATGTCTTAGGTTTATGTACATCGATATACACATATTCTCTGTGTATACTATGCCATGTTGCAGTGATCTGTAAACAGTACTAGAAAGATGATTACTTTTTCAAAAGATTAGATTAAAAAAATAAACTAAAAAGATGTACTAAAAAGACGACCACAGACCTGCCAAGGTGATCCTGCTAACGTGTTATACATTTGTAACTCGTTTAAAATTGAACAAAATACATCTGAAGTTACTTTCTAAAATAATCAAGTTATCTTAAATGTCAAAGTGAAAAGCATGTTTTTACCTTCTTTCGCTTTCTTATGTTCAAGCCTTTCCTTTTGTAATGACTTTTCTAATCTTGACCTGTGCTCATATACAACTGAAAAGAGAAATTTTGTACACAATTCATTTTAAAAGTAATATATACAAAAAACACCACCCACCCTCAGCACATCCAGAGAGCATTGGCACAGAATGTACCAGGAAAATACAAGTGGAATGAGGTCATAGGATAAAGGACTGCTTGTATCATTTGGGACAGTAACTTTTTTTCTTTTTTGCATGCTTTATTGATCCTGAATTCTGGGTTATTTCCATTGCATAAACATAGAATGTGATAACATTCTACATGAAAGCTACCAAATCCTCTTTCCTTCTTAGGTATGCAGGTACACATTTTCCCATTATTTCATTCTCTTCTGCCTTGTTTGTAAAGAGACAAGGAAATGAGACAGGATAACCTTACTGCCAGAGCAAATCCTTGCAGCAAACAAATTGTCACGAGGGAAAAAGAGATGCACAAGAGCAGGACGGCTTAGAAAGGTGCAGTAGTACACTAGACAGGCTGCTTAGGCTAAGACATGGGGAACCTGAGATCCATTCCTAAATTCTTCCAAAAACTTGGACAACTCAGTTTTCTGCGACCTTCTTTTTTGTAAAGCCTGGATAACAGTATCCTTTTATACCACAGCACTGTTGAAGACCCATAGACAGCAGAATGAAATGTTTAGGTATGGTGTCCTGCATTTCTTAGTAAGCATGTGCTGACAGCAAGTATACATATGCTAAAGCACCCTGTACTCGCAATATCCATATAATCTGAGGAGGATTTGGGGGGGGTTGAGTTTTTTTTTTTTCACCCCCCAGTTAAGGAGATAAGGCAGAAAGAACAAAAGAAATCATTTGAAGGGCTAGGATAGCTAAAGTGTAAAGCTAAACTGGATGCTTTCTCTGTAAGGCTAAGGTATCAGAGACTGCTCGTGAGGAAATAATTTCAGTTTGAGAATAAACTTTAATCTTCACTGATTTTAAAATCCATTTATGCATTTTCTTTAATTGAGTCAAAATACCCATATGGTAGTCTAGAGATTAATGAAGATGTGTTCTATGTACAGAACTTCAGCCAAAAACCAACAAGCTGAGGTTTTAGGGGCACCACTCATAGTACAACCTGCAACATCCTCAACAGACCAGGTAACAGTAGTCATGCGATGTTATCGTGGTCCCCTCCAGCAGGGTCACTGACAAAAAAATGCATGTGTTTTTTTGGAAAGACGCTCTGTCATCTTTGCCAAACTCCACAAGCCCTTTGACCTGACACTGCTACCAGAAGAAGCAGTTCTGCTGCTTGTTCTCGTACTGTCCTTCACTCTCACTGCTACGGGTGATGGGACAGCAGGACCTAGCAGTTGAGGACAGGGCATGTAACAATTTCTTCTGGTGGCAATGATGGTTTGTACAGTTTTTAAAGAGAGCAGCAGTAACGACTGGCAGTGACCTGGAATGCTGAGTGGCATGGTGTGGAACAGGCTGCTCCAGGTTTGATCACAGAAGGCAGAAACAACCTTATTTCTAGATTTTTTTTTTTATGGTATGACAACCACTCTTGGCCATATCAGTGGCCCAACAGACCGACCGTGCCATCTCTCAGGACCTGACAAGAGCAGATGCCTAATACAGAATACACACAATGAGTTTACAGTATTTCCTTGGAACTGTCTCCCAGCAATTTATGACTCCCAAAGGCTGTCCAAGGCACCCGCAGGTCCTTTGCGTACACCATTCCAAAATGGATTTTACATTTATGAATTTGTCTAATTGTTTGTTGTATCCATGTTTATTTACGACATCCAATATCCTCTGGCAGAGAGTCCCACCACTTAGCTGCCAGTAAAGCAGGATTTCATTCAGGCTTTTGTTTTGAACATCTAGTTTCAGATGTTCCTCACAAGTGATGGGGCACATCAGTCCCTATTTACCCTTTCCTCACTACTCACTAGGCTGAAGGATCATTATCTGAAATGGCCTACCAAGTTTGCAGCAAAGATACTCATTAATAACTCCTGCAAATGTACAATTATATTTGCTCAAGCTCAGTTTAAACACAAGTACTTTTCACTGTCAAAATTATAATTTGCACTCTTTCAAAGAGTTATTAATTTGTATTAATGGAATGTGTGATTTTTCCTTCAAAACTGGGAAAAAACTAGGAAACTCATTTTCTGAGAAGTAAACCATTGGTCAACATAAGCCTTCAATAGGAAGCATCAAATAAAGATTTGTATCTTGACAGCCACAGAAAACTCCTCTTGCACCTTAAAACGTGTTCTTAATTCCACCAAGGTGCATTCTGCAGGCTCTTTAGCTACTGGCTTATCTACAAGTGTTTACGTTTTGGCTTAGAAGCTGTATTGCTAATCAATCCTTGTCACCTATCTCTACTTTGCTATTTATCTTCTAAAGTCAAGGGCATCAGTCAAGATGAACTAATGTATCAACATCCTCTGCAACAAAACAAGCATGTAATGAATATTCACGGTCACCAGCAAGTAAGCTTCCAGCAAAGGGGAAAAAAAAAAAAAATGGCAGCACTACAGTAACGGTTTTATCTAGGCACCGAAGGCTGTGAATGCCAAATTACATTGCAAAAGGAAGAGTGGCTGTAGCACAGCAAATCAGGAGAGAAATGAAAATCCATAGTGGGTTTCCCCTCCCATGCAGTCAGGGGTAGAAACAGGCTTTTTAGCAAATAGACTAAACCACAAACAGATTCAGAGGTAATATTTTCTGTTTCACCTCTTTGTCTGCAAGTGTACCTTCCTCAGCTCCTCCTTGTGTTTTAACAAATGTGGGGGGGAAACCCTGCACAACAAACCCATAATAAGGGCAGGAAGAAAGGAGAAAGAGAATGCAATAGTCTGGGTTTTAGGGATCGTGGTGCTCTGTACCTTTCACAGCTAATTGCATCTCTGCTGAGCTTTGGCTTTCCTGTCTTCACCCTGCACTTTCAAGCAATGTCTCTACACCCCTCCCCAGGTAGTGCATCCTTACCGCTACCTTCTGTGTACAAACCTTTGAAATACTGGAACAAAGCTGGCAATGTCTAAAATAGCCCTTCAGATGGCCAAAAAGGGCTAAGAAAATCTTCCTCATCCACCTCTCCCCTTCTAGTTCATTTACTGGTTGGTTCAGCAATGTTTTTCTCTCATAAAAGTCCATAATCTGCAACGTAAGGAAGACTTTGATTAAGAAAATAATTATTAAGAAAGCATAGCTTCCATATTTTCTCACTTGCTCTTTTGGGGAGTAGGTTGCAGGTCAGATTTTGTAAGTACATATAGGAGTTTATCTCCCATAAACGTAAATTATTCCCATCAGTCAGGAACTTCCTAGGCAAGAGTCCAAACTACAAGGCCCTTGCTACTACAGCAGGGGATTTCTCCTTCTTCACTACCAGCCTGGCTCTAAGATGTCTGAGCAAAAATCTCAAAGAAATAAATACACTGAAAAACATGTTTTCTATTATAGGTTTCCCAGCCGGCAGGGTGGAACCTATATAAGGAATCTGGCAAATTCCTACTTGTGTGATGCACCAACATGGCACTTCACAAATAATTTTTTCATAGGGTAAGTTCTTAATTTTGTACTGATCTTTCCACAAATAATTGAACTTTGTTTCTATGTTATATTTAATAGAATGGTACAAAAAAGGGGAAAAACATTGTCATCTAATGACTAATATGCACTATTGCAAAGCTGGAATAACTGCAGGTACCAGTTTAATTCTTTAAGTTACCTATATAACGTAACCTACATGAACAAACAAAGAACAACATGAATCCACAGAGAGGTGATCCAGCCCCAAAGAGCAAAGCCCAGAAACAGAACCGGTAACATCACAGCTAGTTAAACCACCTTTCGCCTTCAACAAGGAAATATTTAACAGTTCTTGAATTGATCCCAATTAAATCAAGTCCTTGATTTAAGATTTTTCTCATGCAGAAAGGAAAGTGGAGGAGAAGTGGGGGAGTGCGATGCTCTATAGGTTCTCAGAAGATTACACCACTTTGACCGTTGCTGAACGTTAATTGCAACACGGGAGTCGAGCAATCTGATGAAAGCAAGCTTATTTAACAGTCATGGTTATTTCTCTTATTTTTGCTTTCCACCTCTAAGCAATAAAACTATTATTAAGCAAAATAAGCTATTACTGTATATTTAAAAGAAAGTATTTCCTATTTTACGTTATCAGCAATTTTGCAACTGTGTTACTTTGGTATTTTGGTCTGTCAGAAGCATGATTCAAGACTCTAAAATAGCCCAGCTCCCACTATCTTACATACTGGAAAATAAAGATTACATTGGGATTTAAATATACATGATGCAAGAAATCTTATTAATTTCATTGTCATTGTTTCTTATGCAATTCTGCAATCTTTCTCTGAGCTTATAGTAATACGTTTCATTTAAAACCAGCAGATTTCACTAGTCTTGGCATCATTCAATGTTATTTTCTCCCAGACTGTGGCAGAGTTGAACTGAAACAGCAGTGTGTGGTAAGCCACCCTGGCACTTTTCTAGTAACACTACGAAGGTCTGTAGAACATAGACTCATTATAAAAATACAGTTAATTTCCAATTCTTGTCACTGCAGATAGAACCATTTAAAATGTGAACCCATGCGAACAGCTTTTCTGCTGAGAGTAAAGCATTACCATGAGCCAAGGAAAAATCCCTTCAATACGGGATGTAGGATAGATTTTCTAGTCCAATGACAATAATAAAAGTTTTTATCTCAGAAGAGATTTCTTGACTCATCTGATGCTAACATTTCATGCTGGGAGAACATGTTGTTAATATAGCAAGACCTGCTCCCCAAGCTTCCAGCTCTGTATACGATTAAGTCAGTGAATCTGGCTTCAAACAAGGAGATCCATTATTTCACTACTGATAATATTATCAGAAACAGATTATCAAACTGTGGGTAGCTCCTGGACAAGTATCAGGATTCCCCACCGCAGTACAACCCATACTGGTCACAGTATACACTCCACCTATTTCAAAGATTCTCAGTTGCAAGTTTAGCAATAAACGGATATGCCAGTGACATTGCAAACATCTAAGAAACAATGGAAGTATCTCCACAATAAAGACTAGGAAAATTGTGTTTTAAGTATAGTGTAAGAAAACAACATTACAGAAACCATATATTTACAATATAGCAAACAAAATATTGAAGCTCTTTCATATTTTATGCCCTTGAAGTTTTCTGTTTTGAATTTATACAAAAAGGACAGAAATAGAAGCCAAGATAATGTGGAACTGATTGTGTGTAAAAAACAAGCATTTTTCTGGCTTAATTATGGAACAATTTTGCATACAGGCAGGTATGGACTGCTCTCATTTTGTTCACTGAAAACTACAACTGGCACTGTGTGCAGTGTCACAATTGCATTTACTTTAAAATAAACTCCTACGCTTTTCAATTTACTCACGTGAAGAACAATCAAGTAATAGCTTTGTCAAATTACAGCCAGTCACTACAAAAGAGCAGAATTCCTCCTGGCAAACTAAACCATTCTTTGGCAGTTGCGCTTAAAAATAACCATGGCTTTGACTTAATTCTCTAGTCACTTATGTTGCTCAGAGTATTAATAATTTTAAGAGAGGAGTTTGTATTTAATATCTGGATCTTCATATTCACAGGGTTTGTAGTGTTTGTCATAGACTTACCACTGATTTCAATTGCACAAGGAGAAAGTGGTAACATGTACTACTTTCAAAGATCCTGCACCAAAAATAACCTATCAATTAAAATAAACCTGTTCCTCTAACTCAGTCAGTACTCCAGTAAGAAACCAGAATTGGAGAATGGAACTGGAGCAAATTATGGAGATTTGGGTCTGACTAGCTTGAGTGCAGGCAGCTAGCTGTACACCAGAGCAACATCCCACTGCATCGTGCTCGCAATGCTGTGGTTCTACATGAATGAGATATCCCACTGCTACTAAAACAGCTCCACACCGAGCTGGAGACTGATCAAGTGCCTGCACTTATGTCGAAGTTTAGCCGTAAATCAGGTAAGACCTACCCAAAGATAACAGAGAACTGACTACATGCATTTTTATATAACATTTTCAATCTTGGAACACTGGAATCTTTTCTGGGTAAGTTGGAATATATCTGAAAAACCAAAGAATAGCTTGGGAATTACCTGTATCCTGCTAGTTGATGTGACACTGAGTGTTGGGAATCCATTAAAGCTCACAGCTGACTCCTTAACTTAAGTTGTGAGAATCCTGCTTTTGGCGCTATAAACTCCAACTCAGTCCCTGCTGTCTTGCCCAGGACAAAAATTATCATTGATGCTCTTTATGAAGCTTGCCTTCTATTAAAGGGTTTCCACACACTAACATTGCAGAGCGTGGTAACAGATTAGACAAGGTGTCAGAACTAATCATGAGAGAACTTCAAAAACCTCTCGAATGTGTGGAGAGTTCAGGTAAGCATATCAGAAAATTCACATAGTTACCAAACCTTCAGTTTTGCATCCTCAAAAAGAAAAGAGGAAATCTGGAGCACAACGTGGAGAAGTGTTGCAGATCTTAAAAGTTTTGCTTTGACTGCAGTTCTGGAAATGGGGGAATGCTGGTGAATTTGGCATACTAATGCTGTTCACCCCAGAAACACATGCTTGTATTTCTAAGAAATAGTTGTGGCCTCTATTCAATTAAAAGGATGACATGAAAATTAATTTCTAAATGAGTAAACATCTACATTTAATAGAATCCTTTTATGCCACCCTGCCTCATGTACTCCCTTTCTTAGAAGTCAATAACACCTCTAGGAAACAACAGATTTAAAAACAAATTGCAAGTAAAACGTAATGATAGGTTGGGATATAGGGAGGTATTTACCATGTTGAAGCAGTAAACTGTAATAGCTGCTGCTAAAAATAAAATTTTGAGAAGGGGTATTAAATGCAATTAAATATTTAATCCCTAACAGTTAGGCTTCAGGCATGACTTTTATTAGGAAAGAGATCACATTTTCCATCCCAGAAAAGATTTCCTACGCACTCCACAAAAGATTTCTTCCAACCTTTGGTGCCACCCACAGTTATGACATGCTGGGTCAGATTAGCATCTCATCTTGCATATGCAGTTTTCTATACACCTATCTATGCTAAAGATTTTTTTTTCAATGATGATAAATGCAAATAGTTCAAACAAAACCTGTTTAGTGATTTTAGACTTAAATTCTTAAGGTTAGCAGATTTACTTATCAAAAAATTCCATTCCCTTTTCTTTTTATGATTTTCTCCATTATTCTGCCATTTTTGTCATGACACACCAGACAACAGTTTCCATCTCACATCATCTCTGAATGTCTGGGTCTGCTCAACTCTCAGCTCCAGGAAACAAGGACCTGTTCTTTCTTTCAAAAATTGTTTTAGACTTTTTTCAATTTTATGCAGAAGTCTAGTGATTCTAGCTACATGGTGTTAGGATCTATACAAATACATATATTCAGAGACTAGCACATTGAAGAAAAACAACATAAACTATATATACACACACATGTTGTTTTAGCAGTCTCTCCTAACTGAAACATACATTTGCATTTTCATCATAATGGAATATGGCAAAACCTGATGTAATAGCTACGGTTATCACCTTACAAAACTGCTAAACCTCTTCCTTAAATTAGTTCTTGACAGCTCTAACACAGGGGACTTTGAGTCAGCTCCAGTTGTAAGTTTCAAAAAACAGCATACAGAAATCAATAGTTTGAATTAGTGTTGATAATTTATTTTTTTTTGTAACAGAAGATCACTGTCAAACCTCAAAATATGCATCCAAGTATGACAGATTAACTGAAACACTGAAAATGGCATTGTTCAGTGTGGTGGCATGGATAGGAATAAGACTGCTTACTACGCCCTCCAGGAGCACAAGCAGGCCATACTTCTCTCAACATTTCTGTAATTAAGCCCTGGAAATGACTGCCAAACTCAGGGATCTGAGTCACCTCGGGAAAATAAGATACTAGGCTAATTTCAGATACCTGGGGGCGGGGCCGGGGGGGGAATGTAAAGGAAGAGGTGGAGAAATTTCAGTTTCTTTTATTTCTTAATTAAAAATACACAGTAGAAAAATCTCAGGAAGTTTGGTTTATGCTAGATCACCAGAAAAAGTTCAGAATTGCGTCCAGCTTGGAAGACCCTGCTTTAAACAAGGAACAGCATCCAAACAGGCTGAATTCCTTAAGTGCTTACCTCAGGCTCCAACATGACTAGAAATTCATGCCCCTGAATCCTAAAATCCCAAGAAAAATCACCCAACAAAAGATTCTGCCTTAATTAGTTCTTCTGTATAGTTCATTTTTTCAGTAATCTGAATTATTTAGCTTTCATTACCATTAAACCTCAAAACAGCACCTGACTTTTAGCAGGACAGATGTAATTACTTTTTGTATGTAAGGATCCTATTCCAAAATGAGCGAAGTGAACTATATTAGCCACAAATTGCTGGCAATATCCTCACCACTATATAAGAGATGCTATAATGCGTACTCAAATTTCACTGTGGGCGGAAGCCTTACTCATAAGGTTGTCCCACCCAGATACACAGGCTTGTCTGCCTGTATCCTGCCCAGCAAAAACAACCAGCCCAATGAGACAATGTGTTTGGAACATCACATTTAAGGCTTGAGAATTCAATCTGTTTTGCTCATGTAGGAAGTAAGGAAGTAGCTCCACTCTGTTGTTTTAGGCTTTGGTTTTAACAGCAACAATCTTAACTGAACCACTCCAGGAGTACCTAACTCTCAGATGTTAGCTTTTAAGTTTTGTCAGTACAATTGCAAAGTCTCAACCACCCTGAAACTCTTCCCATATTGTGTGCTTAGCACAGCCAGATATCGCTTAAACCATGCTGTTGACTACAGGATTTCTGGTTCAGTTTGCAGCTACGATTGTCAGATCATGACCGTGGCTGTTTTACCCTCTGCTTCTCTGCTGGTCTCCCTCCAACAAAGCTGATTATGTTTTAGGTGATGCAGAAGCTGCTGTCAAACCTTTGCCTGCTAGGACTATGTGACAGAAGACGACTGTTGAAGAAGCCAGAATGCAAACTCGCCAAAGCATCTACCCATCTTGCATCCCTCCTTCTCTCTCAGCTCTGAAGTGTTCATAAACCCTGATAGATCAATCACTCGCAAGCTTTAAAAAGCTTAAATCATCATCAGTAACAAATAGTTTCAGGATATTGGCTCTATCTTGCATCAGTCTGTTAGCTACCAGGCCCAATATTAAACTGGGAGGGTGGGGAGAAACACCACCACCCAAGGAACAAAACCATCCTATTATCTCACACTGCTTAGCATTCCTTCAGACTAAGGAAGGAGGATCTGCTCTGTGATCTTCAGCCCAGATTCCAACCTGGGTGCAGATGTAACATTACAGCACTGCTAGAAATTTATCCTAGAAGTATTATGTCCACAACGAAAGTGATTTAAGGGCATTCGGGCACGGATTACAGGAATAAAAAAAAAAAAAATATGGGCATTTGCTTAATTTATCTTTCCAGACATAGAATTCAGTTGCTGGGACTCTTACTCACTATGGACCTAGAAGCAACAAACCAGCTCCCTGAGTTAACTGAACTGAACAAAACACCTTTTCTGTACTCGGATTATGAAGAAATCTTGATAATTCCAGATAACCCAAAATCTTCAGGTTGAGCTGCAAAACAGACATATATCTGTCTAAATATATATTTTTACATACATACATGTACATACAAATGAATATATGGATATACATTTACAGCATATAGACCTTCCATACTAAAATTTTGCACTAATAATTTCAAACTTTTAATGTGTTTTTAAATATTTAGAACATTAAATACCCAGTGGAAAATGTGAATGGAAGTACAAAAGACAGATTCTTAGATGAGGTTACAAACCAAAGCACACCATTTCAGGAAGCCAGGTAGCAGAATTAGGAATGGCATATTTGCCATTTCCTGCAGTACTGTACTTGGTGTTAAAGTATACCCACGTGCCAATAGTACGCAGAGAACTAACCTCTACTATTACAGTGCTACCACAGATCTTTCACATCTCAGATAGCAACAAAGCACAATAAGCACTGCAGTGTTACTGTAATCTGAAACTAATAGGAATGACAGGAATTCAGGCTGCTGTTGTTATGGAGAACAACCGAACCATATAGGAGCTGCGTAGATGTAGCTCTACTCGTATGATGCATGTGAAAAATAAGCCATCAAAAGTACTGTTATTTCTTCTTAGCTCTGTCAACTTAAGGTACAAGTTTAAATAGAGTACTATAAAAGAGGGGTGAGATAGTGAAGTACATCCACATCTGTATGTACTTCAATAAGAACAGCTTTGGCACCTACATAGTCAGCATGCAGACAGACATAATAAATATTAACCACTAAAGTTACACGGAACTATGATCTAGTATTGTAATGCATTATGCAAGTCTCTATACATGAGCTGCTATAGATCTGATCAACTTGTAGCAGGTCACCTCCAAGGAGGGGCCTCGGTTTAGGACAAATGGCACAACAGGCACAGAGGAATTCTACATTTGCTTTTCAGCTGGTGCTTTCTAGCGCTGGATCAGATAGCTTTGAGGAAATCCACACCTTGTCTACAGTAGGGCAAACTCTGAAGTTCAGAGTCCCTGCGGGGTTGGCTCCCAAGGTTACAGTATTGTCTCAGACTGCACAGAGATTGCCTGAAGCCATCAGATACGTTAAGACTCTAAGAGAAAGAGCAGGAAAATTAAAGTAGTAAAAGGCAATAAATGTAGGCTGTTATTAGGATTAGGGATTAAAACAGATTAAACAGATTACAATAGTACACAAGGGGTTACTTAATACCCAGAGGATGAGAAGACAGAAGCTGTAAGGGCTGAAGAGACATTTGTAGATACATTCAATCTGGAAGCAGTCAAAGATATGATCAGGTTCATCTACAGCTGTCAATGCGTTTCTCTTCTAGTAACTGAAGTCTGTTCCTATATGGCCAATAGTTTAAGACTTAGCTTGACACACCTTTGTGGGAGGCAAAGAGTGTCAAGTTTTATTTAGTATTTCTTAAAATGATAAAAACAAGATTATCTTCATGTTTCGAACATATAATACTCAGAGAATGAGATTCGAAAATAATCAGCTTACTGGGACGATCAGCTTCTCTATGAAAGACCTTATAGATAACAATGACTTTAGGTTTTCTTAGCAGCCAAGAAATTTTGTGTCATCTCTGAATTTTGCCTCCGGTATTCCCTTTGTGGGTTACAAAAGCAGCGCTACTTTCTCCATGCCCATCAGAACTTTGTTAAAGAGATAAAAATGCCAAAGTTTGACATTCATTTTTGTGAGTTTAGCTTTCAAATACAAAATCTTCTACAACGTGAGCTGTCTAAAGGGGGTGAGCTTAAGATCCCAGCCTCTCCAAACCAGTTATTCTTATCATGTTCCCCAAGTCTGCCATCCTTCCAATCACACCCTGGTCTTATTTCAAGAGGCACAAATATTTCTCAGCCAAGTACCTGAAGCTGCGAACACCAGAAAAAGCAGAACTCCCTACAACAACAGTTGTATGCAGCCCTCTTCAGATCAGGTGCATGGGCTAAACGATTTTGAGACCTCTTCCTGCACCATTTTGCAGTGATCTGTACATTCTGCCTTGGTAGATGAGAGTGCTATTTTCCCATGTGTATAGAAGATCTAGCCTGGTTCACACGCTGCGTTTGAGCAAAACAAGGCAATGAAAAAGATAAAAATCTAAGAGAACTGGCTTTTCAAACAAAAACAGAAAGCACTGCTCATTCAGGCATGAAGAACTGGCAAGTACCAAAAAGAAGGTTCTTATTACCTACATAGATGAAAAATCTAAAAAACCGTGCAGAGATAGAAAAATAGTAGAGGCGACAGTAGGAAGTGAAGGGAGGCTACAGTCTGAGCTACACCTGAGGATCCTTCTTAAGATTCTGGGCAAACCAAAGGCATTCAGGTCCAAAACTCTGACCTTATACATAAACTTAGGAGTTGCGTTTCCTTAAGCATTTCATAAACTGACTCAAGTTTCACCCAGAAGCCCTAACAGCGTTCCTCTGCATACAATCAGGAAAGCAACTGTCTTTATAGGCACCAGTAATCACAACAAAACCCAACCAAAATTGAGAGAACAGGCAATATTTCACTGTCATCCAAGCATTTCAATCCAGTCAGCCTTCCAGGAGCACAGCCAGCCCAGCACAATACAGCCTCAGGATCCTCAGAAAGACAACTTTAAGAAGTTGCTTATTTTCTTTTTTTTTTTTTTTATTTAAAACAATAAAAGCCTACTGATGAAATGTTTGTTCAGGAAGTAGAAGTCCAAGGTTTGGTTCTCTCCTCAGCTTGTAATGAGCTTCAAGTCTTATTTAATCACCCAGAAGAGAGACGTAAACACTAAGAGATCAACCGCTGTTGACACAGCACCCTCTTTTCCTCCTGGCAATGCTATGTCAGTGACCTTGCCCTTTAACTGGTTCCTGTTTCAAAGATTTCAGAGTGCTCCCATCATACTTCAGGCCCTACAGTTATCTCTAGACCAGTATCTACAGAGAAACCGATTACGCTGCATGGAAAAGATAACTTGCACTGCTTTAGTAGTGATACATTTTGTTGTTCTCATAAAAGAATAAACTCAAAGAATAATCTCTCACGTTGTTAAGGACAGCAAAGAGACGTAGCCTAGATATTCTTAGAGGTTTTTTTGTTTGGCCACAGAAACATTGTTGATGTAAATCCAGGCCATTTAAAATCAAAAGTTCAAAGTGCAGTCAGATACTGCACCTGCAAACACAGGATTTTCTGTCAGCATTTTATGTTGTTTCAAAGTCTCTGTTTAAAGAAAATTCCTTCCTGTTGTTCCATATCAAAGAGTTAAAAAGGAAAAGTTCAGAAATGGTTTTGGTGTTGTCTATCACCAGTTAGCATGGTGCTTGTGTATGTCTGGGTAAGTTGGGCATAGGCACAGGTTCTGAATTCTGTATGTTCCCCTCACTAATAAACTGCTACTGTAAAAATCCAAGTGATTATAAGGGCAGGCCACCCCAGAAAGAGTCATTAAATGTACAGGGAAGGACAGGGAAGAAAAGTTTATTTCTAGCTCACTCGGCCCAAGTCCTCAGGCATATAGGTCCATTTACCTTAGTGGAGATTAGGCATCTAATGCTTCCTGCTGCGTTTATTATGACCCTGGGCTCTCAGCCTCACCCTCTTTTGGGTACATTAGCTATTGCGATAATACAGGAAAATTTTAAAGAACCGATTTTATTGTTACATTATGATTTTCCTTGTATTCTGTGACTTAATTGCTAGTAATATTTTTTTTTTTAAACAAGGTTTACTGCTACCATACTAGGCATAGATAAGATCTCCTGCTTAATAGGCTTGATACATTGCCATGAGCCCCAGAACCATGTGAATTTATTGCATTGATAATCAAATGTATTAATGTTTTCAGATTCTGGTCCATTATTTTACATTTCTCATTGATACACTGAAACAAGCAAGAGAATACTTATATAAAATGCAGCACTGTCACTGCATTTATCAACTACTAGTTGCCTGCTGCTTCCATAAACTTGCTTGGATAGATGATGGATACTCAAAATAATGTTTCAGACATGGAAAGTTTAAACTAACAGTCCAGACCCAATATATCTGATCAAAAGAATCTCTCCTCTGTGTTAGGATAAAGTTTATTGCATGCTCCTCTTTGGTATAGCCAGAGCAACAGAAAAAGCTAACTTGTTGAATTTTAGCTTGAGAACAAGATGTTCCTGTATCCTCTTCAAATACTGTTGGCAAATATACAGACTAGCAAAAGTAGCCCTTTAGCCATCTGCCACATACCCATCTCCCAGCCAAACATTTATACCTTTTTCGTGACTAAAATGAAGGTTTCTGTCAAATTTTTCCATGGCATTACCTGGAGATGGCTTGAAATTGAAATACTAAGTAATGATGATCTCAGATTGTAGCTAAACATATTCAAGTAACAAATCACTATAAGAATCTAACAGCATAAGCCCAATTCTGCGCTCTCAGCATAAAAACTGTATGCTTCCAGGCATGCTTTTATGTATGCTTCCACAGTGAAAAGTATGGTTGAAGATCACCCTGAAGTTAAGTACTGCTACAGCTGCTAGAGCAGACCACTCTTATTCTTGTTTTATACAGTTTTGAGAAATAAAACTCTAAAGAGTTTTGAAAGTTGGCTCTGGACTTTGTATCAGCCGACCTGATAATCTTGCACTTGACAATTAGAGAGGTGCTGAGGTCTTGCACTTCCTAAAGCACTGATGCTTCACCTATATATCTGCTGCTTCGCATCTGATGTCTGGATATGCAGATGTCAGACACTGGCATCTTTTCACCTTCAAGTACAGGACGCCCACATTTGGTGCATCCTTAAACCAAGACACACAAGGATCTGTATTTATGTGGCAGCTTTAAGCCAAGAAATTCAAAGTTATTCCAAAAGTAATAGAACAGCCTTATCCAAATAACTTATTTGAACTTCACTTTCAAATTACCCTTTAAAAAAATGCTTCATTAGAATACTCCTCTCCCTCCTGGACCTATTTAGGGTTTATGCTGCCCAGGAACTGCAGCCTTACATTTTTGCAGCTGAGTGTTCTCTCAGCAGCATAAAATTAATGCTGCTAAGACAACACAGAAGCACACAAGAGTCCCAGAAGTGGATGTACTGTTAGATGAGCGGCAAGCAGTATGCCTGCCTTTTTCATTTGTACCAGGAATTGCAAAGTGATGGGCAGTCCTTTGTGAATAAGAGTCACTCTATAAAATATGTGGGAGTGAGGGGGAATTAGAGCTCTCTCGGAGTCCATGATAAAAACTCACACCGACTTCAGCAGGGCTAGGATCCTACCCACGGTTAGATACCAAAACCCCACAGGCTGGAGGGAGAGAAGGGGTAGAAGCACATAAGGAGCAAAACTTTGTGAGAGGTTGGACAGCTGGAGCCCAGACTTCCCCAGAGGAGGATGAGGAGGGTATTCTGCAAGCCTTAGGAAAGGGCGGCAGAGGTTCCTGCCGAGGTAAGTACCTTGTAACTGAGCTGAGAGGGACTCTTGATGCTGCTGGTACTTGAGCGCCGTGGCCTCAGCCTTCCTTAGCTGGCCCTGCAGCTCGTAGTAGAGCATCGCCCCGTAGAGGAAGCCGAACACCACAGTCAAGAGCAGGAGGGTCTGGAAAATCCTCTTCTGTTTTCGGGAGCACATCCCGTTGCCCATGTCCCCGGCGGGGTCCCGAGGGCCCCCGCCCCTCACGGCTTAGCAGCGGGCAGCTGGAGGCGGCGGACGACGAGGCGGCGACATCGGAGGCCCCGGGCCCGCGCCGGGAAGAGGGAGGGACTGAAGGAGGGAGGGGCCGGCCGAGCGCCTCA
>NW_008824049.1:976606-982148 GCF_000699105.1 Pygoscelis adeliae
CCGCTGGGGCAGGGCGTGAGAAGGCCTGTGGTGGCTGGAGGGTACCCGGCCCCCGCAGCCACACCAGGGCCCACGGGGGCCTGCGGGACGCCTGGCTCCTGGGGGTGAGGGGTCTCGTTCTGAGAAGGCAAAGTCCCAAAGAGCTTGGTTTTATAACCAAGCACCTGATTAATTTACACTCTTCATCAGATTAATTTATTTCTTTCATAGGTCGTTGACTGTACTTTGTTTCGGGGTGCCGGCTGCACCCGAGAGGTACTGCGCGTCATGGCCTTCGCTACTCTTTGCCTTTTCCTTCTCCAAGAGTCACACTCGGGTCGCTGGTGAAACTCAGTTCAGGCACAGGGTATGTCTGTGCTAATGCAGTGCTCCCATATGCCGCTGTCCTGTGTAAAAAGGTGAGACAGGTCTTACGGCGTTTATCCTTAATCAGCATAATTTCAGAATTAGCGTAACTAGAGGTCTCTCTACTAGTGTATTTTATTACAGGAAAAAACCAACAACCAAGACTCAAGCTAAACTAGAAGTAATAATAAGCAGAAAAATAAAAGACATACTCCAAAGTTATTTTTTCTAAATGAGTCTAACTCATTGATCTGTGTTTTTCACAGGCACTACTCTGGCCTTAAAAAAAATCTACATCAAAGAGGCTTAAAAATTTGTTATTCAAATATTCTACCTATACCAGTAATTAATAGCAGTCAGCACCACAAGCTGGTATGACTTCCATCTAAATGTATCTCAAATGTATATTTGTTGTCTTTTAGTGTAACGGAATGCGGTGCTCTCTGTTTGAGGACCAAAGTGTTCAAAATTATGAGTTAGACACCCAGGAAGAAATTGTAATTGCTTTGAAATAGTGATACTTAAAAAAAAAATCATATTCTTTTCCCTTGCTTTTGAGAAGCTTCCTGAAGTTCTTGAAGTTACATTTAAAAACTTTTGTTCAAAACCATGAGTGTTTCAAATTGACTTATCTTCATGTAGGTTTATAGTATCCATTTCTTTCACAAAGTAGGCCCAATAGGTTTCTTAGTATCACCCAAACTCCAGCTTCCCTTCCTGTCCCAAACTCCTTCCGAGATGTCCTGTGCATTTTTGCATTACCAGGCTCCTCAGGCTGAGCTCAGTTAAGTAGAATGAGACAATTCTTTATTTCTAGACTGAGACTTTGAAATCACTGAAGATGATTTATACTTCAGTATTGCAGCTATTCAAATTATTTAATTTCTTGTGTTTCCACTTGTTGCTTACATCGCCTTTCATAAAACCAGTCTACGCCTTTAGTTTTGATCACTTTGCACTGGAGAACAATTGGCTAAGCAACAACTTCATCTGAATATGGTAGGCACTTTGGGTTATTATTGTGATGAACAGACATCATAAATTTAAGAGGACACTGAACTGACATTGTTATTTAATACCTAGTCCAAATACGTTTAATTGCTTATGTCGTAAATATACTTTATCTGCTTGTAGAAATTGGCAATATCATTAACAAATGCTGAGAAAAAAGCAAATGAGTATCTCCTTTTGCTTAATCAAATATTACTTATATTCAGTAATAGCTAGTGATACATCTCCTGTTCAGCTCATGTAAATTGTGATTCTTCATGAGCAAACCAATTAGAGGTAAAATGAGGAATTTATTGGGAGCAAGGGACTATTATGTGAACCTATTAGGCAAATTTGAATTGGAAATCCCAAAATAGAAAGGTTTGGACCTAAAAGAGACTGCAATATGTTAAAAAGCATTAAATTAGTTGCTAGGAGAGGAATGTTACTTTGACTAATCACTGAATAAGTTACTGATATAATCAGAAAAGATGGGTGATAAGTGCTTTCTGAGCTATGTTGTGCCATGGGAAGCATGCTCGGAGGCTGCAACAGGGAATTCATGGGCAGGCATTTATACACACCTATTTATCATCTTTAGCTTAATTTCCTAAGCAAATGAGGCTTATGCAATCAAACTGTCTGTCAGTTTGTGCCTTGTAAGTACAAGCAGTTGGCCAATGTGTTGGCCAATTTCAGACGAATTTAACTGGGTTGTAGAAATGTTGAGCAAAATGAAGTTCCTATAAGTTTTGAGAAATCAGAGGAGCAATATATAAAGTATAACCCTAAGTTCCCTAACAGAAGGAAAGGCTACACATGCTCAGACTCAATTGGATAACACAGAACCTGTTCAGGGGAGAGATGTTAGAAATATCCCATTTCTTTGGGACATGGCTTCTTGCCATCAATCACAAGATGTGGGAAGCCAGTCCTCGGTAAGTTTGGACATCACAGATCTACATGGTTTTTTGTTTTCTTTGTTTGTTTTCCTCCTCTTAATGTAATTTTCTTGTATTTTCTTTCATTGTTTCACTGTCAGTTTTAGTAAGCTTGATTCCATGATTATTTTGTAGCTAGGGATACCAGTTTCTAATAAAAATGATCATTGAAGAGCTTTGAGTTTTTCCAGAATGATCCAATGAACACAGCAGTTAAATAGATCAGGCAGCAGGTCTTTTATTTGTTTTTTAAATCCTACCAATCAATGGATCAGGGATCCAAAGTGATGGAAATGTACAGTGAAGGTTGTCCCATACAAGTCACAGCCCATTCATTTGGTTGCCAGAAGTTAAGGAATGTACTGGCAAAGCATATGTTATTACCTCTCCAGCTACAAAGTACATTCCAACTGCAGATGTTTAGGCAAGAGTGACCTTTTTGTCCAGTGACTGAAGCTTACTAATGCATACAAAGATTGTTTTAACACTCAGTGTCATTTATTAGTGGTCAGGAACTGAAGGAATAAAAAGGTTGGACTTGAAGAGGTGAATGCTCCTGGGAAAATTGAATTTATCCTTGCCTGAGGTCATAGTCTGTGACATCAGGGGGAGTCAGGCTTTTTACAGCTGACCTATCAGCTGCCTCTGTCTGAGTGTCCAGCTTAAGTAATCAGTTGAACTCTGTTTGCTGATGTCCTAATTTGAGGTAAGGACAAGGAGAGCTGTGTTTTAATATAGAAAGTGCTATGCTACTTAATATTCTGGAAAAAAAAATCAAACATAAGGTATCCCAAAGTGGACACTCAAAGTTAACACCGCTTTGATGTTTGTTTTCTCGTGCCTCAGTTCTGGCTGTAGAACAGTAGATGATGACTGACTTCTACCTCATGGATGCATATAAAGATACTTTTTTCTAAATCACTCAGCATTCAAGGTAGGAATGGGGATAAAACACTGGTAAGAAAATTCTGCGTAGGTACACAGAATAATTTAAACAGCATTCCATACTGAGGTGAGAAAATGTGGTTACTAGTGGATATGAGTAAGGAGGCTACACTCTAACTTTGAATATCTCGTTTCTGGTACTCCCTGACTTAAATAGTCTTGTCATTTTACTGAATCCAAAACACTATCCTTTGTAAATAATTAATGCAGGTAAGCAGATGCATTAAAATGTACAGTGGTGTTAATAGGACAAGGAAGTAATGGAGCTATGTATGCCACAGATCTGCAAATTCACTATATGCGTGACACATATAGGACACACTTGGAATTGCCTTACATTACGTCATTGCCATACAGTCACCACAGATGAACTTCAAGGGGCAGTACTCCAGTGTGTCCTGTGTTGGAGCTATTAGTTGCCTGTCAAGGCAGAACAACTTCTAAGAAACACTGGAATTTGATCAGCCTTTTGCTGCGATCCCCAGAAAAACACTCCTCATACCATTACATTCTCCATTGTTCTTAACATGACAGCTACCATAAAAACTGATAGTAAATACTTAAAACAAATATTAAGATCCCAAATCATTTAAATATCATGTTAAATCATGAATTGACTTTAAACAATGGTCAGATGATCCACCTTGCAATTGGAAAGCCCTGTGTTCCTGAGGGCTGGCATTTTACAAAAAAGAAAAATAATAAATTTTGAGTGCTAATGATAATGTGAATACTTTTACGATTAAGGGGCTGGATATTTGAGCCTTTAGGCACTTCTCTAACAGCATGTTATTTGCATAGAACAGAAGCGCTCCGAGACAGGGATCTCTGTGTATTTTGCTTCTGTGTGTTTTGTTTATACTACAGATCAATCTGAACCACTAAGTGAAAGGCAAACAACAATAACGCTTGGTCTGCCCCATGCAGGTGGATGTGTTTTGTAGTATGTACACATAGAAGACATGGGGCTGTGCCTGCAGTGAGGTGGGAAAAGGAAAAAAAATCTAACTCCTGGGGAGCACCATGCAAATATAAAGAGAACAGTTTGGACACAGGAGCCTGGTGGCTTTTCCGGGCAGTAGAATGTTGGGGAATCCTGTGTCCTAGCTGAAAAATTCTGCGAGGGAAGTGGGTTTCCCCATTTTGCCATTTCAAAAGATAGCAGTTACATTCCCTATTTTATGAGTTAGAGGAAAATGTTGAATTTGGAAATGCTGACTACAGACATTGGTTTTTTTGATACATAGAATAATCCCCAGTGACTACATTTTCCTGGTGCATTTCCCATTGGGCTATCCAGACTGGAGGCCATGGCAGATGGAGGAGTAAATAGGTCAGTGAATTTTGAATTGTTCCATCCCCTGCTTTTTCCAGTCTTGTCGGACTTGTCTATTTTCTCACAGTCTTTTGATTTTCCAGCACCTGAATAAAAGCCAGGGTCTGATATCCTACAGCTGTACAACTGTCTGGCCTTCCAGGAAAAAGAAATCTCATTTTCATAATTGTTTCCATTATCATTGCACTGCAAGATAAGGTAGTGACTGATGAACTAATGTAAATTTCATTGATGTTTATATCTGTGATAGCTTTGTGATTTTTTAAGAATCTGAAATGGAGACTTTTAAGCATTGGGAAGGACTGTTTACTTTGTAGAGTTAATTTGAGGAGAGAAAACAAGCACTCAGGAATTTATGTATAAAATCTGAAGAAATGTAGATAAAGAACTTTAAATGAGATTAAAACGAACTCAGGACTTTAACAGCCATATTCACATTCATTTTCATCTTCAGGGGACTGCCATCTCTGTTAGTGATTTTATCATGGCCTGCAGACTCATCCCGGCTGGATGGCCACACCCAAAGAGTTGTGGTGAATGGAGTTAAATCCAGTTGGTGGCCGGTCACAAGTGGTGTTCCCCGGGGTTCAGTATTGGGGCCAGTTCTGTTTAGTATCTTTATCAATGGTCTGGACAAGGGGATTGAGTGCACTTTCAGTAAGTTTGCAGACGACACCAAGTTGGGCAGGAGTGTTGATCTGCTCGAGGGTAGGAAGGCTCTGCAGAGGGACCTGGACAGGCTGGATCGATGGGCCGAGGCCAACTGTACGAGATTCAACAAGGCCAAGTGCCGGGTCCTGCACTTCGGCCACAACAACCCCATGCAGCGCTACAGGCTTGGGGAAGAGTGGCTGGAAAGCTGCCTGGCGGAAAAGGACCTGGGGGTGTTGGTCGACAGCCGGCTGAATATGAGCCGGCAGTGTGCCCAGGTGGCCAAGAAGGCCAATGGCATCCTGGCCTGTATCAGAAATAGTGTGGCCAGCAG
>NW_008824049.1:982233-991594 GCF_000699105.1 Pygoscelis adeliae
GTTCAGTTTTGGGCCCCTCACTACAAGAAGGACGTCGAGGTGCTGGAGCGTGTCCAGAGAAGGGCAACGAGGCTGGTGAGGGGTCTGGAGCACAAGCCTTATGAGGAGCGGCTGAGGGAGCTGGGGTTATTTAGCCTGGAGAAAAGGAGGCTGAGGGGAGACCTCATCGCTCTCTACAACTACCTGAAAGGAGGTTGTAGCGAGGTGGGTGTCGGTCTCTTCTCCCAAGTAACTAGCGACAGGACGAGAGGAAATGGCCTCAAGTTGCGCCAGGGGAGGTTTAGATTGGATATTAGGAAAAATTTCTTCACCGAAAGGGTTGTCAAGCATTGGAACAGGCTGCCCAGGGGAGTGGTGGAGTCACCATCCCTGGAGATATTTAAAAGACATGTGGACGTGGTGCTTAGGGACATGGTTTAGTGGTGGACTTGGCAGTGCTAGGTTAACGGTTGGACTTGATGATCTTAAAGGTCTTTTCCAACCTAAACAATTCTATGATTCTAAATAGAAACTGTTTTTCCAGTCAGTTACAGGGTTATACCTGGATTGTAGTTTTATTTTAATTTTAGTTATTTACTTCTAGCTTTTGTGCTGCTCTTATACACCAGGAAAATGTATGCAGGCTTCTTTCACAAAGCATAACTACCTGTCCTAATTGTTAGTCCTGGAAGTGCTTTACTGTTACATTACAAAATAAAATTAGTTCCAGTGAAAAGGAATTTTATGGATTTGTTTGGGAACATAAAAGAGTATAAAGGAGTGGAGAAAATAGCTGGATTTAAGAAAGACCTGTCAGAAAAATCTTAAGCTCTTCTGAAAGATTTGTAACATTTTGTGTTTCAAGTATCACTGTTGAACTCAGTAGGAGTGGTTGCACTTAAACACATACGTACTTGTTTGCAGTGTCTAGGCCTCAATTTGTAAAAGGCTATCTAGGAACTCACTGAGCTCTTGCTAAAGAAAAGAAGTCCTTAATTTAAGTGAAAACCTGATTCATCTGTTGTGTTTCAGAAAATTCTGCAATTCCCCACTTTTTTTCACTGAGTCTTTAGGTCTTAATTGTGTGTGGGTTTTTTTGGTTGTTTTTTTGGTTAGTGTTTACTTTTTGTGCAAATATTTGTCTTACTGGTAGCTCAAATGCCTTGAAGAATTTGAGTAGAATTCTTCTTTACCATGTGAGCTGCTGTAGGATTAACATGGTCCTGGTGTTCAGATGGCTCAATGCACATGACTGGACACCTTAACAGATGTGATGATCCCAGTCTCCAGATTTGCAAACCTTTTATCTGTTTCACTGATACGAGTACGGCTCTTCACTGTGTTTTAAATCATTCATCTTTGTGCATTGTGAATATTTTATGTCTGACATATCCAAAATCACTTCAGTCCTATTGGTGAGGAATTACTCTTGACTCCTTCCTGTTGAGAGAGGGGTTTTTTTTGTTTGCTACCAAAAACTCATTGAGCCACATTTTGCCTGATTCAGTTTCTGTTTGAGTTCCCTTCTAAGGGTCTTGTGTAGCACTCTCTCCTCCTCCTCCCATTCACCAGGAGATAAATGCCTGCTAGCAGCTCTCAGTCACTGCCACATCAGTTTTCCTCACAGCTTTCCTTGTTTGTCCAGCTCGTCAGTCTGTCTGGGGTAACAGGTATTCTTGCAGAGGTTAGGTTTATTATGCATGCACATATAAGTGAGGATGACAAAGTAAGTAACCACTAAGGACCTTTTATATGGAGATGGTCCTTAAAGAAGCAGTTAATGGTTATACCAGTCAAGTTCTTGAACTAGCTGTAGAAATGACATTGGAAATTGATCTTTTTGCCTGTGAAAAAGCATAGCTTGTCTTTTGGCTTGGATCCGTGCAGCACTGTAAGGACAGGAAAAAAGATCCCAGGAGCTGTTTGTTTTTGCAGTTATTAAAACCGATGAGCTCAGTGTTTGGAAATGCTGCAAAAAGGGAGAGAAGACCTGGAGCAAGGCAAGGGAAATTCATATGCAGAATGGAGAGAAGACTGTCAGATAGTCGGTGCCACCTAGTGGGAGCTCTCCAGAGTAGAAACCGGGCTGCTGCTTTACACCCTGAAGAAGTCTCATAGAGGTCAGTCCGTGAAATAAAGCAGTACCTGATGAGGGTGTGGGTGCTTAGCAGCATCAATAGGCAAGGCAGGGAGTGTGTGAGATGAAGGCAACAGCTGGTGGACCATGCGTGGGTGGAAAAAGTGAAGTTAATTAAATCTCTGATACAGCTCCGTTACAATGGGACTCGTGTCTTTTAGAGTTAGCTAACAAAAAAACCCCTAACAACACTGCTCAGTCAGTGTAGAGGAGCTCTTTGCCTGTGATATGACACAGACTAACTGGAGTATTGCTCTGAAAGGTTAGGGAGAGACTTGAGACAGGATGCACATGCCTGATTTATTAATCATTCCTGAATTGTAAGTGCTTTGAGGCAATGGAGCTCATAAAGTTTTACAAGCATTTACACAGCACATTTACACTATGAATAAAGAAGTGCTATGGCTGCTATTAAGAACCTTTGTATGGAATACTGCATAATAAATAATGAGCCTTGAGAGTAAAACCTACTTGTCTATGTTATCAGACATTCTTGTGTTCTGGCCATGATGATGAACATCCTCTGAGAGTCATGAAGGCCAGCTCAGTGCATGACTTTTTTGTTTGATATTTTTTTATTTATCTGGTTTGCTTAGGAAATGATGCTGTAGCCAACCAAGGGTGTTGTGTTTGTGTGTTGTTCTCTTTAAAGCCTTGCAATTCATTTGCTGATTCAAGCAGACTTATCAGAGGGCAGCAATCTCAGATATTACGTTCCTGAAAGTTTCATGCTAATTGGTGGCTGGGTAGAAGAGAGTGAGTCATGAGGAAAAGGCTGAAATGTGGTATCAACTAGCGTCTAATAACATGGAAGAATACTTTATAAATATTGGAAGCACAGGAAAAGCTACCATTACTTTTCATAGTAAACAATAAACCACAAGATTTTCAAAGATAAGCTTCTGTTGGAACTATTTGTTTAGGCAAAAGTAACAGAAAACTGGTAGTAAAACAGTAACGTGAACAGGATTAGGGTATTAAGCAGCATCGGTGGTTTTGCTCCTGATTACACCCTCTGAAGTGGAATCACATTGCTAGAGCACAGTCATCATCATACCCCAGCACGCTGCCTGGTACCATGGCGCCATTTAATGCTACAGAAGTTCTTAGCTGGAATACATTTATATCCTGGCAGAAACCCAAAGACAGTGCTTATCTTACCTAGATTTCTCTTGCTGTTTCATAGTAGAATATCCTAGTATCCTGTGAACATATTCTTACTATTTTCCACCGAGTCTATTTTAAATGTAAAATAACCTTGTCCCCAGGGGACAAGTTCAGAACTACAATATGTGACTGCCAGCAGACTGAGGAACTGATGGTACCTCAAGAAGGTGCCCTGTGATTTAAAAGAGGGTGGCAATTCACATAGTCCTAGGAAGAACAAATAGGAATGGACTGAACTCCCTATCTCTATGCTGCCCCTGGGACTCCTTTGCCTCTCTCGTCTCCAGGCTCAAAAGGGCTCTCCCTTCCTCCCCACCTATTCAGCCTTTGATCTGAAAAGAGGAGGTTTTGATTCATGGGGCAGTTAGCCTTGCATCTGTAGGAATCAAGGTGGCATTTACCATAAGTCAGGCCAATCCTCGAGGAGGAGAGGGGGAGACAGAAGAGATACTAGCAACCCAGTGGCCCAGATCACTGGTGACAATCCAGGTGTTTCAGCAAATATCCCAAATCCCCACAGCATCAGGTACACTTGGGAACCTGATTCTCTGTTGTTTCTCTTTGGATATTTTGTGCTTTTTGGAGTCTCACTTATGCTCACCTGCTAGAGGGCTGGGACATGAGATTTTGTAAGACTGATTGTATATGCATGTTATTTCTAGCATGTTGTTTATTATCTACTCTTCAAAAGGAATGTCCTTTTCAAATAGCCCCACAGAAGTTCCTGTATTTAAAAATACCAACTGTAAAAAGCTTGCATTCTCCTTTTGGCTTTTCTTCTTATATATTGCATGATTCAAGAAAAAGCCTGAACATATAGGGAGGAAGCGACACAGACATATTACTCATGATGAGAGCACTAAGCAAATGGAAAACAGAAAACAGAAATTTGGCAGAAGCAGTAAGGAAGATTAAAGTACATCTGGAGTAGAGCTGTGTTATTCCAAGGGGTAAAATAAACAAAACAATTGGAAATCAAAATACATTATTGGATATTTTAGCATTCAAATACCAGCAATGAGGAGAATGAATTTGCCAAATTTTGGTAAAATAGTATTTCATTATGGTGAGCTTTCTACAGTGACTCAGGTAAACTTCCTGGTTTACCTGAGTTAAAATTAACTTGTTTTATCTAAAGTGCCTCAAAGAATGGAAAAGGCTGCTGCAACAAAGCAACATGGCTTTTGAGTTCATACAGTACTTGTAGAATAAACATGCTGCTAGGAAGCTGATTTTTTCTCCAGTTTCAGATAGTAGAAATGTCCAAATCTGAAGGTTACAGTTAGGTAAAATTATTACTGACCTCCTACCCTTAAGAATGGTTGATTAAAAGTGCAATTCCTAATCAAATCAAGTATGCATATATATTTACCTAAGGTCTTCACTTCTCAGAAGAGGAGCATACTATGTAATGCGGATTATGTATATAAAACAAAGACTTGAATTCCTACAGACAGTTTTCTGGGTGACATACTGGTTCTTTTAAAGTCAACATCTGATTATTGAATATAGTATACTCAAGATTTCACTTTTACTTTCTTTTGACTTCACAATATGTGATTACTTTGTTTTGACTTGACTTATAACCTAATGCATGACTAATGCTGATATGCAGGATAAAACTTCCTATCAGAGTAAATCCCAAGACACTCTAGTAATTTTATTGTGAATTTGGACTCACACCAATGTTACAGTGGAGAATTTTTTCATCTTTTCTTCCACAGTAAAAGTAAGAGGCCCCAGCTGAAATATGACAGCCAGACTGCGTTTTGGAGCAGTTTAGGTCCAGAGCCAGACCTGCATTCTGCAGTCTGAATCTTTTTCTAATTAAAATACACTTGATCTACTGTTACAGTGTTGAAGAGCTTTTGAGGTCAGGCTCTCACTTTTTTGCTTTTGCAGGGTATTTTGAAGGGAAGAGGGTTGTCTCTGTTTTGGGACACATAAATGAAGTTTGGTTAATAGATTATAGTAACCATAGACTAGATCACATTGTAAGTTTCATACTCCACTTCGATTTGCTCATCCTAAAAACCTGAAATGTTTACTGCATTTATCACAATGGTATTTGGAGACATATTCGGTTTCAAAGTGGAGTTACCGAACTTTCTGAATCTGTCTTTTTTTTCCCTCAGGTTAGCGTACACCATCTTTTAGGGCTCTGTTCAAGTGTTTTAGGACAAGTTTTGAAACTAGTTCAAGAAGTAGGTTTTGTATGATTTTCTGAAGACGTGAAGCTTCAGGATCAGTCAGGATTACCCATCCTCGTTGGACGCATCACCTATATCCAAATATGCCAATATTTCTCTATAAATATCAAAGGCACATGGCCTGGTCTGAAACAAAGTAAATTTTTTAAAATGGAAAACAAATTTCCATTTTTTGAGTGGGAATTATGGTATCTAGGATATTTTGTTTCAAAACAGGTTCCTTTCCTTATTTGAAGGGAACAGCTAAGACCCTGACTTTAACTAGCTTCAGACTGCTAGGAATGTACTTTCTACAGCTCGCTTCAACACCATGCAAATATATCATGTTAGCTCATTTGTATGTGATGCAACACATAGTTGAAAACTTCAAGTTTTGCAGAGGCTGGATGACACTCTATAATGTCACTTGGGGAAAACAGTTGTCCCAGAAGAGCAGGATTTGGTTTAAACTTGATGTTTGGCATATTAACTACCTTCTTAGGCAAGCTAGTACTCCCACAAAATTCCTGCTTGGTGGATACTGGCCTATAAACTTTATGGGATGGTAGAGTGCTCTGGGTGACCTGCATGTGCATGTATGGAAGCTACAGCATCCACCAGGTTGTTATGCTGGGTGCTGTCGGGGGACCAAAGCACAACTGGGCACACAGACACCTTGTTGCAGAAAGAGAGTAGGCTGCCCTAAACACCCCTCTATCTCTGGCTTCTCAGTTCAGATCCTCAGAGAAAACCTGGAAGAAGTTGCTTCAAAAGCTAACCTGGAACATTAACATTTCCTGGTTCCAATAGACAAGTTGCTTTTATGGCTATTATGGGTTTTCTCACTCTGCATCATCTATTAAGTTCTCACTGTCCCAAAAGTACCTCTCTCTCTCCTTCTGCTGCCACAGGGTCAAAGGAGCTCGTCTCTTCCATTGCATTGGCCTAACCCTAACATCCCTTCTTTTCCCAAAGTGCCAGCATCCTCTTTCTCACAGTAATTGATTAACGTAGTTAAGTAAACTCCTTCCTTGGTGTAGACGGCTAAAAGGTGTTGGTGCTTCTGGTTTAGCACATGAAGAAAATAAAAAGTGTGCAAGAAATGGATCTCAGTTAAATGAGAAGCAGTAAAGAAGCAAGCACATAGATATCATTTGCCTTCTAAAAGGCACATGTAGAGTATCCTCTGATGATAAACCTGTAAGTGGCATATGCCCAATATTTTGAGTCAGTACAGGATTTCTTCTGGTGATAATAAACACTATTCAAGGTGCCAAAGCTGTTACCACTAGTCACAACTTCTATCTGCAAACATGTAAAAAACTGCAGAGCATGTTCCAATTAGTTGGTTCTTACCCAGGTATTATGCCAAGACTGCAAAGCCACAGGCTAATGATAATAGTTGGGGTTTTTTTTCACTTACAAAGGAAATTGTGCAATTAAGCATATGTACAGCACTCCTATATAATAGGAAACTTCACCCAAGAGATCTGGTCATAGGTCTTGAAATCACTGGAAATCTTTTTAGTACTGCATGGGCCCCAAACTCTCTATTTATGAAACAGATCCAGAACATGCATCCAAGCTTTCTATCCTGTTTCCGTGCTGTAGTGCTTTGTTGGGACACAACTTAAATTCCTTTAAACTCAAATTCTCCTTGACTACAAGAAACATTGACTGGGATCCTGCCTTTAAAAACAGCAAAGTAAATGAGCCTCTACGCTCAATCACAAATAGTCAGGCCTTTGTTATCTGAGCTGCTTTTAACATAAAGATCTCCTACGCGAAAAAAGAACACCCTATTTGTCAAAGCTCTTTTCTGAGATGGAGGGATAAGTCCTGTCAGAGTCCTCAGCAAGGCTGCGTACAGATAAAACTTACTTGAGAGATGGCAGATGGAGGTTACAGTCTTCTCTGAATCAGGGAAAGGAGGAATTCAGCCATGGCTTCTGCACACTACGTTAATATCCTAACCACTGGGCTTCTGACTGTTTTGGATACCATGTTGAAAAGTCTTGATGTCATCCCAAGCCAGATGAGGATTGTACTGTAAATCTCCAGTTTTTGTAGGCTGTGGGAGAGTTTCTCACTTCAAATAATAAGGTGCTTTTACTGAAACAACCAGTTAGGAATGTGCTCCTGACAATTTAAGTTCTTTTCCTTTGCACCTAAAGATTGAGTCTGGAAAAAATGTTTTTTTGATGTTGTACTTTGGTTATACTTCTTATCTGCCCAATATCTTATAAATACCTTCTGCCTTGAAGTTTATGTGGACTTTACTTTGAGGCCATATTGACCCCTGAGATCAGGACCCTCACGTTGAACCAAAATTGGAAAAGGGATTACAAAATACAGGGTATGACCACTTCATTTTGGACATGATAAATGTGCAGTAAAGAGCTTTTAACTAGTTTATCTCCATCACTAGAGCCCATTTAGTAAAGGCCAATAATGCTGATACAACTGAAAAGAAGAGGATGATGGGGGAGACAAAAAGGAGAGGCGAACAGTGTAATTGATGATACCCAGCTCATTAGTAAGCTTTCTAAAAAGAGGAAAACACACTAAAAGAATCCTTACTCCAAGTTCCCTGGTGTGTCTTATTTTCTATGTTCCTTCTAGAACGCAGCTACCTTCTGGACGACGACCACCTATGTTACGCCATATTATATGTTTCTGATGCATATTCATCAGCAAGAAGCTTATCCAAGCTCTTTTAGAAATCTCCATTTGGATTGAGAGGTGCGTGACCTGAAACTTCATCTTTTCATGACAATGAGCACCACAAAAGTAAATGACTCAAGTATATTTGTGGCGGTATTTGCAGAAACAAATCCAACAAATCCTTCTTGGGTTCTTAGTAACCTCTCAGGTGCTGAATAGGAACTGCTATGAAGTGAGTACATAATCCTTTTTGGGGGTTTTCGATGAAATATGGTTTCATGCTTCAAGATGTGGCAGTGATATGGAAGCCTCTGTATGCGTATCAACTGCACCAATTATTTTGTGCCGATGAGAAATTGTTTTACTTTTTAATGATACTGACTAAAGTACAGTCATGTTATACATTAAAAAGGAGCAGTATGTTTGTTAGCCAATTTTAACACCTTGTAATGAGAACATACAGTGACAGAAATATTTCTTACAAGTACAGCCTGGTGGTAAAACGCTGAAATGTTCTGGCTCTCAAAGAGCACAGTACAGTTCTGCTTTCTATAGGTATGTGCGCTGTCGTGACGGGTTGGTTGCTCTGAAAACTACTCAGGCGTGGTTCCAATGTTCATTTTTACACTGTGTTTATCCATTACAGTATATGGATGGCACTGACATGTGAACTTCTCGGCAAAAGCAGAGCATCCCTGGTCACTACGAAAGAAACTACTCTGATCCATCTGGCGCTCCTCTCTGGCACAAGGTTTTTGACAGTAATTGTTTGCTGCCATTCAGGCACCCGAGCTGGGAACCAGTTTGAGATTCGTCCTTCCTCTCCTTTCTTCTCTCCTTGGTCAATGACCTTTAACTGTGACTTCTTTAAATTTCTGTTCTATTTACCCTCTGTGATTCCTCAACAGCAACAGCATGTGTTCTGCTTTAGATTACTGCTGTAAGGAATACAATCCTAAGGGTCAAGCAGGCGTAATTCTGAAAACACTGTTTTATGTGGCTGTTCAACGGCACTTCGAACCTTCACTCGGGCCCAGGGACCTTGTATATTGTTCCTGTGGGCTACAGAAGACACGGGAGTATCAAACACAGATGTCCTGCTGTCACAAAATCCGGTTCGGAGAGAAAACGGAGAGGTTGGAGCGGAGGAGCGCCCGAGGCCCCTCCCGCGCCGGGCTGTCCCGCGGCCGCTCAGCGCCCGTGCTGCGGGAGAGGCTGCGGGCTT
>NW_008824049.1:991695-1009412 GCF_000699105.1 Pygoscelis adeliae
GCCCCCCCCTGGGCGCGCCAGGCGCCCGGGATAGGTGCGTCCGGCGGGGGGGGGGGGGAGAGGGGGGCTGCGCTGAGCGAGGTGTGCTCGGGGTCGTCTTTGTCTCCCTTTTGTCTGACAAAACTAAGTCCTGCGGAAGCAAAACCGCTTCGGTTTAGATTTCAGGCTTAATGAAATGAAAAGTTCTCCAGAAGCTAACTACGGAGATTGAACTGAACCCCAAATATTCAAACTTCCTGAAAAAAAATCCTGGCTACAGAGTTCCCTAAGGCAGCGTATTTCTTTAACGGGGAAACACGAAAGTGCTGGGTCATGAAAAAATCTCCTGGTCTGAAGGATCTTCGTGAGAGGATCTTTCAACCCATCCACCCTTCATATTCCGTGACACCTTCGTGGAAAGCCAGTTGCTCTCATCAACCCATCCCTGGCTTCCTCGCTCCCTCATGCGCCACAGGTTTCTTACAGAGCTAGGGCCGAACGGACTCTGCTCGCTAGGTGGGTTGTATCTGCCCTGTAGGACAGCTCCTTGATGGTGTTGGTTTTCTGGTTCTCTCTCCTCACACCTACTGCACTGCGTAGTTCCAAGTGTATGAGGAACATTTTCAGCTCTTGGAAAAGAATCTGCAAGATGCTGTAATATGTTACTGCTTCTATTCTGTGCTGCTCTGATCCGTTTCTAACAGCCTCAGTAAAAATTCTAGTTTAAAAAGTACATCTGGCTTCTACTGGCTTGAGCTGTCTTGTGGGTTTGGAGGTGAATTAGTGTGCTGTCACCAAGGCGTACTGTCTTTGGAATGTGACCATTTGGTACAGATGTCAATAAAACAGGATTTTTGTTCATTACAATCTTTTAATTATCAGCCTTGGGCGGGTTCTGCCATTTTACATGGGCAGTTTGACTGAAGAGGTTAGCTACTTGGAGCAACAGCATTTCATCCTCCGCAACGTAGTAAGTACTATATTGACACACTTCCACTTCATTTGAGAGTAGATTCTGTCCAAGAGAAATAAAAGTCAGTTGGGGCTACCTGTCCGTATGTGTCTCAGTTTTATTTCAGAGCCAAAAAAGAATGGTGAACAGGAAATAGAAAAAAGAATCCTTCCCCGATTGGTGGAGATTTCATCATAGAGTTCAAAGATGTTCACTCTGTCACTAAATAAGAAACTGTAACTGTATGTTGATGTTCATCTAAACTTTCCATCAGCTGATACAGTTTCATGTATTAGTTACATGTCCTTTACTATCTTAAAAAAAAGAGAGAGCATTATATCGTACTATACTTGTGCCTAGGGCACTGGCACTGGCCTCAAGATAACTATGTCCTATCTCTGCTTCTGCTTGACTTTGGACACGTTACATATTGCCTTTTTCTCCTCTGTGACTTAGGGATGGTCATTTGCTTCTTCTCATGTGTTGTTTATTTACACTATAAAAAGTTAATCTCTCACTGTATGTTTTTTTCACAACTGATTTTGCCTCAGTGGATATCCCTAGATGTTAATAAATGGAAAAAATATTTGACTGCTATGATTTTTTATTGATTTTTTTTTTCTTTCTGTCTGTAAATTGCTGATAACATTCAGGAAAACTTTTCCAGAACTTTAAGGCACCCTTTGCCAGAGGTTTGTAAAGGGTTTTGAGATCTGCAGGATGAACATGCTAAAGAAGTGCCAAGTGAGATGATAATAGCCTATGTTTATTACCTTGATACAATCCGTAGAGTTTCAGTGGAAACAAGTCATACAGTCCTTGTACCCAGCGGATGGAAACTGGGGTCTTACAAAACTTTCTAATTCCCTTCTTCCTTCCACCCTGGCTCTTCGTCCTGCTTTTCATTGACCTACTCTTCTCAGTGTGCTGGCGAGTTGCTTATTTTCAGTGCAAACTTGATTTCACACAGCCCTAAGTCTGCACTGTAAGTGAAGCACTTTGGTTTATGTTGCCTCATTATTTTTCTTCACGGTACACCATGACACAAGGGTGTTTTTGCAAAGCTTAATTGAAACCAACGGGTAACTGTCTGACCTGCACTAGTTAGAAATGACCTACTAGGTATCAATTTAGTATACTTGGACAGCTTTTTTGGCTTGTACACAAATATTTATGGCAAATCGGTTTAAAACCTATTGTAACAGAGTTGCTGTGGCACCATGGGATTATTTATATCTCAGAATTTCACCCCTTAAAGTCCAGGTTTTATTTCACAAATAAAAACGCATGTGTTCATTTCTGCTGAACGGACATTTTACTACTGCGCAGTCCCACATTTACTGTGAATTGCTCAAACTGGAGGCCTTATTCAGGGCCCTAAAAGGAGAGGAAAGTGGAAATCTGTGTACATGGGGGCTCACCAGGGCAGCTCCGAACGGGGCTTTTGGTCACTCACTTTTCTCAGGAACAGCTTTTATAGGAAATGTTTGTGGAGGAAAAATCCTAGTAATTTTAAAAGCATTGGAAACATATTTTTCTTTTCAATGGACATCTGTTGTGCTAAAGAGAAAACAGGGCTTAGAAAATAATGATGATGCTGTAGCTCCGTATTATTTTCACTGTTTGTACATACCCAGAACAGACCGTATTTGTCAAAAGTTTTGCTAAGCATTAGTAAGTGTTGATGTAAGTACAATATGCTGAACTGTGTTTGTAGAAATCACATAATAATTCATAGAAATATAAGCAAAAGACAGAGCATCCACAGCAGCCTGGAGTTCAGAGTGCTAGAAGGGAGCTCTTAATTCTTAGACAAAATTATAAATGCTCCTGGAATGCAACTTCTGCAAGTTTCATTTGTCATCTCTAAACTCATTGACTGTGCTTTATTGGCAACTAAAAGCAAGTCAGTTATGGCATGAGGGATGTGCTGAACAAGGTCAAGAACATTTTAAGGCAGCAATTTCTTTCCTTGGTAACATAAGGCATAGACGTTTCAACAGCTAAGTAAAGGTCAGGATGATTCAGGGTCAGCCTTAAAAGTGCTAGCCTTAAAAGAGTCATAAACACACGATGGCCCAGAATTTTCTAGTGTTCAACTCTTTTTATAGCTGATTACTCCAGAGTGAGCATAGGTAGGCAGTAATCATAAAAAGTGCTGTTGGGTTTACACATTGTGAAGGTTTTTTTGAGTACCCATTTTTTGGTGTGTTGTAAACACGCCGGAAAAGCTCTTTGCAGTATGAAAATTTCTTCTGGAGTTCGGGAGTTAAAAATTGGCTGGACTAGGTAGTCACAGTCTTTCTTACAGCTTCAGCAAAAGTTGGACATAGTCCCTTTTTCTGGAAGATAAGATTATAGGCATTTTGTTTGTTAGAAGAAGAAGTTTCATTGTGTGAGAATAATTCATGTTTCCTAAGTACGCCACATTTCTTTAATATGCCTTTTCTATAGTTGAAATGCGGCTGTGTCCTGTCCATCATCTGTCCTTGAAATGGAAAAATGAGTGACAGAAACTATTTGTTAAAAATTGTTAAAATTATTCCACAAATGCTACAGGAAAGATACATTGTTCATGTAGTTGCGCTGTGGTATATCTACTTAAAGTGAAATATACTGGGGAAAAAAAAATTGGTCCATGCGGTGTCTTAAAGGTCTTTTATTTTCATGGATGCTTCACTTTGCCAGCTCTGATTTACAAATCTGTGGATTCTGGAACCCTAACAAAATATTAGTGGGATAGCATTTGCCCCATATAACCACATGCTAGAACTGGCGTTTACTCAGCAAAACTGTCATCCCCCATTCCAAAGATCAGATACTTTCTTAGCATCCTGATCCGTCTAAGGCTTAATACTAAGAAATTTGTTTTACATATCTAAGGCTAATAAAACAATATCATTGCAGTAGGGAACAGGTGGAAACATTCATGTTCTCTGAAGTTTAGGCTGGTATATCACAACAGATACTGATTTCTAGAGACTGATAGTTTATTATTAGTTTATTTCTCATAATTAGTCTGCCTGTGTGCTCACATGGACTTCATGAGTCACATCTCAGCTCATTATCTTGGGCAAGAGACCTATTATTTCTGAAAGCCATCCAGTCAATAAATTAGCTTGGAAGAAATGATAGTCCAAAACACCTTTTCAATAGATTGCTGTCATGCTTGGTTCCTGTCAATGAGAAGCCTGAATATTTTGTCGTGACATATGGATTAACTGAGCCTTCCCTGTTGTGAGAAAACAAAAGACAATTGGTGATGCATAGAGCAAACTCATCTTAAAACAGAGACATCAACAAAGAAACATGACAGCATGAAAAGACAGAGTACAGTCTGCTGTCCACATTTACAAAGTCATTCTGTCTGTAACTCCAACATACATCTATTGTCTATTTTTTTCTCAAAGTAGGTGACAGTGTTCCTTAACTATATAGCATCTCAAAAAAGCCTGCACCTCAGAGAGAAGTAGGGGCATGTTAACCAGAGTTTCTTTTGGTCTTGATCATGCTTTCATGCTTGCCGTTGAGCCACAATAAGCTTACTTAGTGTCAACAAGGAATAATTCTCCAAGCACAGTTCCTTTCTTTGCTCTGGCTTTCATTTGCTCTTCCACACTACTGAGAACATGTGGAAATTTCAATGTGATACAATAGAACAAGCTGATTTGTCATATTTCCCCCTCCTTATTTGTGCATGAATATGCCTTTTACCTGATACAATTTTTTCTTCTTCTGTTATACGTGCTTCTGAAGTATTTAAATAGCTTACTACATACCATTTAATGTGATTCTGCAATTGCCAATTACATCTTTATGATGCATCTAGATATAATACGGAGGCATAACACAGCTGGTTCTCATCTGGTGTAAGACAATGGCTCTGTGCTGGATCAGCTCACATCTTTCATCAGATACTGAGGATCAGAGGCTTGTTAGACTGTGGATGAGAGAAAGTCCCTGTCTGACAGTAGAATTGACACAGCCATGGTGGCTTCCTTCTAGGAGTGCAGCTTCATGAATTTTGAACTTCCTGATATCACTTTTAAAATTGTGCTTCAAGTGAATCTTGATCATTATCTAATGTTCTTGTTCAGGTGGACTGAATTTGTATGTTGGTTTTTACCCCTTAAGGATCTGAGCATTTTTGTTTCAGTGTCTTTAGTAATACATGCTTAGTATTTTCTTGATTTTTAGAGAAACGGATATTTTATTTCCTATTTCTTTAAAGGTATCTCTCTTCGCTGAAAATCAGGATATTTGTGTGAAAAAATTATTTGTCCATTGTGCAGTTGCTGTCATGCTGACTATTGCTTTTAAGTGTGATTGATTCTTAAAGAACAGCTAGTAGAGCTCTTTGCCCACTGTCCTCTTGTCATTGCTGTAGATAGAAAGAAACCTTTCAGCAAAAGAAACTATTGATCTTGTTACGCCTTGTACAGACTGTCATCAAAATAGAACTAGAGAGCTTGATCCTTCCCTTACTAATTCCTCTTTTACATTGGTAATTCCTCTAGCTCGTTTCTATGAGAAATAAGTGAGAGAAGTTCACACAACCTTCTGCAGATGGAAGGATTGGAACCATCATCCTTTAAAACATTGTCCCTTAAAATTATTTACAAGAAAAGCATATGGATTGTGTGACTTGCACAGAAACCCTGAGAAGCTAGAAGAAGAAAATGGTCACATCTTACTTTACCCACAAAGTCTTTAATTATTGATGAGATCTACCTGCTTACATAACTCCTGTAATATAAATATACCTGCATATCCCATGCATTAATGGATTTGTCCTTAGGCCACCTTAGCAAGGCAGGGAGAATTTAAAGGGATATTTGAAATTAAAACAAAACTCCCCAGTGCCTTAGGACATTGAGGTGAAATACAAGTACTTAAATCCTGGCAGTACAGTGAGAATTGGAAGCCTAAAGCTCATAATGGCCATGTTTTTGACAGTGATGTTTCCCTAAAGCTTAACATTCTGTTTCAGCTTGCGTCTGGAACTGTCTCTGTCTTAGCCAGGCTCAGCAGCTTTGCCTGTCCCATGCTGACATGCCTCTGTGCAGACTGCTACCTGAGATAACCTCTCCGGAAGACATGGAGCCAGTATCTATCTTCATTAGAAATTATGCTGGAGGATACAGGTCTCTATTCTTGCCCAGTAGTTCAAAAGAAGAGATTTTTCCTCAGTGTTTCCTGTACTTCTGCCACTCATCCTCTATGGAAGCACCTGACAAAGGAGAAATAGGGATGAGAAATTGGGGATTTATGGAGAAATGCTGGGAGAAAGAAGAAGCCAAGACAGGAATGTAGATGGATGGAGCCGCTTTGAGCAGGCTCTGGCTCCTCAGTGCAGTGCCGTGGGGTAGAGGAGCAGAAGGAGGCACTGAGCTGAAAACGTGATAACTTGGTCTTGATCCCTCTTCTAAAGATTGCTGATTTATCTAGTGATCACTTGATGTAAAGATCAGGATAATCCCAGACTGCAAATTCCAAACGGACATAGTTATTTTTTCATAGGCCAGTATTTAAGCCCAGAGGAAGGTGAGATTTAGGACATGTCTTTGTGTTTTGTATTTTTCTATAGGATAATTTATATAGCTTCCTTCTTGGTGATGCTGAGGATCTGTTTCTTCTCTGCTGCAAGATTAGGTGCTGCAACTCTACTTTAGGAGCTAAACAACCTAAAGTTAATTTGTTTACAACTTTACAACTCTTCTCATGACTTCTTTCTGATGACCATGACTCATAGGTCACCTATAAGCTTTGAAAGCAAGAAAATAAACCCAATGTCCCATATAATTTTAATGTCTAAGCTATCAAATTCCGGTACCTGTGCTGCATTTACTGACTTCTAAGTAAGTGAAAACAAGCCTTCAGATGGACAGAATAGTTTATCAGTTAATAATATATACCACTGCTGTGCTCAACGCTCAAAGAGAGCAAACATAAAAAACACCATAAATTTGAAGATTCCAGCTCAGTAATGCTGCAACAGCCAAAATACATCGTAGCAGTTCAGGAAGCAAATTCCATTTTCACTGAGAATAATAAGAAAAAGTTTACAAAGAGAAACTGCTTTTCAAACTAGATTTTAGTACATTGCTGTAATTCCTAATAACAGGAGCAGATGTCCTGGGGGGGGCTACTACCTAGTTCAACACACAGATAGTTAAATGGCAGGGGAGGAGCAACACAGCTGCAGAGGCATCCCCCTTTACCCGTATCATGTCCAGACCAAGCTCTGAATGTCAATTGCATATTGCCCTGGTCCAAATTATCAGCTATAATACATTTCCTACTATGTTAAGTGAATGTTGTCTACCATATCAGTGTAACGAAATTAAATGTTTCTGTCATTTTCCTACTGTGAATTCAATACAAAAGTGGGAAAAATGCTGTTGCAAGGCATGACATAGTAGGAGTGAGATTTTGTTCTGCAATTGTTTAGATCCACAAAATCAATTTTGCAATTGCTGATCAATCTCCAGTCTTTTTCCTGCATGCATCATTGCTGGAGATAAAGGTCTTGTGAAGAAAATTTAGGAGGCAACTTGCTGATGGTGTACAAAGATATAGAACCTATCTTGTTCTTCTGTTAGCCCTGCAGTGCTAACCTTGGTAGATCTGGCTTATCAGTAAATACATGGTTACAAAAGAAGGTGCTGCTATACTGGGAAGAAAGTTGACACATATTATTTTTCTAGTTCTAACTAAACTATAAAAACCTATCATTTCCCATTGTCAGTAACATTGCAAATAAACTCAGCTAGCAGGTCTGGACTACCTTGACACCACTGGTATAATTACTCATGCTATCATGGTAGATGGGTGCATGCAAATTTGCATTTTGAAATTGTAGCTGGCCTTTGCTTTTATTCAGCCTCTAGATGTTTTTTCTGTGATCTAAAAGACAAATATATTTCTCTCCTAAGAGAAAACATCATAGCGTGCTGTAATGTCAGAGTTAGTTTGCCATTTTCTGGTTATTATTTATATTGGCATAAAGCTAAAGATCCCCAAGCGATGTTCAGGATTCTATTGCACCCAAACTCCAACAAAAAAGATTATTCCCACTTTAAGGAGCAACAGGCTTAGTTGTTGGAAGTCACTGAAAGTTGGTTAAATTGGCAACCTCCAAAGCTATTTCATATAGTTACTTGAGGCAGAACCCCATTTTTAGTGCAGGAGTTACTAGAAAAAGATCAATGTGTTATTCTTGTACCTGAGGCTGCAACACACTATGGTTATAGTGATAGGATTCATAATTAAAAGGCGGAAAACCAGCTAGGAACGTAGGATTGAAAGGCACCGCCTGGTGACCAAATGCAGTTCCCTGTTATCACATAAAAACATATTTTAGGATTCTTTTAATGAACTTACAAAGTTCCACCATGTAGCTAGTTTTTTATTTTCTCCTGTTGCTTGTATTAGGAAGCTAGTTCAGACACTCATTCGTTAAACACTTAAAAACTCCCTCATAATTTCCTGCTTATATATGTGTGTATGGCTAGTTTGGACTGGCTTGTTCTTATGCCAGCATTGTCTTTCAGCTTTGCCAACATTCTTGCGTGTCCCTGATATTTATCCTGTCCCACCCCCCTTTTCATAGTGTGCTTTAAGAGAACAGTCACATAACAATCCCTCTTTCTGCCCCAACCTTCATTCTGCTAGTTTAAACAAGCCTTATTTTTGCTCGTCTAAACAGATCAAATTCTTTCTAGTTTCCTGGCTGCCTTGGTCTCCTGTTCATCCTAATAGGCCTGCTCCATACCTGCATCATGTCGAATTCTTTTCTTCATACTCCTGAATAATCAAAATTGTATGTGGTATCTCAGAAGGCCTCCTAATAGGAGCAATATATCTGTACTGCTAACGTAGCACTACATTATAGGAACATACTAATCCTTTTTTTTTTTTTAACTGCCTTATCACATCACTGGCTTACAGAATCATGTGAGTGACTCCATTTCTTCTCTTTGTGTGTCATGGCAAATACAGCAAAGATTGTTGTTATTATTAGTCCCCAAGTGTATCATCTAGCTTCTTGTGGTTTTAGATTTCATCCATGTCTTACTTCATCCTCAAAGTCATTTTGGTTTTCCAGCATGATATTCTTATTCCCTTCAACACCTCTCACCTTTTCACCAGCAAACTTCATGAGGTTATGCCTATCATTTGTGCCATGTGCAGAGATAGTACTACTTTTTTCCCTGAGACTCATCCTTGAGAGATTCATTAGTGAGCTTCCCATAACTAAACAATTCCCTTTTGAACACAACTCACCATTATACCCTCCTTAGCTTTTATTGTACAGTAAGATGCTTGAAGTTAAACTAATAATTTTCCACATGTAAGAAATGCTTCACTGAAGTCTGTATACATTAGAGTTTGCATCTAAAAAGTCAATTATAAAAAAAGAATATTGAGTTAGTTTGGCATGGTTTAGCTTCAAAAACTTTTTAGAATTTTATACCATTTCCATTAATCTTTAGTTATAGTAACCTTCAGAAATATTTTTGATTTTTAAATTTTAAGGTCAGTCTAAAAAGCCTGTAACTGCTTACATTGCCTTTTTTCTCCATATATCTAGGTTCTTAATTTATTATTTTCTTGATACTTGAATTAATAAAACATGCTTGATTTGCAGTACTCAATGCTGATTTTGTTGGAGTGAAGACTGCTTTTTTGACTTTATATTCTTCTCAAACACTTTTCCTTTAAGTCTTTTTAGCAATGTGGATTTCTCCACAAGTTAATAATAGGCACAAAATTATTAGTTGGGGGATTTCATTCCAACACCATTTTGTTGCTGTTGGATATGATCACGGTACAACCCGTTAACCTGTAGATAAACAGACATGCAGGCATGTGTGAAATATTTAATTGCCACTTTCTTGCTGCAGTCCTGTGCTTGCTGTTTCATGAAGCATGGTCAGCGCAATTCCCATACTCAGAATGATTTTATTTGCATTTAGCAACAAATACTGCTGATGCTAATATCTGTCTCCCTTAAGAATTTAAAAAGAAAGCTTACTAAACCATTTTCAGTTCATCAGCTCCCTGTAGACAAGAGTGTTTAAATCCTGCCTTGTAATACATAAATACCTATATATATATACATGTGCATGGCAGTATGAGGTTAACTCTATGTATTAAAAGAGCTGTTCCAGGGCACGTATGATTCCTTGAGAATAAAGGAAATTAAATACATTTTCATGTATCATAGTTATTACAAAGAAGAGAATCCTCTATGATTCTCAAATATCGATGATTAGGAAAACAGGTTCTATCTACTACTAACTTTCTCAATAGTTCATTTATTCTTTTAAAATAACTTGGTTACTAACATTTGATAGGGAAGTATGGGGGGAAGCTTGCATATATCCTCAACTGCAGTGTGCAGGCATCATATTCTAGACTTGACCTTTGAAATGAAAGCCTACTAAAAGTTTAGGAGTTAGGGAAGGATCTGGAGCAAAGTGCTTCAGCACCATAAGGGAAAAATATGCCTATATGATTTTTTTTCTTTGAATCATGGACCGTGATGAGTACTTTTGGAATATACATTTTAGCATGAGGCATTCCCTTTCCTCATGTCTTTGGTCTCAGACTAAAGTCAAACTGAGCGGTGGTGTTGAACCAATATGTTTGGGCACCTGAGTTTGACCCATTTTGGTTAAAAACAAATCCAGATAAATTTTTGGGTTTGTAGATCACAAGTCATTCTTGTCTACGGGGAGGGAACCCAGGAGGAGGGAAGGAGGGAAAAATATTTCTATCAAAACATGACAAAGTTATCTGAATTTTAAAACATCTATTTTGGTTCTAAAAACATTTGAAAATATGGGTCAGGTCTTGCAGTTTCTACTCATTCAAAATACATACTGCAGTCCATAAGTGTTAACAGGGGAAAAATAAATATGAAATCTTAGAAATTTTTTTTGCTTATACTTCAGTTTCATCATTCCCATGAAATTCTCCTGGTTTCTGTTAATAGTTGGTAAATATGTTTATAGTAGGTCCCTCAGAAGAAAAAAAGCACAGACAAATGCTCCTTTATGCTATGCATACAGCACCTTTCAAAGGCAATAAAAACATGAAGAATAAGGAAAAAACTCTCTTCTTTCATTTTATCCTTCCCTCCCTAAAAAACCCCCCTCTCCCCCCCAAAGCCACTACATTAATTAGCTGTCTGACTGATTACTCAGTCAAGGACTTAAGAGATCAATGGTGACAGTAGCCAGGCAGGTAATTTAGAAGAAAAAACAGTAAAGTAATGCTCTAATGTCTTTCTGAGAATGAAGTGTGGTGTAGTTGTGTCAGCAGAACAGACAGAGAGGAAACTTATACACAGAAACACGCTATTGCGTTTCAGTTCTTCTGTGACAAATTACCTGAAAGTGTATTCCTGGGATTTCATTAGCTCCTAATTGGAAGCAAATGAACAAAGCATTTATTCCTTTGAATTTTAGTATTTTAAGTACCAGTGATGAGCTTAGCACTGTATTAGACAAAGGAGAAAATACAGGCTTTCCAAGCAGCTCACATCTGAAATACCTGAGCAGTTCCAAAGGGATGGGGAAACCCTGAGGAGAATTCTACTGCTGAGCACTTTTTTCTTTGATATATTTTGCAACTGCATTTTCGGTGATGTAGATGAGAGTTACTGGTTTTAACATCTAAAAACCAAGTTTTGAGGGGGCTGCCTACCCCGGAGGATAAATTAGAACGCTTGAAGTATTAGCGCTAGTTAAGACTGTAGTTTTACATGCAGTGGTTGCTGAAGTGTTATTATTGCCTGTTTTGTGTGGTTGAGTTCATCCCTTTAGTATAGCCCTGACACTCACTGAACTATGCTATGAACTAACTGAAAAATTCATTAGGTGAAATAGACCTCTTTTATCACATATTTTAATATTTTTTGCATTTATTTGTTTCAATTTTCTTAGAGAATAACTCTTTGAAATTTCCTACCCTCTGGACAGATCAAGAATATTTGAAAATCAGATTGTGTTGTCTACCTATGGTTGGCTGGCTAAGTCTCAAAGGGCTCTCTGCATTTTCTGACTTGATGAGCCTTTAAACACTCCTAGCACGAATACCCCAAATTTGATTTCTGTGAACAGATAAGCATGCAGGTACTCTGCTGAGTTTTTGAATGAGTTGCTTGTTCAGCTGTTTGCAGATTTTCAGGAGGGTAATAGCATGGCCAAAAGAAAATCACTGAGAAAATTGTTAAAAAATTAAAACCTATTTCCTCCTAGAAAATATTTTTTAATATTTGCACTGCTCTGCAAAACAGTGGATTGCTCTGAAGTTTCTAAATCCTAATTCTTTTCTTTGTATTGAGATGAGGCTGGAATAGCTCCATTAAGTTTATTTGAGTTACATCTGGCTCTCACCTGTGTAGGTCAGAGAAGATGCAAGTCCGCCCCAAATGTGTGATTTTAATTTGAATGTACATAAGTACACTAGATTAGCCACTCATTGGAGTGTCATTATCCCAAATCCAGAAATAGATAAAAGTACTCCCAGTTGTTATTACCTGCCAACATAAAACTTTAGGATTATATTGTCAATAGCGCGTTCTTGCCAGGGTTTTGGTTAACTAATGCTAAAGAGAAAAACTAAGAAATGAGATCAGCGGCCTTTATATAAGTAATTGTGAATGTGGGTAACATTTTATTTTCTCAATCAGATGTAATAGCTCCCTACAGAAATATACTCCTGACTTGAATATCAATGGATTTCCACTTATTCTGTCAAAAAGAAATACTTTATTTGAACATTTTTTCCCTTTTAGAGAGACTGCTATGGGGTCAAATTGTTCAGACCCTTTTTATTTTCCTTCCCTTCCAACCCTTCCTGCCCTCTCCTCTGAACGAACCCCCAACATCAATGAAAATCTAAGTTTCTGTTATACTGGGCAAATGGGAGAGCGTAGTTGGTGACTGTCGGATTGGTAGGGTGGAAGCGACTGGGGAATTAGTAGGATGTGGACAGTAAATTCCCACACAAGGCAAACCTATTGAACCGCACGTGCCCTGCCTCTCAGCGCTGCCTGTACGGGCACTGGGGAAGCAATGCCCGCTGCAGGCAGAGCCACCGCAGGGGTCCCAGTTTCCAGTCCCAGCCAGGTTTGCTCACACAGCGAGTTTGTCATTACGCCTTGTGCTGGGGTTTGGCCCTTTGTGGCAGCTAATCTCTGTGGATGGCAGTGTTGCTACCAAGTAATGGAAGAGGGGTCAGAGGGGTCAGAGGGCAGAAATGCTCAGAAAGATAGCGATGAAGCAGGAATTTCAATTGAGAGCTAATGGATGGGGTTCGGAGGCTTCTATTAGCAGAAATTATCACTGTATTAATGTATTCCAGGCAGCATTTTTTACAGTTGAATATGGTGTTATTTTCCTAGTTATCCATTCCCTGACAAGTGGTTATAATCAAAGCTGTCTGTGAGCACTATTATCAGAAACTTACTATTATGTGCTGTAGGAAAAAATATTGGGGAACGATGCACTGCCAGAAAACTATTGTATGTTTTAAAGATCTAGTGCAACACCAAGTATTTATTTATGTACTACTTTTACTTCCTGTGGAAGAAAATAATTTGAACTTAATTTTCCTGTCTTACCAACTGCTTTAGAAAATGTACCTCCTGAAGTAAGTCCATAATTATGATTAACAACGTGGGCTAGATCCTCAGTTACTGTAAATTAGCATTCTCCCATTCATTGCAATGGAGCAATGCCAATTCATTGCAACAGAGGAAGCTTCCAATGGCCTTGGTGTGCTGCTTTGCATCTTCAAGGGTATTAACAAACCTTCTTTAATACAGTATCATACAGGATTTACTCTGTTTGGCCAGAACAAACTTAAAAAGGTATAAATCTAGCATCGTGTTCCTAAAAGTCTTTAAAATTATCTTGTAAGCAAAATTAATCCTTTCAATATATTCTGTTGATGAATTAAATCAACAGAACTGCTATTGCTCTGTCATGTGGTCTGGCTTTGTAGATCAACTTTATTTTCTTCTTAAATTTCACGTTAGCCATATACTTAAAAATATTACTGTAATTCTAGTGTAGCTCTTACTGCTTATTGTGGAGGAAGGAACTCCAGTGAGACAACATAGAAAGGAAGTAATTACCTAAAAACGTTTATATCTGCATAGCTGACTATGAAACGTGAAGGAAAAAAAAAATCAGAAACCATAGGGATTTTGAAGTTAAGGACACGAGCAGGCAGTAATAAATTCTACACTTTTCAATTAATAAATCCTCAAGAATGCTAAAGATTAATCAGATTAATTTGAGCAACAGAGTAATCAATAAATTTTTTAAAAGATTCTCTGATTCAGGCTGGTCTGCCACGCTCTCCATCCAGTTGGCGCTGATGAAAATGATGGTCAGAGACTAAGACTAGTAAAGAAAAATTCAGAATTCCTGAGGATACACTGATAGACAGTTCACATCTGAAAACAGGTACTATCCCTGCAACTTGTTCTTTCCAAATCTCCCTTTCTCAGCATCGCTCTTTTTCATCTTACACCTGGGAATTGAACAAACGAAGTCCAAATAGGTTTTTGGAACAATCCTAAATCAGGAATACTGTGAAGACAAATGGTAAATGTCTGTTACCCCAGCTGCTAAGTTAATTACTGTAATGGGAAACATCTTGAGAGAAGCATTGCATATGGTTATTAGCAATTAACCCACCACTCCAAAAATCACAATTCCTGCTAATAACAGAACACAGCACAGCCTTCCTAATTACAATCTCTGCACGAAAATTTCTTTCTATCAGAAGGGAATGTTAAATCCTGTAACTAACTACGTTTAAAAAGACTGGAAATGGAGATATTGAGGATTAGACAGAAAAATGAAAATAGAAACGGGTGGTGTGTTGCTGACTCAAATTTGTGGGCACACTCATTCATGCTTGGGGATACACAACAACTTTCATGACATCTTTGTAGGAGGACAAAATCATAAATGAAAATTAAAATGTTAATGGGGAGGGAAATACGCTTTAAAATGGAGAGGATAGGATGGGACTTCATGAGATATAACAACTTTTCTACAGAATTCATGGCCTGGACAGTGTTGTAAACAATGTGCTGTATTTGGATTGCACTGGATTCTGTCAGAACAATTTTCTAATCAACAAGAAAGGAGAATAATGAAAATTATGTACTTTCCATCCCATAGAAAGTCCTTCAGTACTACATGGGGGACATGAGCTGTTTTTTTCTGACCATTTGTATTCTATACAATTGGATTAGATTATAGCTCACCTGCACAAAGCCACCAAGGGGAATCGGTACTTTAGCTGCTCAGTTCAAAAGCTGGTTTAGCAGAGCAAGGGGCAATTTAATTTACTCCTTTCACCAATCAGGAAGGGAACTCTTTTGTCAACATGTTCAGTGCTTGGTTTGGTGGTGGCCATGATGTGGGTTGTAGGTATCAAGATCAAAGACTCACAATTGTATAGCAAATAAGTTTCATGATAGTAGGCATGTGTCTAGTTGGTCATGGCAGGGATGTAGAATATAAAGAAGTCACTAATGCTGTATCCACTACCCTTTTTTCCTGACATAGCCCACTGTTACCACTGTAAGAACTAGAATAAATGAGTCTGCTTTTACCTCTGTATTATCTGTGTCAGGTCTGAAGATTTAACTGACTTGGGCACAGTCGGATCAATTATCCCAGCAGGCTTTTGAAACTGCTTTCACCAATGCTGGTTCCCTGCAACTCTTACTCATGTGAATCGTCCCATTAAAGTCAACAGCTTTGCAGGCTATTCTCAATTAAAACACAGCTGAGGATAAAACATTAGATAATATTTGTAAGAAGAGCACATTGCACAGACCGGGTTTACATTTCAGTTCAGGAGAATGTCAGTGTCATAGTTGCTAAAGCGAGGCCTGCAAGGCTTTCTGCACAGATTGCAAGGAGATTTTACACTGCTTCCTCGTCAGAATTCAGCTGCAGCTGTATTTTGCTGTGTGGCCCCCAGGCAAAGGTCTCATCTATTAAGTGGCCTCCACCGAGTAAGATACTCTGCACTTCAGTACCTCCCAATTCGCATGTTGTTGTTCCATTATTCTTAATAACTGGGTGTAATAAATGTTGTGTATAATTTGTAATGATCACATACAGGTTTGAAAATTAATGTTGAACAGTTTATTGTTGAGTTCCTTAAGATGGAAAAATTAAAATACTTTTTAAAGACTAATTTACCTCTCCTGGAAAAAACAGCTGAGTAATAAGATCCTTTGCTATTTTGCCATGATGTGATCCTGAAAAAAATCCAGGTTGGGATGACATCTCAGGACATAATTAACACTCAGCCTTGACATAATGAAGGTCTATTATTTTATGAAGAAAGATTTTCTGGGGTTTAAGAAATAAAATTATTAGAAAACTACGGGCTCTGCAGGAGGTAATGAGATTAGCTCAACACAAGGTCCTGCAGAGTTAAAACTACTCCAGATGCAAGAAAGGCTTAGCCATTCAATGGAAATTTCAGGGTACAATTAATCTGCTCTAAGGTCAGATAAGGGCTATATGTTTTCTTTACCATGAAAAAGAAATCATTTGGTAAAATCTCAAGGGGATCACATCAACGCAAGCTTCAAAGCAATGAACACTATAAAACCAGTTTTCTTGTTATGATTAGTAAATGTTTACCTACTTTAGCAAAGGCCTTGGAAAATAAAAACCATACAGGAAACTGTGCTTATAAAGTGCGTAAAGGCGAAGCCGGTGTATCTTGTTACAGGGCTGAAAGGAAGACAAATTAATGCACTGTAAAACTGAGGCTGACCCCTAACCCGTGAGGATGTTAGTGTACCCGTGCAGGTCTCTGTCACAAATTCGTATAGGAGCTAATATGGAGCAACTTGAGACCAAGCCCATTCCACTGGAGTGGAAGGAAATCACAGTTGTCTTCAGCATCGGTTGGCTCAGGGCCCATCTGCTCACAGCCCAGTGGCTGGCTAGTCACGGGACTCTAGAGAGAGGAAAATCATGGTGTAATGGACCCTGGGTCCTACATTAGATCATAAAATGCTTAAGGTGTGTTTTTCTCATTTTTTATTTACTACTACGCACAGTTCCCTTTCCAGGTCAGTTGATCTCCCCTCTCTTGCCAGTAAGTTGCCTTCTGGCAGAGTAAAGGACTGGAGAGATCATAAAGAGGAGAGGATGGATGGTCTAGAGAATAGCGTACAACTCTGGGATTTAAAAAAACACTCCTTGGTTCCCAGCTTCACATTCTTGCTGTCACTAACTCTCAGCAGTAGTGGCGTTATCCCTCCCTCATGATGCTAAATGCATTTATTTTCACGGTTACCTCTTTGAAGTGCTCAGATGTGATTGCAATGGACGTCACGCACAAAACAAAGAAGGACCAGAGGAAGAAAGAGAAGCCAAGATACACCTCTCACAGAAAAGCAGAAACGACTTGGCATCCTGGAGAAGGGCGGGTGAGCAGGGGGTGGCCAGCTCTCCTCCGAGAACTGGTAACCGTCATGAACATGAGGTTGCATGTAACTTCGTATATTACTCAGTGAAAACAAATCCCTCCTTATCTCCACCTCTCTGTATTGTGCCCAACAGGAATTTGGACCAGGAGGAAAGTCCCTTTAAGGGAGGGGAACCGAAGAGACATTGCAGAGGAGGAGAGGCGAGGCTGTAAGTACGCGGACAGAGCCGGGCGGGAGGAGACCCTGCGGGGAACCGCTCCGTGCGCCCGGGCTGCGCGGGTCCCGGGCAGGGAG
>NW_008824049.1:1009760-1062257 GCF_000699105.1 Pygoscelis adeliae
GGCGGCGGGTCCGGGGGGCTCGCAGCACCGCCCGGGCGCGCCGCCTTTGTCTCTCGCGGGGACAGGGCCCTGGGGTCCTAGCGGAGTTCCCCCGCTGAAATCAGCTCGGTGTTCATCGCGGTTCAACTCTGCGACAAAGAAAGTTTAGCTGGGTGCGCCTTTAACTTACCCAAGTTCCCCCCCGCAGCGTAGGTTTCTGATCCGTGGAGTTATTTTTGAATGGTTACTCGAGAGACTTACAGCCCCGGAGGGAAGGCGGGCGGGCTTGCTTGATTTCGAGTCGAGATCTGAAGTGAGCTTCATAGAGTGCATCAGTATCACTGAGTCTGTTTCTTCCTTCTCGTTTAAAAAAGCGGACGGGTGGCAGAGCTGAGCCTTGTGCAGCTGCGCTGGTCCATGCTTTCTGAGGGTTACGGTGAGCTTTACCTGGTGGAGAACAGTAATAGAAAAATCAGGGTAATAAAATGTAAATCCAGTCAGGAGGAGTAGGGACCACGAGCAGACAGAGGTGAGAGCGGTGGAAAGCATCCATCCACAGCTGTCAGCACAGCTCGTTTGCAGACACAAAGGAGTTAGGTCCACATGTATACGTACTGGTACTTATGCAGAAGGAAGTTTCTATGAGGTGTTTCGCATGGCATGAGCAACAAATGTCCTTTGTTGTAAATGCAATGTAGCGTTTCTGTCAAGAGGTAGTTTTCTGGTCAAATTCTAAAGTAGAATAGCTGACAGCATGCACAAAATTTTACGGTTAAAGTTTTTGCTCATTGAAATAGAAAATAAAATTTCTGGAAACGGCTCCCTGCTTTGTGTTGGGCACCGTTTTCTCCACAAAGCTCCTCTTGCGTTTTTAAGGAATGTCCCTTCTGCCCTGCCTCCCCCAAAGCAACCTGAAAACAGCCTTTTCAGATGTCTGTGTATACCCTAATTTCTAACCTCTTTGCTTTTCCTATTTTTTTTTTTACTTAATCAACTTCATCCCACCATTTTATAATTCATTTGTATTTGGTTTCAATTTAGTTACTTCTTCTGTCACAAAATCGAAATTTCTAAGCCTATTGCTCATTGGTTTTCTACACCATATCATGTAAATATGTATTTACTAGAGGTGCTTTTAAAGTGGTTTATATCACTCCCTTTTGCTAGAGCACTAAGTATCCATCACAATGTTTAGAGAAGTCAAGTTCATTTTCTGGTAAAGCGTTTTTCATTTTTAAAAGTGCTCTGTGTTTCTTTCAGGCATGCTTCTTGTTCTCTTTATAAGCAATTACTCTACTATGAGGAAGAATACTGTTGACCTATGTTAATCTAGTCGCATTTGACATATCAGTAATAACCAGAATTCTGCACTTTCGAAGCTGGAGGTGGTGTTAACTGCAAATTGCATCCAAACAATTTTTGTTTGCTTTTATGTTTTTAAAGACAGTGTCACTGAAAGAATATAGGAAACATTTCCTTCTGGAAATGAAACTATATGAGGATATTGCCATTGCGCTCGAGTCACTGGGAGCAGCAGTGCACTGTTAGCAAGCAGCAATCAAAAAACCCCACCCAAACCCCCATACCTGTGGCAGAGCCTTGGGTGCGTTTCCCAAGAGCCATATTCCTGCAATTACTATAATTCTTACTGCTTTTCTTGAGCTAGGGCAAGTATAAGTATTACTCCAAACTTACTTTACACTGTTCAGGGACTTTACCTTTGATGTAAACAGAAATACAAGAAGTCATTCCTCCTTAGGAATAAGCCTGCCAGCCTTCACCAAGAAACAGTGAAATGTCCAAAAGGACGCTTTCATGAATCGCCTTTTTTTAGTAATTCTGTTTTGTTCTTTTGACATTGGTCATCTGCAGTCAATGGGATAAGAACAACAAATGTATCCCTTGGAACATACCATGCTGGGTGCTTCCTTCTCTAGCATTTGCTGTTGTTGTTTTGATTGAGGTCTTATGTGGCTGAGGATATACAGGATATTCTTCGTAATTGTTTTCGTTCTGCTGCTAACTTGAGTATTTGCTGCTAGCTAAAAATGCAAGGGATCTGTGTGGATGTTGGTGTTCTGCTTCCAAGCCCCCTGAGGAGACTTAATGTAGAACAGATTATAGGATGACTAGCTATTTCCATCAACTACGTTTCCACACAATTAGCCCTTGATGATCTTGTATTAGAACTTTAGAGCACACTGGAATGACCAGAGAACAAATACGCAGTTTTCATTGAAAAACATGCTATTTAGGCCTTGAAATGAGGAATTAACTCTCTCTTGTCATAAAAAGCACCTTTTTAGCAGCTCACTTTGCAGTGAGCTCTGTAGTTCAAAATTGGGGTATATAATGACATAATAAGTGTGATGTGTGGTTATCTGGCATTGAGTTTACTTTCAGGATCATGCTTCACAGAAGGCTGGGCGTAGTTGTGGGACAGTGCAGGAATAGGAACTAAGAGTAGAGCGCTTGAGTTGCTGTCAGAAGAGGTACATCCTCTCCTAGAGAAATATTTCACTACAAGATTTAGAAGTACAGATATTTGCTCATAGTTAGCTATATAGGACAGAGCAAAAGGCAGGAGTGGTTATGAGGTATGTGCTGGGAACCCCATTTGTGCAATAAATGTTACCTTTCATAGTTAGGACTAAGACATGGCTCAAGAATGAATTCTTCTCTTCCCAAGTGACACATGAGTGAGGACTTCTTTGAAAAAGTCACGAGATAAACTTTGTCCCTGCCAACTTTAAGCCCATTGACTTGCTCTGTGGTTTTCCAGGTCCAGGATGACATCTAAAGGGTCTGTTTTGGTTTTAAAGGATCCAGTCACAATCTTGTGATAAAACTATTTTCTTTAGGTTTTCTGACTGCTCAAATGTTGCAGCTGCATGTTTTTACTCTATCCATAAGCAAGTAAATTTGGTCACATTCCAAGGAACACCTGGATTTAGAGCTGGATTCCTGGCTGAGTAACTGTTTTCCAGCCTCTTCAAATCTATGGGGCGCTCTAGGCTTACTCGTGCTCCTCCAGATAAGTCATATTCCCAAAAGCAAAATCTAGCATTCAGATGGTATCTACATTTGCAATATTCAAGCAAACTTGGTCCTTTAACTTGTACCAGTGATTGGGCTACAGACATACAGGACTAGTGTTGCACTGTGTCTCGCTGCAAACAGGTGTGGTTGTGGACAATATTTCAATGTAATATAAATAATAATTTTTTTCAGGCAAGTAGGTGTAATTAAAAAGGTCAAGTCCACTTTTTGAGGACTGGAATGTATTTCAAAATAAACTACTGGTGTACGAAGCATTTCCATATGAAGGGATGCATCTGAATTTTGATTGCTACAGTGGAACAAATTGCATGTCATTTTGAATATGTTTGAATGCAGTGCAAAAAACATAACGCCAAAAAAATGCTTCTATAAAGTATATGGTGATACAGCTTAAACTTGGAGCCTGGAGTTTTGTCATAATACTGTCCAAATGATGTGAAAAGTAGGTTGTATAATCATTTCTTGGTGAGAAACTGTCTCAGTATATTGGCTGTTTAGCCAATACACTGTATTTTTGCCTCCAGTGATGCCAGTTTGCAGGTGTGAGAAAGGTGTGTATTCCTAGTGTTAAATAAGGGCTTGAAGTATGTTTAGTTTTTGGAGCTGAAATGAGTAATGTAGTAGAATCTCCTTCCATTTCTTCAAATGGGATATCATAACTTCACAGATTGGATAGTCAAAAAGATTGCAGGTTTTCTAGTGGAAAAAAAGGACCTGATTTGCCACTGTGGTGTATTTAAATTTGTATCTTACAAATCTGAAACCACAAGTACTTCTTCCCAGTCCTGTCTGCCTAGAATCTGTAAGGTTGCAGTAAACCCTCAGTATTCTTGAATAGTAGCTACCTCCAGCCTTTTGAGGTTTAGATAATGTGATTTTAGTAAGCATGGTTTAAATGCTGTGGCATAAAAGTTATGGCAGTCTTGTTGTGGTCCGCGCTTCGCCGACCCACCCCTGCGCATGTTGAAGATTGAGATGTTTCTCATCTTTGTGAATATCATGCTGAACAAAAAATAGTCATTCTAGTCTGTGCACTACAGTATCTTGCCACCAGATAGAGCTCCTGCTGGTCAGCATTATGACACAGAATCACATTTTTCAGGAGTTTGCAATTAAGCCTTTGTTTCAGAATTTCTAGAGGAAAATTAATTTTGAATTTAGTCTTTAAACAGATGGTAAAGGGCTCTTTTTTTTTCTCCCCCAGTATATTCATTGGCAGGATAGGTAAAGATAATGAATGAGTGTCATCATGCTGTAGTTCTTTTCCTGATTATGACATGTTTTCTTGCTCTTCAGGAGAAAAATGAGATCAAGACTTCCTCCCAAACTCTGAAATAGCCATAAGACTATGACAATACATGGTCATAAAATGTGATAGCCTGAAGTTGCTGTATTTATCAAAGATGAGCTTGATCTCGTGATTGACTGTAAAATATTTTCCAGTTTTATAAATACCTGTTTTCACATTGGAGACATCACATAATGTACCTGCAAGAGGTTTAGAAATTTGCCACCCATAATAACAATAGCTTATATATACTGTATGAGTCTTAAATCTGCAAGTTTAAGGTAGGTAAGCCCCTGCTCCCATTCACTTTTAATGGAATTTGGCTTCTTAAGTTACTCTTCAAAAATGTAGCCTAAGAGGGGAGAACTTGTCAGCGTTTCTTTAGGTTTCATTATGCTTCATCATGAAATGTTGATATAATTTAGTTAGTTATGCATACATTTATTATGGGCATGTACTGTGTGCAGTATTTCTGATTTCTAGAAAAACTACCTGCTTTTTGCTTTGACTTCTTTCTTCTGCATTGTTTATATCCAGTGCTGCTTATTTATCGTAGTTCTAGGCATGCCATGATCTAGATATGACAGAGAACATGGAATATTTTTAATAAATTGGAAGAAACCTGCTGGTGAGGAAGGATAAGATTATCTGGTAACATAAAACCTAGTCTTCGGATGACTTGTCAGCAGAACCTCCTTTGATGGAAGCGACACTTTGGCTCTCAGAGAGTTAACAGACCATATTGCAGACTCATGTTATTCACCAATTAAATACCTTCTCTCTTTGAACACAGTTAATAGATTTCCTCCTCCTGAAATTCAAGCCTGTTATTGCTTATGTTCTCTCTAAAATCTATTGCTTTAAATTTATTTCTGAGGAGAAAGAAATTTCCTTTCATTACTGCTAAATCAAAGCATTTTAAAATTGTGTACTGAACATATGTAGTCTTGGTTTTATACTTTGGATTCCATGCTGGTCTTGGTTTAAAACTAGTCATTAATTGTTCCTGAGGTAAACTTGAGATTTTTGCCTTTTGTGTAAGCAGATGTATGCTTTCAGTTATAACGCGTACACAAACTGAGGTGCACATTTAGTTGTATTTCTCTCAGTGCCTTTGACCTATGGATGAATAGTTGATCTCATGTGTGTGAGAAGAGGAATGTTAAGTCGGAGTGCTGACGTTCTTTTTTGTATTCTTTAGCAGAAACACCATACTGCCTTCCCATTGTAAGTCAGAGCAGAACTTGGTTCAAATTGTTGCTTAGCAGAGAACACCATGCCCAGACTGTGTTTTTATCTACACAGATTAATTCAATAGTGAAAATATAATGATAATAACTCGGGCTATGCCTGAGAAGGAGGCTTTATAAGGTGCTTTGTATTGTTTTATAACAAAACCCCCAGATATCTCAAATTATGAAACACGTATTTTGGGCCTAGTCTTTTCAGATGAGAATATTCCTGTGTAGGAAATGAGTTTCCATATTCCTCAACTCTTACAATACTCTTCAGTGGTTATCCTTACATTTGTAATTGCTAGTGCTCTCCCTGCCTGACAGATGCATCATCAATGGTGAAAAACACAGTTGCATGAACTTATCTTATACTTGTATTCTTCATGAGGCAAGGCCTGTCCATCTTTTTTTGTCTGTAAAGTAACACTAGGAATCTGTGGGTTATTTAGAATCTCAGCATAAGTTTCTAATCTGAAAGAAACAAATGTTTGGTGAGGGTTCCCCCCTGTTTACCACTGAACACTAATCGACTAATGCATGCTTGTTAGTTGCCATGTTTTTTTTGTGGCTAGAATTCATAAAATATTTAGCTCTACCAAAATCGTTTAATGTTTAAAAGAAAATAATCAAATGGCATTTGCATCAGTGATATCAAGCTAAGGATTTATAGGGGAGTAAAAGACTTGGAATATTTTAACACTTAAAACATTGGCATGTAGGGACTTTTCTTGCATGTGTTACATGTTACTTTACTTACTTGTAAGCTTTCAAGAAAAGAGGTTTTGGCTTTAAACTGTTAAAATCTGACATCCACCACAAAAGCAGTGAACGATTCCTAGATACTGGTTGCCAAACTGTAACTGAGGATTTCACTACCTTCTAACACAAGTGGTATGACATTTTTCAGTGATTTTTATTTTAATATTTTAGCATCAGGTCCTCTTGTGCCTTCTTGCCAAAAGAAGCTTAAGTGTGTGTACCTGGCAGATTTACTGGGGTGGCTTTTATTATTCACTCTTCTGCAGTGGAATGATAATTTAGATGGGTGTAGTTAATGTGAAATTTCATCTGGAGACGACTGCTGCTACTTGATGCTTCCTCTTATATTTTCACATTTTTTTAATGCTCGGTTTTGTCTGACTTCTGGACAATTATTTGCTTTGTCTTAACGATGAGTACATGCAAACTATTTCTTAGCCTCCTCATATGTGACCTCCCATATGGTTTTCCAATTACATTAGAGTTGGGTCCTTCGGACAAAGGTCCTTAAATTGTCTGTAAAGCAGTCTGCATGCTAGAGGGGTTTGTTGGTGCTGTGTGAGGCTTGGCAGGCCTGCTTACTGGCAGTGATGCTGACACTCTCCTGGATGCTGTTCTTTAAGTCACTTGTTTAAAAATAACCTCAGTGTAGAAATCTGTGGAGTTGCGCAGAAGGCATCTAACAATAAAGAACATAATGGACTTAAGAAGATGCTAATATCGGGTAGTCACTGCAATTATTGTACCATTATTTTGGTAGTGAATTTTCTTTGCTTACAATAAGACTCATGCCAAAGTAGCTATATTCTGGGGTAATCAACTATTTTGGATACAGTCTAAAGTAATGTGCACACTTCCCTGAATATGAAGACAGGTATTTGAAGGTTATCAGAGTTGTATGCTAAAGCAGTGATACTATATTTGCCATCGTGTGGATTTGTACTTACTTGATGCCTTACCTGATCCTGCAGAAGCCACTTAGTGCCTGCAGATGTCAGCCAGTGGAAGAAACTATAAAACTGGATGTTGCTGGGTACTGAGGCTATGTGATGCTATTAAAAAAAAAAGAAAAAAAAAATCACTCCTTGATTTAACTAGCAAAAAAGTGACTTGGCAAATCATAGTTAAATGATCTGGATGTGCATGTTTATCTTCTGCTTTTCTTGCTAACCAAAATAGATCATTCTGTCTTGGGGGAGGGAGTAGGATAGTTAAATAGAAGCTAAATGACAGACGCTGCACTTTGATAGCAGTAGGAACTAAAAAATCTTATTGTTGTTATAATAGCTGAGTGTGTAATTAATCATCTCATATTGATTTGCTCTTAATCTAGATGCAGTGCACAAAGGCTGAAAGAACTCTCATGTTATTTAGCTGCTCCATCTAATCAGAGAGAGGATGTGAATAGGACAGCAATGCATTAGTAACCTGTGGGGTTAGGAGAGTCTTCTATGGTGGATCTTCGTCCACAGATCCAGAGAACAGTAGTGATAATAAGACCTAATCTAAATGAGCTTGGTGCTTACAATCCATATCCCAGAGGGCATAGAAACATCACAAATATTGATACGGGATCAGGAGAGAGCAGGGATTGGTTAGTGGTCAAGGGAGCAGGATGTCCTAATTGTCTCTGGTAGTGCTGATTAATTTTATCTGGGAAATGTGGGGAAATGAGCCTTAAAATAGATTAAGGGTAGAAAGGGGAGCTTGGCAGTTTAAAAAGGAAGAAAAGCCTTTTCTGTCATTCCAGTCTTTGTGAATTATTGTTGCTGTTAATATATATCTAGAGACAAAATTTATCGATATCTTTGTTTCTATATAAATAAATATATAACTTGTTATTTGGACCTTTTGTTTCTGTGGACTGTTTCCTAATTCGACTTTTTTCTGTGTTCAGATGAAATTTGCTTTTCTCTCCTTTCCACTTGAGATGATATTTATAGCAAACTTTTAATCAACATCCTGTTTGCATACAACATCATGTTGCTGACCTTTTCTCCGCTACAGTGCAGCATGTTTCTGCATGGTGCCAACCTGCCTTTCTAGAGGTCTCTTTTATTAGAAGCTGGGTATGTTTTGCTTGGCTGGTTGGAGGTGTGAGGAGATTCAGACAACTTTCTAGCCTGAGAAGTTTCTAGCCAAAGGCATTGTAGCAATGTATGACTATGTTCTGATCAACATCAGTGTATCTCTAGAGCAAAACCACTAGTTGTCATCACAGCAGTGGAGAATTTAGCCCTGACTATAATCTTGGTTTCCTTAAGGAAAGTTCTCATTTGATCTTTTCAAACTAAATCTGGAAAAGCATATAGACTATGCTTTTCTAAACTTTTAATAACAGCATAGAAGGAAGGAGCACCGACCAATTAGTGTTTTGAAAATACAGAATTCCGGCAAGTCGTTTCTTATGACAGGTTTCATCTATTGACTGTTTCATGGGAAGATCAATAGTGTTCAGGCTGCAGATTCTTCAGCTGAGGCAGTGTGGGCTACAACATCTGATTTTTAGGAAGATGTTAACAGCCTTCTGGCTTAGTGTAGAAGGTGGTGTCATTCACTTAGTCTCTGTGGAAAGACCTAAAATCAGACAGCCAAATCAGTCTTTGCTTCATATTCATTAATGTTTTGATTTAAAGTTTGCGCTGCTGAAAGAAACCTTTAGGGATATCTTGATGTGTGTTTGCTCTCTCACTGCCATTAAATCTACCTACCTTTAGCTCCTTGATTTGAGCTGGAAAAAAGTGGATTGATAGAATGAGAGATTTACTTTTAATTGTCATTCAAAGAGCCAGGTGTTAGGATCATGCTAGGCAGAATAAGAAGACATCCCTATGTCGTGGTTTAACCTCGGTTGGCAACTAAGCCCCACGCAGCCGCTCGCTCACTCCCCCCCTCCCGATGGGATGGGGGAGAGAATTGGAAAAGCACGTGAGAAAACTTGTGGGTTGAGATAAAAACAGTTTAATAATTGAAATAAAATGATAATGATAATAATATGATAATAGTAATAATACACAAAGCAAGTGATGCACAGTGCAATTGCTCACCACCCGCCGACCGATGCCCAGCCAGTCCCTGAGCAGCGGCCCCCCCCGGCCAGCTTCCCCCAGTTTATGTACTGAGCATGACGTCCCATGGTATGGAATGTCCCTTTGGCCAGTTTGGCTGTGCCCCCTCCCAGCTCCCTGTGCATCTGCAGCCTTCTCAGTCGGTAGAGCATGAAAAACTAGAAAGTCCTTGGCCAGTGTAAGCACTACCTAGCAACAACTAAAACATCGGTGCCTTATCAATTTTGTTCCCATCCTAAATCCAAAACACAGCACTGTACCAGCTACTAGGAAGGAAATTAACTCTATCCCTGCTGAAACCAGGACACCCTGTCACAGAGATACGATGTACCTCTTGAAATGGTGGAGCTGTTCCCTTTCCAGCTCATGTGTGTTCAAGTTGTCTTACCTTTTCCTCACCTCTGTTTGCCCCTTTTGGACCACATGTGCCAGGAGTGTGTGCAGAAAGCTGCCTCTCTGTTCCCATGAGCAGATGGCCTGTACCTGTCTTCTCCTTTGTTATGTGAAAACCATGTGCACTTCATAAGAGTCCATCTATTGCTATATAAAATTATTTATGCTTGGCTGAGTGTGTGTAAGAGAGGCAGCTGCACTGATATCCTTCTCAGACTTGCAGAATCATGGGCAAGAATAAAACTGCAGAGAACCTCACTTTAGGAGATGGTAGACATGCTGTTTCTATCATCTGTTCCCTCCCACAAGTTGTGGGAAGGCTGCAATCCCTTTTCAGGGCAGCTCAGTTGAGGTGATACTGGTGGTGACGACAGCTTGAGGTGAAAGACACAGAATTGCAGCTCAGGATGAATGACCACAATTGCCAGTGACTCACTGAAGACTTCAAGGATGCTGTCTGTATGTCCAAATGCTATGAAATGCTGGTTGGGTGAGACCAGAGTTCATCGACCTTGTGGGCTGCTTCCAGGAGTGGGCAGCAAATGGCTAGTGAGGAGAATTAGAAAAGGCTGAGCGTGCAGTGAGACTTCCTGAATAACTGCCTCAGCCTCAATAACTTGAGGCTCAGGGACTTCCTGAGACAGGTATGCCATCTTAGTATTGAACAGACCTCCATGGGTGCTTTTTTGACTGTATTTTTGTATGAAGATACATACTCCTTTTTAAATTCTAAACACAGGAATGAATTATATCCCGCCTGGAGATGCTTTTAATTTTCTCTGAACTTTTCCTGTTGTGCAGTGGTTCACAGGCATCACAGCCATATGGTTAGCCAAGGCTGCTCTCGCTTCATGTTGGTCTAATTATCTGTTCATTAGAATCTTAAGTCTTGAGCTGGAAGTGTGTAGGGTGTCTTTTGTTTAAAGGGCAGTCTCCTAATGCAAATATTAAAAGAGAGCTTTCTGGCTTGCCTGAGTCAGACTGACAAGCTAATAATAGCCTTCATGTTAGTCTTGGCTAACAGAGAGCATCAGTGTAAAAAGGTTTTAAAGGACTGGTGTATCAATCAAGTCATAGAACACAATATACATTTGTGTGTTTTGCTTGTTTTAACACTTAAACCCCCGTTAAGAAATCTTTTCTGAATGCAAAGGGCACGGGAGTGAAAATGGAGCTCTCCTCCTCTAACCTCAAACCTCAAGTGGATGTAATGGTATATTTAGTCTTAGATAGCCTCTAATTAATAGAATGCCATAATACAAAACTGTATTTTCAAGACATGTAGTCTTGTTCAAGAAACTGTTCTTAAGTTTATAGGTAATGTATCAAAGAGCAGTGAGTCAGGTGGCTTAAAAACTAGTGTGTTGACTATGTGTGTGGGGAGTTGTAAAGATGGCTAATTGTTGGAGAGAGCATGTTTCATTTCCCAGCTCTGCCAGCAGAGGATTACATGTTATACAATTGCTGCAATTTAATTATAGTGTAGCAGAGGTTTTGATATCTGCCTTTAAATTATCCCAAGGGCATCTAGGAGGAATGGCTTACTTGGAATAAATCTTAATAAACATGTGACTTTATGCTGCTGGCTTGTTTTGTTCTGTGAGTGCCATTTGTTCCTATTAACTATATCATAGAAGTCAATACAGCTATTCCTGGAAACATGGCAATATCACATGAGTAAGAGTTTATAGGATGGGCTCAGTATATCATTACAACAATTGTCAGCTTCTCTCTTTTATTTATGGAAAACCGATGCATATGAATGTACCTTTATCTGGAAAGTTTTAGGCAATTCTAATAAAAGGAGATATGCATGAATTATCAGTACATGATGTTCTATTCACTAGAGGGAGAATAATTTTAAAAAGCCTGCTAAGTGAGGCATGGTTGCTAAGTAAGGCGAGGGTTTTATTAGACCAACTGACGTAATGGAAAAAAGCAGGCAAGATTTTGGGCATACAAAGACCTCCTTTGGATGTGAAACAAACGGCAGACTTTGCGCTAAGAATGGCTTGGGAACAATTGCTCTGAACTTAAGCTAAATATGTTAAATGGTGAGGTAATTTGAGAGGAAGGGGTAGCTGGAACATGTGGGAAGGATTGCTAAGTAATGGAGACTACATGGGAATGTGGAAGAAGGGTGGTTTCTGGAGGAATTTAAGGCAATCTGAAACTACACTGCTACTGTCTTCTGTCTTGCTTCATGGTGTTGGCAGCTGCAGCTAGGGCAAACTCAAGCAATGCGAAATAAGGAGCAATATAGAAAATGGATTCTGCAGTGGAGGAGAGAGAACCTGTAGCAGTGTGGGAGGGATGTCCGCGGAACATGTGGTTTAGGACAGTGGAGATGAGCAGTTCCTCCAAAGCCTGGGAGAAATAGGCATTCTAGTTCAGGAAACTAATTTCTGTCAAGATAAGCTTTTCTAGTACAAATGTACTCTTTACTCCATGGTGAGATAAGACAACCAGAGTATACAGTTCTGGTAACTTCCTTTACGTAGGCTATCTGGAATTCCCGAGGGGGCGGTTGGTTTGTTTTTAAATCTGATCTTTTTCTCTACTGGAGTGTCCTTGTTGGGTGAAGGTCCTCTTTACCGTGAGGTGGATGTCCCCAGCATTCCCCTCAGCTGGAGAGCTGCGGTACCTTTGGGAGACCTGGCTGGATTTCCTGTTCTGGGTGTGCTTTGCATGACTGCTGGCCTCTGTGCAGTACTGAGAGTCATTTGCACAGTACTGGGAATATTGTGGAGTGGATTTGATCTAGGCAGGCAGGGTTTCTTCCAAGTATTTAGCTTAGCAGCAAAAATGATCACGCTTATAGTATTTTCCTGTTCTGCGCAGGCTTAATTTAATGATGTTTGTAAACTATCTGAAGACCTGCAGATGAAAGATGTACTTTTTTATTAGAAAGGCTACCTTGCGTGTTGTTCAGACATAATAGGGAGCTGTAAAGTACTTTGGGCCTCTGAGATAAAAAGCACCATAAATCTTGAATGAGATATTAACAATATCCAGTGTAACTAATGATAACTTTAACTGTCAGGCAGCTGTTGGGCTAGAACAGTTATCTATCTTGTTAATGCAACCTGCCCCCTGTTTTCTAGCACAGGCTTGCATTCATACCTCTGTCGATTGACAGAGAAAATGAGTGTGTGAGTATGTCGTCCTTTTTGTTACTGTCTAGCATGAAGAGGGGTCTCACACTGAAATTTGGGGAAGGGCTTGCCTGCTAGCCAGTATGACACAACTGCTGAATATTGTTTACCATTTACCAGAGTGGGTATATAAGGTCCCCGTTTCCCCCATCTGTTTTAGTCATTGAGGCTTAAATTTGAAAAGCGTTGCCAGCTAGAGCAGGCTTGGGGAATTGACAATATAATAATTATCTTAACAACCTGTAAGCTACTAAAAAAAAAGAAAAATCACTGAATTAATTTCATTTTTGTTACAGTAAGCTCCTGCCTTAAAAAACAACAAAACCTTCCATGTTCTGTGGCTTTAGTTAGACCCTGCATGTTTTATGCAGTTATTTTCTGGCATGCAGCATTTCCTAATTTATACCAGGGCAAAGAAATCAGAGTAAGTCTGGCAGAATCTCTGCAAAACCATCAACATGTAACCTTTATTTTGACCCTCAATACCTCCTGAAATCCTGCTATTTTTGTAACTAGGGCTAGGTAGCAGGATGAAGATTACGTATCATCCTACAAAGCAATGCTTTTATTTTGTTCTTATTTTAGGAATAATCAGCAGAGAACAATGATACTTCCTCTTGCAAATTTCATGTGGTTCCCTGAGGGGACTGATAGCAAAGGGGGGCTCTTACAGAATATATATTTTCCACAGCAATAGTTCAGATAAATCTTATCTGCCCGTGAATCGACAATACAGCTTCCATTGACTTGTGTGGAGCCTGAATTTCATTGTATATTTTGTTCAGTTTATGTACTGTTTTCTAAGGCAGGTGCTGTGTTTTCATTCTGTATGTATAGAGGCTGGCTATTCAGTAGCTTTGAGCTGTGGAGGTCAGTGCCTATAGTTGTCAAGTCTTCGATTCCCACCCTGGCATGTCAGCTGAAATAGAGGCTGTTGCATGTACAAGACCTAGCGGGGAGCCTTCCAGCAGTCTGGGTGTAGGAAGAGCCTCTCAGGCTCCCTCACCTCCGTCATCTGCTCCTCAGCTTGTGAGGCGCCATCCTTAAGTCAGGCAGTGCCTCATCTGAAAGGGCTACTGTAGGCTGGTGTTACTGAGACAGCAAAGAGTGTCTGCCGAGTTGTCAGTCAAATGCTGCTCCAACACTTTAGCTCTTATTTTCTGGGAACAAAGTACAATCACGTTTTGCTAGCTGGGCCATTCATGTAAAAATTGCCATCAGGAATGTGTTCGTGCTTATGACTTGTGCAACCAATATGTCGTGGTTTATTCCCAGCCAGCAGCTGAGCACGACACAGCCGCTTGCTCACTCCCCCCTGGTGGGATGGGGGAGAGAATCAGGAGAGTAAAAGTAAAAGGAAAAAAAAAAAAATCCCAAACCAACTTCTGTGTTGAGATAAGAACAGTTGAATTTAATTGAAATAAAATAAAATAGTAATAATAATAATAATGATAAAAGAATATACAAAGCAAGTGATGCATGATGCAGTTGCTCACCGCCTGCCAACTGATGCCCAGCCTATCTGTGAGCAGCGGCCCCCTGGCCAGCTTTCCCCCTGTTTATATACTGAGCATGACATCACATGGTATGGAATATCCCTTTGGCCAGTTGGGGTCAGCTCTCCTGGCTGTGCCCCCTCCCAGCTTCTTGTGCACCTCCTCACTGGCAGAGTACGGGAAGCTGAAAAGTCCTTGACTTAGTATAAACACTGCTTAGCAACAACTAAAACATCAGCATGTTATCACATTATTCTCATGCTAAATCCAAACCACAGCACTGTACCAGCTACTAGGAAGAAAATTAACTCTATCCCAGCTGAAACCAGGACACAATACATTAATGAAATCTTGGCTCCATTAACGTCTGTGGACCATTTGCCATTCTGAAATCATTGGATCATGATTTGTCAGGTGTTTATGGATACTGTATTTTTGCAAGAGAGCAGTTTGATCAGTTCAAGGTAAAAAAGTCATAGAACTACACTATTTTAAAATAATAATGTAAAATCTGTTTCAAACTGTTATTAACTGTTATACATAGTATAATTTTATGTATATTTCTCTAGACTTCTAGATTTTGTGCTAGAAATAATAAAGCTTATCTTTTTCTTTCCCTCAAGGCCAAATGTCTGTCCAGTGTTTGAGTTGGCACTGGTAGGACACCAACAGCCATGTGTTCAAGCCTTTAGTCGTACGGTCAAGATGTGGAAACAAGGTTGCACAGGGAGGAGGTGGTGTATGGGCTATGAGAGAAGGTAATACATTATCTATTGTTATAAATGAATTCTGTTACTGAACTTAGTGCAAATTCTTTATAACTTTTTTTTTGAGAGAGAGACATTGTAAACTATTTCATCTGAAATACATGTGACTTAGTTATGGATATCTTGTGTCCAGCTGAGATTTTACTTTAAGTCTGTTATTACTGAGCGCAAAATGTGACTTTATTCTGTGTTTTGGGTGTGTCATGAACTTCTTGGCTGGCTTTAGATTACAATTTTATAGTATCAGAAAGTGCTCCTGTCTCATCCTGTTTCAGGTGAAGTCCAGCTGTCAAGTCATCTACTTTGAAGAATTGAACTACTTTCTATTTCTGCCATATGCTTAGAACTGATGGGAGACCTGACTCCCCCAACAGCTAAAATCAAAATTGATTGCAAAACAAAATTACTCACCTTTGACTAGCCTGAATACAAATTAATCAGAAAGTATGTGGACATAGTATATTAGAGCTATTGGATGTTATCAGAATGCATTTTGCTATATTTGCTTCATTTTCAACAAGAACGACTGATAGGGGCTGAAAAATGTATAGTAAATATGACGTATGAGTACAGTTTGTTACTGATGAGATGTGAATAAGTGTAATAGAAGTTGTGACTGTTCTTTTAAACTTATTCTCTTCAAAGGTCTGGGTACTACACAGTTTACAAGCAGGTGTACAGAATGGAGCGTCAGACTGTCTATAAGTGCTGCCCTGGATGGGTCCAACATGACAATGAACCTGGCTGTTTGCACTGTAAGTTGATGGCAAAACTGACAAACTGAGAGATGATATCCTTAGGCCTTACTTTCCTACTGTTGCTTACTTCTAGAAAGATGTATTTTTGTTTCTTGCTATTTATAACTGGGATTTCCTGTTATAAAGAGGTAATCTATCGATGGGGAAAGAAACTTCTTTTAAAAGTACAAAAGCTGTCATATGTAAAAGTACCAAGTATCTCTAATTTTAATCTAAACAGTGGAAACTGTATTTCTGATTATAGTTGTTGCAGCATTTTTGTGCCAGCCTGGCTTTGACAGGCCAACGAAATTTATTGCTGTTACAGCAGATTTCTTTGCATAATTTGGGTAAGGCACTTGTTTCTTGGACATAGCACTCATTGTGGAATCTGACTGGTTTTGGCTTTTTCACTGCTGCTGTTGCCATTAAAGCAATTGTGTTTCTACCCTACAGTTCTCCACCTGACGAGAACCTGTTCCTATCAGTAATTTCTAACCATGATTGGATGTTTTCCCAAAAGATGGAATTTAATTTAAATGATAAGGAACCACTTTAGCTGCTGTTAAAAAGACATGAGTAGAAGATAGCAATTTACTCACTGTTTAGTTTTGTTACTGTTTTGTCAGTAATTGTATTTTCTGTATGAAAGTTAGCATCTGCTCCTATGTATTTTTTAATCTTCATACCAACTTGAGGGCTGCATTCAGAGAGCTTGCCTTTATGATTGTCTCTTTGTATTTAAAAAACAAAAACAAGCCTGAGAGGTATTACTGTTAGTTTCAGCTTGAATCTACATATTTAGTGTGCACCTGTTTTGTTGTATGAAGTCAAAGATATGTTTACAATCTGTATTTTAATCTCTGGTGTAAAGGTATTTAACGTATTTGAGCACCAGTGGCAATATAAAATCTTCTTCCTGAAAGAGCAGTGCAGGCTTGTTTTGTATTCTTTAAGGCATGAAAGTGGTTGAGTTATTCTTTTACATCTGATATTCTTTGCAAGTTTGGCTCAAGTATGTGGAATTTAACTTACTGTAAATAACTAATGTTCTGCATTGGAGGAAGTGAATTGTAATTCTCTTGGACATATATAACATCTTCTAATACACCAGTGTTTCTTAACAACTGCTGAATTATTCTCTAGCAGTTCATCTCTTCTTTCATTCTAGATTCAGGTAGTGCTTTGAGTCCTGAGAAACTGTTTTCTGCCTCTGAAGCATCTTCAGGTTAAACTGCGTTACTTTAGTCTTATTTTTATTCAAGTTAAATTTCTTCATATCAACATGGTAGTTATACCCATGATAACAAGTTCTATTGCAGTCTAACCTTTCCACTTAAATAAAAAGCTGGATTACTGATTTGGAAGTTCCTGTTACAGGAAGAGGCAATTCTGGAGGATCCTTGGCACAAAACCCACACCCCCCCCCCCTCCCCCCGCCCCACACCCTCCTCACGCATCACATTCTGTTTGTGTGTACTAGTGCTGTGCACTGTTGGCACTTGCTTCAATGGAGGGAAATGTGCTGAAGCAGGATCCCAGACATGCCACTGTCCTGCAGGATTTCAGGGTCCTCGCTGCCAGTATGGTGAGTCAAATGTGAATTGTCTCAAATGCATCTGGTGTTTGGGTAAAATGCATGTTTAACAATATTTGTTAAAACATGAATATTTTATTAACATTGACTTAATAAAGGCAACTTAAAGTTGCCTCTGCTGCACTCCAACTGGTTATTTGGTCATTCTCTTATTTTTCCAGAATTTGCCTTTTTGGTATTGAATTTTAACAAAGCAAGATGAAAAATTAATTTGGTTGATATCAGATGAGTTTCTGTAATGGATAATACCATTGAATATCAGCAGTGGTGTCCAGTGGAATATCTTCCTATTGCTTCTGAACTTGCACGTTCTTGTGGCACTCTTGCTAAATTTCTCGGCATTGCTTTTACCCTTGTGAGAGTAAATTCTGAGTCAAAACAGGTTGGGCAATAGGTAAAGAATGTAGCAAATGAACCAAATGTATTTATTGATGGGATTTCTTTTGGTGCATCTGAAAGTAGGAAGGCTGGTTTTACAGACTGCTACCAAATATTTCCTAGTATTCTTGAAATAATTTATGCAGCAATCTTTCAATAACTGTGTTCTAGCATATTATAGACTAAATTCTATGCGGCTTAGACTATCACCCACTCTCAATGGGAATCTCTTTCTCTCATACGCTGGTTCACAATCTGATAAACTCACAATGGGTTGTCTTGTAATTTATGTGAAATAAGACAATCACATACTGTGTAAAGCTCTCCAAAATTATAGAACTGCATCCATTTGGCTTCTTAAGGCGGGGGGAAAGTCATTCCTTCAAGAGTAGGCTGTGATTGGGGCAATGGATTTCTTTTGTATTAGACAAATGATAATTTCCTTTTCAACTGAAGCACATTGTGTTTTGTTCAGAGAGGCAGATTTTTGAATATTTAGGTTTTTCGCTTTTAAATTCTAATATGTTCACATCCTCACCTGACTTGTCTATCATGAAGTATAAGTGAGAAGGAACGTAATAACTGTTTACGACAATCCCTTTAAGAGCTGAAAAGCTAAGCTCTGTACTCGATGCATGGCTTGTATCATGCTTGCTTCATAACCTCTGTCATATTCTATTATCTGGGCTCTACCAAGGCTTATGTGATGGACTGGGTCTTGTGTGGGCTCACGGCACCAAAGCAACTGTGTCTGTATGGGTAGTAGTCTCCCTCAGTGAAGGTAATAAAGCAGCTGGATTTGCAGCAGGCATGGTAAGTGGGAAATGCAAAAAGTCAGCAAATGTTGCAACAGGGTTGTTCTCGTTGAAGCCTGGTCATAGATAACATTTTTCATTTATAAGCAAGCATTTAAATAAAATGCAGAGCTCTTTACAATGAAACTTCTGCTGACATTAGACTGCCAACATCTGCCTTCAGACAATATTAGTTCAGTTAAGCAGACTTCAAGGGTGATGCTGTAATTGTGTATTTCTTTACTGCCCATAGAAACAACAAGTTTATATATCTAACTTTGTATGAACCAGAGTGACACCAATGCAGGTTGCTTTGTTATTGACTTACACTAAAGCTGCTATTTCAAGGTAAGCGGGATCAATATCTCTAAGGAGCCCATATAATAAGCTTTTACCAAATGCAGTGTAAGTCTCAGCAGATGCTAAACTGTCTTTGCTAGTCTTTTGAGTCTCCTTCCGTTGCCTGGAAATACTTACGGCACCAAGGCATTTCCAACAGGCAGATTATGTGGGTGCAGCATGTGGATAGCACAGGTCAGATTTTCAGACTGAAATCAGATTGTGCAGTCTCTATTTCACAGGTTGGTGACTTCAGACACTGTAAAAACAATGTGAGGTATCCTGCAGTTCTTGCTCTTTGCAGTTGGGTGGAACTTTATCTTGGTGGTTTGTCTGCTTTCTATTGATTCCTAAGGTTTGAATGGAATTTCAGTAGTCATCATTTTCAGGTTTATACAGTAGCTGCTATCGCAGCCTGGCAGGACTGTGTTTATAAATTAAATTCTGAAGGGAAAAAAAACTCCTTTCAGAAAGAATGTTATGGACAATTCACCTGCCTAACAAAAGCAAGGTAATTTAGAGTGTAAGGTCTCTTAACCATTGCAGGCGTCTCCAGTCAGATGCTTGCGAGTTTTGTATTGTATGTGTTGCAAGCAAAACTGTGGTGCTAGCAGCTGTAGCCTCTGTTTTTCTGGCTGATGTTGGAATATTGCTCTTTTAAAGTAGCTTGAATTTAATGTGACTGCATTACTTAATGGTAATATATTGCGGTTTTAAATGATCATTAAGTCTAGCCTGTCCCCTCCTCCCTACTTGCCTGTGCAACTTTACTGTGAAATAAACTGTTTTCCTTCCAACACTTAACCCAAAGGAAAAGTAATCTCTCCTACCAGCATCTTTTGCTTTGAGGATTTGGTGGAACAGATGAGTGCCAGGAAAACCACGGTTTGTTTTTGGAACACATGCTATAAAATGTTAGTGGAAAAGATTATACCATGATATGTGAAGCTGTCAAAGGGGACTGTCTTTGGTACAGAGGTACACTTCCTTGTACCTCTAGACTGCATCCCTCAATTGTCACTTTGGCAGGAGTGTTTAGGTAGCCCTCTCAGGGGCTTTACAGGGGAAGGGAGGCTCTGACTGGATGTGAGACTACAGGCTACTGGCAGAAAGCTGCCCCTTGGTCATCCTTGGTTGTAGTCTTGGTTTCTGTCACTTTTTGGTGTTGTGGCTTCCTTTCAATCTCCGGACAGAGGAAGAACCATGTGCATTTCATAACTGTACTTGCACTCATTTGAGCAAAATTGTTGCACGTATCCTGTTTTATATCCTCCCCTCTCCGACCTCTTTGCTTATCTTCTTTCTGTTTCTGTCATTCAGTGTTGACAGCTAATTCTAAAGTTTCAGTGGCTCTCATGATCTCCCTGCTAGGCACTACGATCCACAGACAATAGACAAGAAATAATTATAAAAATATTATTAAAATCAGTTACTATAAAAAATAAATGGGAACATATACCTCGAATCTTCTAATCTGGCTCTTCCTGTTTGTTGTGTTTATATTTGCCATTAAGTTAGTAAGTAGGTCAGCCTCCTGGAAATCAAGTTCCTACATGCTTTGCACTGGTCTGTCCTGCAGAAGGTTTGTGACAGATTGTCAAGAATGACTTATGACAGCCCAGTGCATCACAGCAATCTGTAGCAGAGATGATTATTCACAATTGGCATGATCGCATCTAATGACTTTTTAAAGATATCATGTGGTGTTTTAGCAGCCTGTAACACAACATTATTTCCGATTAGATGCTGAAATGGTTACAATTCCTGTAACAAACTTCATGTAATTGTGACTAGAAATGCATTACTGCATCTCTTGTATACTTCACTCCATATTGTTATTATTTTACCCACACAAGCAGCAATACAAACTTAAAAGAAAGATTTATGAGTGAAATGGTCAAGCTCTTCATATAGCCATTGCAAGGATTCAGTAACAGATTGAGCTGTCTCTTTCATTGTCTGCTGCAATTTGTCTTGTAATAATAGACTTATATCAATTACAATGTAAACTTGCAAGCTGTATTTCTTTCTTTTTTTTTAACTTGTTTGGAAGTTGAGATTCCCATTTCTGTTGAGCCCAGTGACAGGGAAGGAAGACTTCTAACAAAAACGAGAAACGGTAAAACCCAGCACCAAGAATAAAATCTGCTGCAGTGCTGGTTTCATTGTTATTCACTAGTTGTCCTGGTAATCTTGTTCAAGGCCTGCTAGACACCTGAGCTGGACATAGAAGTAAATTAATTTCATTTAGCGTGTTTAATTCAGTCCTGGGACTTGTACTTGGACATGCAGCTAGTGAAAGCATTCCAAATTCTACAAACGAGGGTAACTTCATTTACTCCTCGTGTACATAAAATTGCTCAGTGCAAAATGAGGGGTTAGTTTTGACTCTCAAACATTTTTGTCATCAAACATCAAGTTATTGTTGGTTTTACCAAGTGCCTCCTGCTGTTTTTAATACTTAAAGTAAAAGCAAGAGTGAGAACTGAACAGGCTTTATAATTTCATGATGGAAACAAAATCCCAGCATTACAAAGGTCTTGCAAGAGGCTACCATAATTAGGAAAGAGTAACTACAATTGGGCATCTCTGAGAAGATGGGTATTCTCCAAAGATGTTTAAAAGTAGGCGAGGAATGACCAGGGCTGACTTGTCAGGAAAGTCATCTTATGATGACATGATGTTTGTCATCTTAGCTTAATCATTTGAAGAAAGCCGAACACAATATTCCAGTGTTTAACAGATTAAGTGTCAATATATTAAATTTTACACTGTAATGCTTGCTGTAATGCAGGTGGCATTTTAATTTTTTACACGGACTGATGTAGATTACTAAAGATTGTGTGCTTGGGAAGCATTGACTGCATCTTGAGAGCGTGGTGTGCCGAATACAGTACTCGCCTGATACTTGAGATGAGAGCTTTGTTTTTCACCTGCCACTGCCCTTGGATATGAGGTCAATAACTTTTAGCAAATTATACCACTGTGCCTCAATTTCTTTGTATATGAAATGTTGATAATGATAGCTCATTCCTTTGTAAAGTGCTTTGAGACCTAAGTAATTAAGTGTAAGATAATAGCACTGGAATGAGTGTATGTAAAGGCAAAATGCACACTACATGGGTAGCTAAAATGAAATGCTTATGAGATAGATATTCATCAGTTCATTGACTAGCTGTCAATCTCTTCCTTAACTCTGGTCACATACTATTAAAATAATGAACTATATAAAGATTCTAGTAAACGAAAATGTCAGCACCTCCTGGTCCAGGTAGATCAGAGTTTACACTACAGAACTACTTAAACAAAAGGTGGCTTTTTTTTTTTAAAACCATTGATTGAAATGGCATGAAGTCTGATGGATCTTCTTGCAACCAAAAATACTCTCTCATTCACTGAAAAAATTTCCTTCCATTTTCCTCTAGGAAATATTTCTTCCTGCAAAGAGTTATTTGATAGAACTTCTGATTAATGTCCTGTCTGCCATTCTGGTCTCTTGGAGAGATACGTATTTTCTTCTTTGAGACTGAAGACCCGGACAAGCCTTACAGGGCAGTATATGTCTATGAAATGGTGCTACAAATTTTCATTCTTTGTAGGTCCCTTAAAATAGCAAATGGCAAGCTTAAAACTCCTGTGGATCTGTTACCCATAGAGATGTCTTCAGTTTTGATGGATCTTTGTTCCCTAGTGGAACTAGATAGTGTTTGAGTATTTGTGAGGGTAGATTAATTCTTAACATGCTTATGCAGTGCTGCTGATAGCAAGGCCCTCACTGTTGTCAGGGGTTCTGGTATTATGTTTTCATATTTTGGCTATGAATCCCTCCCATGCAGTTTCACCAAACACAAAATTCTTAACACGAAAACATGTGAACTAGAAGAAAATACATGATAATTTTGCATTAGCCCATAGGGAGAGTGGAAGAAGATGGCACAAAGCTAATTTATTTAAACTAGATTGCTCTAGTTTAGTGCACATAATCTCTAAGATTATCAGGTTTTTTTTCTCTCCTAGCACAGTCACTCTCCTGCTCCAAATGACTGTCTCTCTAGTGAAATGCTAGTGAGCCAGTCATGGCAGGGGAAGCAGAGACGACTGATTAGGCTGCTCAGGATAGAAAGGTACCCGTCCTCTGGCAGAAGGAAACCTTGTGATCCTCCTCTACTCCTAGTGGGACCTGGTCTCCTGTTCTTCCTCTGCTCCTTTTCAATTCCCAGGAAAAATGATCCATCAGTCCCATACCTTTTTCTTTGGCTACCGTACTCTTCTGTTCTCATGATTAAGAAGCGCTGGCTGACGGCAAATATGAAGGTGTAGATGGTTTTGATCCTTTATATGGTGGTAAAGGAGCACTGGTGTCGTGTGAGCTCTTGACAGCTTGAGAGTATCCTGTTGGCTTGGTATGTGCTGAAGCACTTCAAAGCTGTGCAACCACTTGTGCCTGCATTAGGGGCTGTGGTAATGAGCGTCTTTTTTAGCAACTTGTCGAACAGCACTCCAGTGCTGTTGTACTAGAGTATCCAAAACTCTTCCAAGTAGTGAAATTTGAAAATGCAAGTGTGTTTTAAACAACAAACACAGCTAGCAAGGTGTGTTGACATGTTTCATCTCATCAGAAGTTAAAAGTGGACTGTGGCGCTTCCTTTCTGTTTGTCATGTGTGAACCACACAGGAGAGAGGAGCAGCATGAGGTAGTTTCATATGATGGTGCTTTACTGTCTTTCCTTCTTACATGGCAGGTTGGTTGTGGCCAGCAACTAATGCTTGATGTTGTGTTAAGGAAGTAGTCACTGCTGACATCTCAGCCAGTTCTAAAGCAAATTGTTTTAATTCAATGAAATAGCAGGCAGTCTAGGTTTTAAACAACCTTAATATAAATTGATCATATTACAAATGCAGAAGCCCTTGATTTAGATGAAGTGATCCAAGAATCTAGTAAGTATTTTTTTTCTTTGTTGTAATTCTTTCCGACACTGAAGATTTCATAGTTCCTTTAAAACTGTTTCAAAGGCTGTTTCAGGTGGTTTTCATTCAGTGTTAAGAGTGTTGTACTGCCCAACATGCATTTGAGAAATCCCCTTCTTTTTAACTTATTTTAGATGTTTTTGGATTTAAAGTCTTTCTTCAGTTGGCTGGACAGCTCTGCCCTTGCTAAAACTGCTAGATGCATCTTTGTAGGGCATAGCAAGTTGTATGCTTAACTCATGTAGAGCGGTCCTGTAGGCAAGAAAGCCAACCCAAAAGGAGATCTAGAAATCTGCTCAGTCTAAAATAAGGATGACGTCTTCAAATTTCCCCTCTCATTAACTAAAAATCAGTATCTTATTTCATATGAAGATACTGCTGTTATTGCTGTGTTAATCCTGTTAGCCTGCATCTCTTCACCTTCCTTGATATTGTCTGTAGCACACTGGCATCAGGTGAGTTTGTACCAAGTGTGGCCTTTCGTATTACTCAGTGTATCATCAGCCTCTGTCAGCTTGGAGTTGTCAGGGCTAAATTGGTGTCCCGCTGTCACCGCTGTGTTCATTCTGATGCTTCTTGTGCAATCTGCTTCTTGGTGACCTTGGAAGCTGCTGTCACGGCACTGCCTGTTTCTGCCTTGGGTGGGGGCTGTGAAGCCTCACAAGATCTACAAATCTGATTTTGGTCCTTCCAGAAGCAATATAAAAGTTTGACAGCACTTAAAGCTTCCTTGATGGCATGAAATTCCAGAGAGTCTATAAGCACAGAGGCAACTGAGATAATGCTGTTCAGGTCAAAAAGTAGAGAGCAAGGTATGAATGATGAAAGTATGCTTTTGTCCTTGCACTTCAAAAACCATTTCATATCTCCTATCCATTCAAAAACATGGCTTATGTCATTCTTAAACAGGCAATACTTGCATGGTTTGGAAGAATATTAGGGCAGGAATCAACTGAAATAGTGGGATGGGGATATTCAGCTCTGTCGAAGTAGCTTGAGAGTTCACAGGAACAATACAGAAGAATAGGCACAAAGCCAGCTCTTCCTTTGGACTGTCGTAAGAGCTTGACACTTAACTAGGTCATTTTTAGTAACCAGGAAGTAGCACTAGACATGTACAATTTACTTAAGCAAGTACTTTAGTATGCTTTCCTGTTTCTTGTGCTTGGGTATGGTGGATAATTTTTGTTTGGCTTTTTTTACTGCACGATTTTGATTCATGCTTTGTCAGGAGCAAATTTGGATAAAAATTGAGTTTATAAAGGATTTTGTATAAACCAAATGCTTTAGGCAATTTTATGTGGTTAATCAAAAGTATTTGCAAGAGAAAATATGCCAACAGACCTCTGGTGTTTAAAATTAGTATATTAATCAGAGCAGTTATTTATAGTTAGTGAACTAAACCGATTGTGGGTTTTTTTCTGTGATGTCCTATACTACTTAGAACCAATTGATCTCTTCCTGTCTTACTTGTAGGAAAAAGGGGAAAATACTGGTGTCTTGCTCTTTCAGTCTATAATTAGTTTACCAACTTTAATGAAATTTTAGCCATGGTAAAGTCTTATGACGTAACCTTTTAGCAGATTCTGGTCTCACTGGATAGTTGGAGACCACTTCAGCGATCTAATTGCCTTGAAAATCTGAGAAACAAATAGGTGCTTGTTGTTTGGGTTGTCGTGTCCCCTCCCGAAGTCTTAATGTAGCATATAAATTTCACATTAGATTTTTAAATGTTTTAAAAGGAAAAAAAAAATCACTATTTATGTATTTAAAAAAAATCTGTTTCTAATGTACAATGTTAACCCCTATATGTAGGTCTATCAAAACATTCATCTGCTGTCATTGAATACTGCCTTCTGGGTTTGGTCTCATGGTAATGTACCTTTCTCTAATCAGTCTCTTGTATTCTGCACTTTGATGGCAACTGATAGGTATCCTGACACTTAAAACAGATTGTGGTTTGAATAATAAATTATGGACATATATAGTCACAAATTAATACAGATGTAACACTGGACCTAAATATAAAATGTCACAGAGCTGGAGCTGATTAGAAACCCATGAGAAAGATGAGTTGAATGTTCTTCTGCACAGAGAATTGCAAAAGACAAATGTAGTGCACAAAACACTGCAGAAGGTCCAAGCTATCTATAATCTCTCAAGAAAAAAAGTTACGGTTAAGATAAAATGACATTATCTATTCTAATGATGGATAACAGTTGATTCAGAGATTAATTCCAGTTGCAGGCAAGATCCTGTGAAAGATTCAGAAAACCCGAAAGCATGGCTTCCTCCAACCTTTCAATTCTTTCTTCCTTGCCCTTCCTCCTGCATTCACCTCTCTTCCCACACACCTAGTCTTTGCCAGTGTCGTCTATAGGAACACCTTTCAGCATCGGTAAGATATGAACCTCTACAGATAAACCCTTTAAAGTAGCCGCTAAAAAGCTAGGAGGAATAAAAGCTTTGTCATTTTAAAATGACAAAGGTAAAACACTGATTGAAAAATCACGACTGAGTCTCACCTAGATATGACAGGATATAATAATCAGCCCATCTTGCTGAAATGCTCTTGAGTGCCTGGGCTTCACAGCCATTAGTACAAAGCGACAGGTAGACAGACGGCAGTAGTGAAACAGCAAACAAATATGTCAAAAGTAAATGAACCTAAGAATAACCACTTGAGAGCAAATTCACCCTTATTGTCTTTGGTACAAAAGGCTGTTTACTTTGCACTTGCTGCAAAAAGTAAAAAATAATTGCTTTCTAGCTGCTAGCGTTTATTTGATTGTTTCAGGAAATGTGGTAGCAAACCATAGCAAAGATGAATGTTGTGCAGAGATGCTTGCAGGTACTTTATTTCCCTCCCTATCAAAAGGTGAGTGAGCAGACCTCAAGTCTCTAGAAACATCTGGATTCTATTTCATGACTCCTGCTGGTCTCTATGTGACTGTGTGCAAATTTATTTGGGTATCCAGCCTGCCTGCTTCAGTGCAGTGCAGAGGTATCTGGGCTAATCACACTCAGTTAGGTCGGGTAATACAGGTGAGTTTAAATAGCCCATGGTACTAAGGCTAGACTTCTCATCTAGCACCCAGTTCGTGCAGTTTTTATGTAGCCCTGTATGCAACCCCTGTATTAAAAAAGCATCTAGATAACCTAGTGTTTTAACCGCAATTTGGCAGAATATCCAGCAGACTTTTTTAATCTTTATTGTTGTATTTTGGGAGGTTTGCAGAGTGAATTTTGAGATGGTTGCTATGCATCTCATTCTCCTCTCAAGAGATAGCTCTCCCTTTTCCTCAACCTTCTTGAGCTTGGAGTCAGAGGTCAGATGCTTCTGTTTTCTGTTGTGCTTTCGCACCCATCCTCAGAAGTGATTGGACTGTTGTGTGTTTTCAGAGATACAAATAACTTCACAAACAAAGCTCAGTTGGCTGTTGCTTTCTACTTAAGTGGCATTAGTCTAGCATGTCATTGTTGATTGCTTTTACTCCCATGAAATGTTTTTGAGTCATTGTCATTGCAATGTTTCTTATAAAAGTGAGGAAATGAAGCCTTCTTGAGCAGCACTTTAAGGATTAAGACTGAGGAAGTCAAATTTAGGCAGCTAATTACTTTTGCTGACCTGAACACTTTGTTGACACACGGATATGAACTGTTTTTGACTGTAAAAGAAAAAAGTATACCTCTAGAAGTGTGCATATGCAGCTATTCAGTCAGGACTGTATCTCCGAATCTGGCTTAAGACATGGCCTTTAAGAAATGATCTTAGCATCAAAGGAAGGCCTGTGGTTCCTTTCCTGGTTCCTTTCCAGCCCTTGCCTGCAATTCTCTCAAGCCAGATCTTGATATTTGTTTTATTCTGGAGGCTGTGTTTTAAGGCTTAAGAGTAGATCTGTTAATGTGTATCCTGTCATACCTCCTTTCTAAAGGAAATTCCTTTCATCCTGTGCCTTGTGTCTCCTTGGGTGTCCTCTCAATGCTTTTAAGGAAACAGCTATTTGTTGTTAGCCATCATCCACCCAGAAATTTGTTTTCTCAGGTGTAATGACTGCAACAGAATTCTTCTATATAAATACTATTTTACAGGCATTTAACAGCATTCTTCAGTGCTGATGTTTATTTCATCTAAAAGGGGCAAAAGAGTTAATTACATTGTCTAGAAATGGAGACAGAATCTTGCCAGCAACCACGAGGCATTATTGCTCACTTCGATATAACTGAATGCACAGTAGTGGCAGCTGGATTTAATTATAAGTTTGCAACCCTGTGGTTTCAGCAGCAGCTGCTGAAGAATGGATAATGCAAGTAGCCTTCGAAGCCATTCACGTTAGAGATAAAACCTTGTCATTCACAGAGACAGCTGACTGAACAAGTATTAAAATGAACAAATATTTCCCCAGGGAGGCTGCAGTATGAGGCTTGTTTTTTGTCTATCTGGCTCTTGCTCAGATATGTCAGGCATGCAGTATTTTATTCTATGTTTCCACCCAAAAATATGAGACTATTCACAAATAAAAGTCCTAGATTATCTAATCGCCAAACATTGAACAGCAAGCAATGTGTGTGCGTGTGTGTGTTGTATTATGAGTGACTTCTGTAATGCTGAGCAGGCTAGGCTAAGCATCGGTTGTGTGAATAACATGTGGCTAAACAAGTTAAAAGGAAATAATGCTTACTGGATTTTGTTGTATTTCTGTAGCAGTCTTATGAAGTAAGCACTATCCCTGCCTGAAACATAAGGAGGGAGAGGGGTGGGAGAAGGCCAAACATTTGCTAAAGGCACCTTAAAGTGTCACTTTATTTGTTATTTTATTCAATGATATGTCAGTAAGAAACTACCACAACTGACATGCTGTGGATTAATATGTGCCTATTAAAATTGTATTTTCATTTTTTTGGTTGATATTTTTCAGTTTTTATAAAACAGAAAATTTCAAATTCTAAAGTGAATTTGAGTCTTGAAAAACTACAACTAGAAGCTACAACCTCCACAGGCAACTTCAAATATTTTTCCAAGTCAGACTGGAACAAGAGCTAGGTCTAAATGATGTGGAAATTCTAAGTTTGAAACTAGGCATATAATCTGTATCAAACTTGGCTGTATTGGGACCATTCAGTATGACGTGCCTTTTACGCCTGAAAAACTGTTTGCTGCTATGATTTCTTTCTCCAGGAAGGCAAATCTGCCTCTTCTGTGTCATTAAATTACTTGCATGCCAGTGTGTATTCAGGAGAAGACACTATAAAGCAAATCTGCACTATTTTGTGTACACATACAGACCCCTTGGTGTCTTCTGTAACACAAGGATTTGCCCTAGCAGTGGTTTGAAAAATTTCCTTTCTAATGCTGTTGTATCACTGGTATGTTGCTTTCTTACTCCCAGCAGTTTTGGTAGTATTTCAGTGGTAATATGGGCATGTTACGTGTAACATTCTTTGTTAATCTCTGAAAGTTGTGGTATAAGCTTAAGGTTAGTATTACTTGTGGGTAATTATCAGTCTAGGAGTTAACTGTAGGAAAAAAAAGTCAGGATTTTTTTATACAAATGTCAACACATTAATTGGGCGAAACAAGTATAACTGCTTTTGCTTAAATTTCTCCTGCTCAGAAAGGCTTTCTAGCAGTTCTAAAATGATTGTAACTGTACAGTACAAACCCCAACAATTACGGTCTTGAACTGTGGAGCAGGTTTTCAACTCTACTCAGTTCAGACATTCCCTGCTGTCATTTTCCAGCATCACTGGTCACAGTCGCTTCCTAAAATTACTTCCCATGCTCTCTTAAATTTTGAGGTGAGTAATGACTTGGAATACTGGAAATCCTTTTCTGTTTTCTCTACCATGAGACTTGCTGTTCTCTGAAAATAGGCCCTGTTTATGGTATGTTTTGTTGGGCACATAAAAACCAGTCAGTCAAATTCCAGACTTGAGTGTTTCAAATCTGAGCTTTTCATGGCATTTCTTAGGCCTGTTCTTAGGTGTCTCCCTCTTATTCCCCAATAATAATGAAGCACTGAATTACACTGCTTGAAGTGCAGCTTTTATTTGTCTAGGCAGATATCTGTCATTTCTGCTTTGTAACCTCTCCTGTGGAGGAAGAGGTAGCTATGGATGAGATGATCTCTGGACCTCGGGAGAGGTGATTCTTTGAAATTCTAGCCCTGTGATTCTTTGAAATTCTTTCATTTCTATTGTGTATCTTGATCATTCTTCCTTCTTCTTTTCCATGTTCATTTCTTCTCCTGTCCTCGCTACTTTCCAAGCCTGAAGTTGTGACTTAAACTTGAGATCCAGTTACTTCAAAATTGTTTTCTGCTTCTTCAGGTACTTTCTAATAACCTCTTCTAAGTACAACCAAAGTTGAAAAGGCCAAATTTATTTTGTGGCCACCTGGAATAAAAGTGGCTACTCTTGTAAGATGTTTGAGAGATTCAGATGGTGTGCATCACTTGTAAGGTACTGAACTGAGGGAAATGGTATCTGTGCTATCCTTTTAAAGAAAGCTTATTTCTAACTGTTTCGTTTTTTGTAAAATCTAATTACTTTTGGTTCACCAAGAACTCATGGGCAATTGCTTTTCTCACTATTACCCATACTGCAAGTATAGCTTTTGTGTTCAGGGTTGCTGACCTGAATCTGTTTTTCTCTCACCATAATCTTATGCTGTTTTGGAGCTCAGAAAAGCTGACAGGAGTTTGGGGAGGCAATACCGATCCGTCAGATGGTAATGTGTCTTACATCATTTACTTCACATGTGAATACTAGAAATCCTGTTAGTATATAACATAAAGGCTAACTAAGGTAGGGGGAAATAGGCCATTCCAGTGGAGATTTTTTTGGTTTAATCTTTCACTTGTCCATCCATATCTTCTTCCTACACCCCTGCCCCAACCTGAAATGTACCTGCAGGTACAAGTGTGACGCCGTGTCGTCCCCCCCCCCCCACCCCCCCCTGTTGCATTTATGCTGTAAATAATGTAGAAACTGTAAATGTAATTTATTTGAGGTGGGGAAAAAAGTCAAACTCAATATGATGTTACGCCTCTTGAATATTTTTCTCATCTTAATGTAGTCTTGAAAGTGTGTGTAATGTTTGCTTAAGTGAATAGCCTTTTCTGCTCATTGTGGTACTGGTATAAATAGGGACTGTTTATGTAAGTGATGGTTTCCAAGCTGGGGACTGCAGTGTATCACTGCTTTGACTGTGTGAAGATCCAGAAGTTGAGAGTTCAAATAATTCCTCTTTGCTTTGTGGTTAAAGATGAACTGGAGATGTGCTCTTGGAGTTCTGGTTTAAAACTTTCTTTCATCGACTTGAAGGTGGTACTATATGAATGTGTCTGGGAACTGAATTTGGAATTATTTTTGATCTTAGCATAGTAAAGCAACAATATCCACTTGTAATAACCTTCCTTTAGTTTTATACGGTGTGTGAAGCAACAGGAGGGAGAATGTGTTAACAGAATAGACAACAGATAGCTGTTCATCAGAGGGCAAATTTAATAACTGTGAAATAAGTGAATATATTAACAATGCTTGCTAAATCCTTTGCATGGAGGGCAAATTCATCTGTGGCATGACTGTACAGTTATCCATTGATTGCAGCGGGGTTGTACTTCACTTCTCTAGAGAATTTAGCTACAATTTTTTTCATGTTCCACCTCTGTTCCAGCCAAGTAAATTTGAGGCAGAAGAAAATTACACAACACATAGGGGAAAATGGAAAAAGAGAAACTGTAGGTGTAGCTCTAAGTGTTGCTCTCGTCGTCATCTTTGTATTTCAGATAGCTTTGTGCGACGATCCGTTATAGCATGGCAGTTGTTCATTATTCTGCCAGCCACTTGGCATTATCATTTATTCTGACAAGCGCATAATAAAGCTGAGTTTTAGAGCTGATGAACTACTGTATATGTGAATAAATACTTTAGGATTTTTGGGTTGTGCAACTAATTCAGTTTCACTGAAGACATTTTCTTTTGGTTTCATCTAATTCTGTAAGAAAATGGGATGGCAACTAAAACAATTCACCAACAACCAAAATGCCATCAATCCCATCATAGACTATGGACAGCTTTTTGGAGGTGAAGGATAAAGCTAACCAGCAATTTAGAAAAGTGTGTGAAGGGTAACGTAACTCACTAAAATTTCAGAGAAAATTTTAGTTATCTGTCTAGAACAGTTCAAACTGAGGTTTGGTCAGTACCTGACTCTTCTCCCACTTTCTCAAAATTCCTGTGTATTCTTAAATAAGCATTTGTAACATAAGCATGTTGTCTTTATTAAAAAAGTTATGTCTGACTTATGGTATGCTACATGCATGCTTTTGTTGTAAAAGCCTAGCTGGGCAGTTAGTGAACTCCAGCACTTCGCAGAGTTCAGTTACTGCATCCCAGGAATGATTCTTTCTATGTGTTTTAGCCTTAAAATAAATAAGGAAGACTGTCTAAAGAAAAAAGCTTGAACTACCCCAAAATATCCAGTCCCCTATGTTTGTGAAGTTTCCGATGTACCTCAACATTTAGAAAAGCGAGATGCACAGCTTGTAGTGTGGGAGAACTCACAGGAGAGGAACTGTGCAAGGTCAAATGCGCTCTGACATGGCTTCTGTTAACCAGAAGTTCTTGAAACAGGGCTACTCTATCAGTGCAAGCTTTTCTTATTAATTGATGTATTGCTGTTATGCCTTCTTTATGAATGTCCATTTACATAAGCTTTCAAAAATGCAAATCCAATGCCAGTATTTTTTCTTTTTTTTTTAATAGACATATCAAAGTATCAACTGGAAAGTCTGTAATAGAAACAGCACATTCAAATTTGTAACGAGACGAAAATATGCTATCAGGGTAGCATTGTGCTCTGGGATTCAGAAGTTGAATATGCTTGAAGTGTAGTTCATCATAGTGAAGGTTATAGTCCAGTTAACTTGCAGGAACACTTCTGGCTGACCTGCAATGCAGTTCATTGTGTCTGTACAGTTCATTGGATATAATGCCTTGAGTTTAGTTTCCCCTTTATACTGACACGGGTACTTAGTAACTATCACCTGATTTATTTTATTGGGCTTGTTCCCTTCCAATATCAAATTTCCTGACTTAGTAGTTTTAAACAGGTCATATTTTTTGCTCTGTTGGGAGGCCCATATTCCTGTCACCATTTCAAAGGTTTTCTGTGTGGTCACTAGTAACCTTATTCAGTGCTAACAGGAAACCTGTTAGATTTTTAACTAGTAACGGTGAAGAACTCTTGCCTACATAGCATACTATCTTGACAAATGTTCCAGTCTCTTCCTAATGACAGTGTAATGTCTATAGGCTGAATTAGTTGATGACTTACACAGCTTTGATGCACTGAGGCATGAAGACAAAGGATGGGGGGGTTATACTTGTCCAGAAACCACATCAATGTGGCTCATGTGTCTTACATTGTACACCTTCCTGGGGAAAAGAAAATAAATATAGCCTCATTGTGTAAGAGCAGAGTGACTGGAGGTTGCTCCAATGCTGTTGTGTTGGCATCCCGGTTGAGGGACAGAGTGGCCCTCCTTTCTCCAGCACTATCTAGAAAGAATCCAGCACCTTTCTGAAGTCCTTTTGCTGCCAGTGCAATTCAGGATCATCTTTCATCCACTGCAATGTCTTTCCTCGCTTCCCTTCTGTGTTTAATCTTGCAAGATGTTAGCATAAGCTATGAGGCTCAGTGTTAGGTGGCTTTATTTGATAGTCCCTAGGACATGGGCCAGAGCATGTTGCAATCTCCTGTGGAACATATGTCTTCTGCATTGCATTTTGTTGTGCTGGAGTATGATTAAAGTCAGTACAGAAATTCTAGAGAGCATGTGTGAAGCACCTAGTCTCCTTCCCAAGCCAGGAAGGACTTGTTGCTGCGCCAGCAACTCAAATCTGCAAAGGCAAATGCTAAATGGCATAGTGTCCTCTGGCCTGTTCCTCCCTGAGTCTTTCCTTCCACTATAAAAGATTGTCCTATTCTTGTGTTCCTGTCACTCAGCTCTTTGGGATTAATACATAAGTGCTTCCTCAGAGGAGCTGAGAACTATATAGGCCTTACTATAGGTCTCCAGGCCTTAAAGAATCAACAGCCCTTGTTAAGGAAGTGATGGCTTTTGAGTGTACCCACCGACAGAACCGCAGAAGTAGTCTTTTTATGAGCACTTGCCCCATCTCTGCTTTTGCACAGCTTAGCAGAAGCTATTTGCATTGCATTTGGCCTCTCATACCCTCTGTTTGAAGGTTTTGTGTGGCAGGTATTTTGCCATGTTTAAACTCTACATCAGGTTTATTTAATTTTTCTAGAGAAAATGAGCACTTAACCTTTCAACAAATTATGTGTAAGAAAATTAGATCAAAACCAGTATGTTTTTCTGATTGTTGCAATCTGCAGCCAGCTTTTAGATTGCAAAAATAGGTCTCAGTGATCAAAACTACCATATGCACATATTGACATGAAGGAAAATCTGGCTCAAGTTGCACATCAGGCCTATGTCAAATGGAGGCAGTGAAGACGCAGTCCAAATGCAGTGTGGGAAGGATAAGTTGACAGCACTTTTCTGCAAGAGAACACGCTTTATGCTGAGGATCACTAGGATGGTAGTGCTTTTATGCTTTAGCTCCTGTGTTGTTTTCCACAGGATGATGGTGGATCATCTTAATAGTATTGTGATTCATTCTTCTAGCTCCTCTGAAAATTAAATACTTATGTGTAGAGTGAATGCTTTGGTATTCATCTAGAGACCCCACAAGCAATTTATGGAAAGTCTACATCTGTGGAAAAAAGCGTCTTCATATGTCCAGATAGATAAAAAGACAGTAGTGCCTAATAGGACACTTTCCTAAAAAGTTACTTCTTCCTCCCATTTCTCCTACCTCTGCACGTGTGGATTGTTACAGAAAGGCTCATGGTTGTGTTTGTCACTGAATCAGTAACACAGTCTTGGATTAGTTACTAGGGGTGAGTCTGAGGCACTTCTATAAGTTTAAGGGCTTTTTACTGTTTTTTCCTGCCTCAGTTTCTTTCTTATTTAAGCATTTTAATGGCTGGGACTAGGGTGTGCTATTTACATTCCCTCATTAGGAGTAATCTAGGGCAATGTTTTTTTTTTTTTTAAATAAAAAGCAAATTTGAAACTAGTGATGAAAATCAAACATCCCCCACAATGAACCCACTGATGAAAACCATCCAAAAATATTCTGAACCCATAAATGAGGAGAAGGTAGATTAGTATTCTTCCTTTTCCTTTTTTATTACTGTCTGATGTTGCTAGATGAGCACAATAAACCACTTTGGTAGTTCTAGTCATGGGTGTCTTTGTCCCTCTTCTTTCAGTAATCTGAATCAGACTAATCCTCTCTCCTTCACTTTTTATAATACTGCTTATAAAAGTCAAAATATAAACTGGTCTTCCTCAGAGTTTCTTATGATCGTTTCTGCTGAAGCCTGTTCTTGTTTTGGATAAATATGAAGGTTTTTACATGCAAAACATGCCATATTTTTCAGATTACTTTCTCTTCTCAAATGGTGTAGTTGCACTTCTGGCCACCTCCTGGGGATAACAGCAATGCCTAGACCAGCAGATACTCCAGAGGGGTGCAGACACCTGTCCTACCTCTTACCACTGCTAGAAACAGCAGCAAATAAAATTTATATTCCTTTTATAAGTATGGAGTTAACAGGGTTTTTCTTGGAGGTTGAAAAATAGAGTGAGCAATTGCATAGCGCTCCAGCTGAGCTCTCAAAACGCTGTTTGAGGATACTGGCTGTTCTAGTTAGAGACTTCCAACTGTCCCATCTGTGCATCAGGGCACCCTCTCCACATCCTACTTAGCCTAGTTGTCCTCCTTTGCTCTCTAGAGGTGGTGTTAGCCATTCTGTAGGGCTCTCGCAACATTTCATGAAGAGGTAGCATAAAGGTCCCTGCATCTGGGCTTACAGGCAAGAGCAAATATTACTGAGAAATAGATGACTGATCCTACAAACTCTGCTTCTGAGCACAGAGAGGCTAAAATGATTCCCTAAAACATCTGAGTGTTTTTCATGGCTCTGTCCTTGGCTTGTTTTATGTCTGTGGGCAAGCAGCCCCCAGATTTTTCCTCATCCTACCCATCTATGAACTAAATGTTATAAACATTTTTTTTTAATAATTGCAAAGCCTTTCTGAATCTTGCGTATTTTCCTTTTATAAAGAATTTTATCTGTATGGAGAAACACTAATTAAAAGCCTATTGTGCTCACAATGAGGAAAGTAAGATTCTGTGGTTTAAAAAACTGCTTCCAAAATTCTCTTTAAAGTATTGCAACAACTACATTAAAACTGAGGAGGTCTATTGATTTAATGCACACAACAATATGGTATTGTGCTATGTTTAGGTTTCTTTTTTAGTAGAAATGTATTATTGATTGTTTTCACTTTGACCAGATGGTAATGACTAGCAAAGTAAGTCTACACAAGTTGCCAATAGCAAAAAACATTTGAAAGCTTTCTTGCCATTTTGTTTGACTGTAATGTACTTGTAATGATGTCATTCTTTCTCATACTTAAGTAAAACATTGTCTTCATCTTACTGAGAATACAGTTAAGCTTAAAATGCAGGTTTATATAAATGGCAGTACTTTGTAACTTGCTGTCGCATTCCATAGGTAGTAAAAAATTGAATGTTGTAGGAGGCTGTGGCTGAAGTTACTGTGACTATACTCTTTTCAGCCCTGCTGACTTCTAGGGGGGGATGTGAGGCAGCTGAGGAGTTGATGCACAGTTAACCTCAATAAAATAGAGGATCTTCTTGATTCTTAGATGCTTGCAGCTCCTACTGAAGTCACTGGGAACTCTTCATGAGAAACAATGCAACTTCAGGTTAAGATGTGTGAACCTGAAACAAGCTGTCCCAGCACAATGTGGGAGAGCAAGAGTAAAGTGGTAAAATACCATGTCGTATATGATGGATCTGTCTGGCAGGGTGTCTCCTGACTGCATGCACCCTAAGCATGTTTTAAAGCTTCAATATAATTTTGGCAAGTGATGTGCTGTCACCATGGAGTAAATGAGAAATGATCACCTTCTAGTAGAAGTCATGCTAGATTTCACAGACAACTTCTGTTCTCATTTGTTTTGCTTTTGGAGAGAAGGCATGACTGAAACTTTCTGTCCATTGACTCCAAGCTGGTGCCCAGTAAGCATGGCAGATTAAAGTACATGCTAGTTCAGGTGGGGAGGATAAAAAATAGTTGGATGGAAGGGAAAAGAGGAGTTTTGACTTAGGTGGATAGCAGCGTTAAGTGATGTGGAATGGCAGTTCTGCAATCATGTGGATCTGGGACTATGTAGGCTGAGGGAGTAGTCCTGGAGCCAGAGGAGAATACTAGGAATAGGAGCCAGGAAAGCAGATGATTGTTTTATTTTTATTCTTATTATTCATAACATTAATTTTTTAAAGATTTTTTTCCCCCGACTGAAGCCAGAAAGTTAGTGGTTTCTGATACTGCCAAGACCAGAACCTTAGTTTGTGAAATGCAGCTACAGTCATCTATATAGGATTTAGGCCGAATGGCTTGCTTAACTCTGCCCGTCTGTCATCAGCATCCTTTATTCTGTGGCAGAGTGCAACTGGGAGTTTGACTTCGGAGATGCTTGTTATGCCTGGCATGTCACTGTTCATGACAGATCTGATGTACTCATGTAGCAATTAATGGTGCAGATTTTCTTTTGGCACCATGATGTTTCATGAGTTTTCATCATCCTGTACTTAGTTTGAAGTGAACAAAATACTGAATATTAGAGGCAGAGAGGGCTGAGATTGCAGATGCCTTTGCAAATAGCATGAGAGAAAGTGTGCCATAGTGTAGGGCTGGCCAGGCAACAATATTTCTGTTCTGTGATTATTTTCAAGATCAGAGTGTTGTTTTGTTTTGATCTTGCTGTAATTCAGAACAGAGCACCAAAATTCAAGTGTTTATGGACCTGAAGATCTCCATTATTCTGCTTTGGTTAGAATACACAACTTTAGAAGACACCTGCTCTGGCAGGTGCTAAATAAACCTGAGATGATCGTTGTTACTTCCATTATACTCATCAATAAAATGAGGAGCTGTTCAGTCGCACAGCGTGATGTGTCCCTGGCTCTGCACAAGCCTTGCAGCTTGGCTGTATCAGGGCCCTGGCCAGCATGGCTTCTAGATGCAGGGGACATCTGTCTCCCAAGAATGTCCCTGGTCTGTGACTTAAGGAAAATTCTGTGGTTTCTGGGTCCATATCCCCTCCGGCTGGGCTCTTATGAGCTGTTGCAGACCAGGGATCTCTAGCAGCCATCTGCATGAGCTGCTGAGCAGCTATGCTTTTCACTAGCATATGCCTCCTCCATGTTTCATGAGAATTTGATTTCAGCTCATGTTTTCTGTAAGATACTTATTTTAGTGAATGATCTAAAAACAAACAAGCCTGTTTTTCTTGGAAAATTCTCAATAGCCTTTATTGTATATTTAATTCTGGTGAAGTTTCTGGAAGATCTGAGTGACATGATCTGCTATAGTGGGCCTCTTATAGATTGCCAACAGAATGGACTTTGTACAGCATTAAAATCTCTTCTGCTGAGAATATAACTACTTTTAAAAATGTAGAACTAGTAAAATAAAACACCAAGTAAACTACTTTGCCTCAGAATGAAATCGACTGTACATATTTAGGCTAAAATATGAAATGTTTTTAAGCAAGATACAGTATTCAGCATCCATTCACGTAAAAGAAGCTGGTAAAACAAAGAAAAATTATCTTCACCAAATAAAAAAAATCCACAGTGCTGATCTCACTTAAGCCTATATAAATAATTACTCTGAATTAATTTTGGGTTTCTGTTTATTCTGCAATGCAATTATCAGGCAGTTGTTTATATGCAACTGTAGCTTTATAGCCTAATTCTGCTGCTGTTGATGTGAATGTCAAACTTAGCTTCCTTCAGTGGAAGGAGAATTGGACCCTTAGCTTACATCTTAAGAGTGAGAATACATACACAAATTTTTACTTTCTAAGAATAAATTGTTACAGAAAACCTTCCTGTCTAGGTTTTCAGTGACTAGAATGTGTTTTCCACATTCAAACTGTAATGAGTAACAAGTTGAAACTTGCATTACCTTCACTGGTTTTACTGAGTATTACAGCATATTTCCAAACTGTTTTATAGGCAGTTACTTACTGTAGTGTTTAAACTGTAGAATGGCCTTCTAGAGTTGAGCTGTCCCAAGTCCAGTTTGGCAGCTGTTCCACTGTAGACTTGTATGCCTCTTACTTTAAATCTTGTTGATCGAGTTATTCCATATTCCATTACAGATTTCTTATATAAGAAAACCCTAAATCTCAAAGGGACTGAAACAACAGTTGTGGCAGCCAATTCTGGACTGTGATTTTTTTTTTTCCTGATTTTTTTTTTTTTCTTCTGTTGCTGGCAGTGAATGTGTATATTGGTCCTGACTCAGCTACTGCACTCTTTTGGCTGCCTTTTTTTTTCTTTTCCATTATTAACAATATCAAAGGATAACTTAGTCACCTCAACCTAGGTCTGAATACCCTATTTGCTGGTCATTTTTGGTCTTTCATTCTGGAAGGCCTGGATCATCTAGGCCTTAGAAAGCACTTAAAGTAGATCTTTAATACAAGAAAGGACTCCTTGAAGCTTGGACTTCCTTATTTTATTCCCTTTGCTAGTATTGTGTGTGACAACTGAAATAATTAATAATAATAATAGTTTCAAATCATCTTTATTTAGATAGTTTTTCCCAAATATTACTTAATGCCTTCTCATTGTGTGCTGTTGATAGAGATGGAAAGTACAGGTGTTAGATATGGGCCAGTCACTTTACCATCTGCATAATAACCAAAAGCATCTACTAAAATCACTTTCTGTCATAGAATAATTTAATGTGCAAAAAAAAGCAAATACCTTTAAAATATCTGTACCTTTTGACTAGCAATGCTCCATGCCAATATTCTTGTAGTGAATATCCTCTGTGGAAGAAAGATTTTTTTTTTTTTTTTTTTTAATTTTAATGCCTTCTCTTGGGGTGGGGGGGTGGAGTGGGTCTCCACAAGATACTTTGACAAAAACCTTTTCTGAGAGTGTACATATATATATCTCTGCAGAAAGGTGGTGATGCATGTCATTGAACTGAGTGATTGATTGGTAGCTATGTGGCTTTCAAAATACGTTAGAGAATCTTCCTTTTTTTTTTTTTTTAAATAAGCCTTTCTGGCTGAAATAAAGGAAGAAGGAACTAGCTGCTTTTAGATGCTGTAGGAAATTCCTAAGAGCATCTTGATTTTTTTCTTTTTTTTTTTCCCAGCCACCTGTGTTACAAGGTGGTAATTCTAAGTCCTATTCCAATTTTTAGGATCACCTGAGATACTTAGTAAGGTCAATATTGTTTGTTCATGAATCTGACATGTATAGAAATTTGTCCCTTAGTGAATATGTAATTTTGAGTGCAGAGGTGGTGCGTGTGCATGTGTATGTACACATACATATACAAAGAGTAAGAAAGAAGACTGATTTTGTAAATCTGTAGAGCCTTTTAGTGAAAGATCTTAAAGCTAAATGGTGTTTCTCTGCTTTGCTTAGGGAGCTTTGTTTACATAGACATACAAATAAACTCCAAGTCTGAGTTCACTGTTACTAAATAGTCCCTGTGCATCCTGTATACATACAAAGAAATTCTTTAAAGCTAGCCTCTTCCCAGCTAACCTCTTGACAAATGCTTACAAAAGAGAAGAACCTTTCTCAGACAATTTTTTTTTTCAGAGGCCCTGTTCCTCAGCTGAGAGTCCTTTAGGACTAATGCTTAAGCACTAGCCTGGATATTGAAATCTAGGCACCATTAGCTGGAGTGTCCCAATTACTTTAATTGACATGGACATATCTGAGGAGAGAGGCTGTTTCCAAGGTTACCATGATTTGAATTACAGCATCACTTTTAAAAAAGAAAAAAGGGGGGAAAAAAAAAAGCCACCTCTCCGTCTAAACTCCAGTCCTATCAGAAGTCAAAGAAATTGTAGTAAGAGTGGAGCAGGCTCTTCCCAGCACTGGTAAATGTGGTCCTAAGAAAAATTATCCAGTGTCTTATCTAATGCAGTGGCCACTTTGATTTGCTTTTGATTTATTTGCAAAGTACCAGTGTTATGACTAAATGCTTTTAAAGGATTAGTTTCTGGATCATGCCTGCAGCCACTGGGGAATATTGTGAAACAATTTCTTCAGTGTCAGATCCATGTGCTTGTCCGGCACTGAAAGAAAACACATCTTCACTCATCACCCATTTTCTGGAGAAATGTGTGTTACAGTCAATAGGAATGAGAGTTGAGCCTTCATCTCTGTTCTATATTCATGTTTAAATGTTCATCTTACTATATGTTGGCATAATTCTAGAAATATTGTGTCTTCCAAACACTTCTTAATAATTTTCTCCAAAATAATTTCTGTGCTGTGATGCAACTCTTCGTTCCATTGCTGCATTCCAACATCTGTTTCACTTTAGGGGGAATTTCAAACACTTATCCTCAATGTGGTGTGTGTGAAGCTTTTAAAATATAATTTTATCCAGTTTTCCAGGGACTGTAGCAGAGGGGGTGCAGGTTTTGAGGCTGTCCTGGCTTACAAGAGGCGGTGCAAGAAAGGTTAATGCTTAAGACTGCTCTGTCTTAATTGTCGTTCTGCCCCACTGCTGCCAACTTCATTATGCATACTGCACCATAATACAAGGAGTAGGAGTTTGTTGTGACATCTGGAGCTCCTGCCTGTCGAGTTGGTGGCTTGCTTTCCCCCATAATGCAGTTACATATTTGAGTCATCCACCCCTTTGCCCTGCAGGCCCTCTTCTCTTCCTCAGACTCACTAGCAGTCATGGAAACCTTAAGGACCTGGCAACGATGGCTGCAAAGGAAGAGAAAACGGAAGGATGGAGGGAGAATGCAGCAGGGGCAGGGGAGCATCTATACAAAATGTATGTTCATCTCTGTCCTCTGGCAGTCAGTTTTGCATTTAGTTTTGGGGATGATCATTGTGGGAATTGATTCAGTCAGCGCTGGAGCTGAACACTTGCTATTGTCTCCCCTTCTGTTGTCTTGTAGACTAAGTTGTGCTCAAAAGTTCCGAAGATCATTTTGTTCTTAATTCCATCTTTTCTGTAACAGTCTAATGGAGAAAGGCTATCTGCCTGTAAGTTCAGCCAACTAACTTTCTGTGAACTCTGCTGCTAAATTTTCCTCTATTTCCATTGTAAATCAGGAGCTACTTTACTGGCCCCAGTCTGAAGTCACTTTATGTAATTGAAGGGAGAACTGGAGAGTTTGAAAACCAGTCTGCAAAAGGTTTTGTGGCAAAAATTGTTTTAAGAGAAGGAGCTTTTTCTTCTGCTCTGAAGATACTATGGCAACTACCTAGCCTGTATGTTGTGGAACAAGGCAAGGAACCCAGTTGATTTAATACCTCAGTATCTCCTGTAGATGTGATACTTCCCACTAATTCAGTTTGCTGGTTGAACAGGTCCGGTACCATTTTGCCTAGTGTTCTGGCAGACCTGCATTCCCAAAGTCCCTGATTGTCTGGAGCATAAAGCAGCAAAAGGCATTGAAAGCCTCGTTACTGGTTCAAACCTATTGATAAGCGTCTGGAAGTAAAATGAGAGAAATTCCGTGAGATCTCCAGAGCAATTATATAGCTGCGATGAGTTTAAATAAAGTTCAGTAAGACACACTGGACTTGCAGCCTTTTATGATCATCAGTCATCTGTGTGGGTGAGAGTGCAATATGTGTTATGGGCATGCTGTCAAGACTCTAAGACTCTACTGAGGAATAGTTTGCAAGACTGGTTCGTCATAAATTTTGTCATGAGTGAAAACAATTTTTTCTTACTGGACAAAACTGAAATATACATGGATCTTATCCAGTGGATATCTGGATTATATGTGCTTTATTAAACTATAATCATTAAAGAAAATAAAAGGCTGTTCTCGGAGCCTGAGATATTTTCATTAGAGAATTGGAGAATGCCACAATAGGTGGGAAGAGCTTGTGATGAATTTCCTTTCTAGTCCATGATTCAGGTGTTTACAAAATGAAATGATTTATGAGATTAATCTAGATTTCAGACTGTGTTTGGCAAGTAGAAGAGGCAAGAACACCCTCTGCATAGCATAATGAACTACGGCATTTAATTTTTCAGTATCTTCCTTCAGTAAGTGAAGCCTGCCAGTTCTAGACATATGTGCCATTACTGATCATATAAGCGATACATACACAGAAATGCTACACAACTCATGTATTTGGAATTACTGAGTCGTCTTTATACTATTTCTGTGAAGAATAGCTTTTTCTTATAATCTTTTGGAGCTCTGAATAGAGAATTGCATGCTTTAGTGTTGAACTGGAGTTTTAGACACTGCGACACGTACCAGGAGGCTCGTGTTAAGAACTGGACAAACGCTAAGCAAAAAGGTAGTCCGTATAGAGAAGGCTTACAAAGACAAAAGACTAATTTTCTTTTTGAAACCAAATATACTAAGAACACCTTTTATTGAGCATATTTACTTCTTCGTTTTAAAATTTAGTCACCTCTTTCTATACAGAGTTGAGCACTTCGGATGGATGAATTGTAAATAAGACCAATTCCTTTAATTGCATAGGTAACGCAGTGTTCTTCCAGTACTTTTATACTGGGACCAGTACAGCTATATGTATATTGGACTGGGACCCAGTGCAAGCTATACCAGTAAGGAAGTGTTTCTGAATGTGTCTGAAAGGATGTTGGATGCAAAATGACTATGGCAGCGTAGCCCTACTGTCCATACTTGTTTAGTATGAAGGCCAAGAAGGTGCTGAAACACTTTGTAGTGGTCTAGTTAAAGGCTGGCAGAAATCCCATCTGTGAAACTATCACAAGCATAACATGTAATCATAACTTAAATTGTTAAGAGGCTAAAGTAAAAAAAACATAGAGTACAGTTGCGGCTAGCTATTTTTTTCAAAGAATACTAGTAGAGACCTTATTGCAAAAAAAACTTGAAAAATGATAAATTCTGAACAAAGTGCTTTGTTTGGACACTGTTTATCTAAATATTGTCTCTTTCTAGCAAATGTGGTTATGTGTAACACACACACACGTGTACGCTTCACAGACACGTTGTAGGAGTTGCTTGTTTAGTCATCCAGTCAGACACCTACTGATACCAAACCATGATTTTTCTAGTTCCAGTTTCACAAAAATAACGTTGGGGATGTGGAGTGAGATTACAAACTCTTGTTTTATTCCAACCTACTGAAAAATTGCTTTAACACACTTTTCATCATTTATCTCCTCATTTATATTCAACTGCTGTTCTGGGATTTGCTAGGTTCCAAGATTTTTCATTTTACTATTCCTCTGCTTGTTTAAAAAAAAAGTAGCTGGTTGCACTTTGTAACTGTCTGGAGGTGAAGTCATGGCTCCCTTAAAATTGATGGAAAAACTCTCACTGACTGCAGTAAAACTGAGTTTTCCTTCTGAAATCTGTTTTTAATTATGAAAACAAACCTTTCCCTTTTTTTTTTCTCCTTTGCCTTCTCTTCTCTCCTTGCTTGACTGTTCATCCGTGCTGACTTGCATCATGTTCAAATCCTCTTACTTGCATGTTGTAACAACAACAAACTCCATCTCTTTTGGATGATCAACTTTCCTCACTAATTCTTGTGCCTTTCGAAGAGAAGGAATAGCCCAATAGTTTTTGATGCTGACAGCACGTAGAACATGCTAGACAAGTCTGAAAAAGCGGTTATCAGTTCATCTCTGGGGTTGTGATTAAAAGCCAAAGAAGCTATATTCCTAAAGGTATTGGAGTATACATAAGTTTTCAAGATCTCACCCTAGATGTCTCACTGAGAACTCAATTGTCCTACTGAAGTTAAAAATGAATTTAGCATATGCCATAAGTTCTTAAGTAGTTGGTAGAGTTGAAGCCTGTTTTATAACTATCATGTTCTGCTTCCCCAGCTAAAGCTTTTTTATGTCGTCTTTGAAGAACTGATTCTACTTACAATGGCCAACAGGTATTTGAAGAAACGAGACAGTAGTGTTTTCTAAATACATACACGGTAAAGAAAGCACAGTAGTTTCTTTAGCAAGCATTGTTCTGTTGTAAAACCCTGGTTTCGTAATGCCTTTGTAAAGAGGGAATTGGATGTACAACTTACTCTGTTAGGTAACCTCAGCAACCAGTTCCTATGAAAGTGTACATGAAAGACTTGTGTCTCTAGACATTGCCTTGCTGCAATTGCGTTTCTATAACAACTTGAGGAATCATTAATAAATTTGAAACATAGCTTCTCCCCCTAAGCATTTCTTGCAGCAGAATGGGGGTTCGTACTGGATTTCAAAGAGAGCATCATGTTTATAATTTATTTCCTGAGTAAAATAAATTACTTTTTCAAGCAGAATTGAGACGATACATTGTATGAAAAAACTCACTGTTGGCTCTAAAAGTTGTCCAGTGGGTAGCTTGCTTAAACAAGTAATTATTTCTAACATTCTGTAAATCATTAACTCCTTTAAAACATGAAAATATTTGTCTGTTGAACTGTTTTTGTAATGTTTTCTCTTCTTATGTTATTTTTCTCTTCTCTTGTATCTGGAGATTTGAAAATAGCTAAAGATATTTCAGGTTTTATACCCACTTATTTTTATTTTTAGTTTTTGTATTGCTCACCTCTTGGAATGAAGTTTCAAAGGTTGCTTCTGAGAAGATTCATTAATGATGCTTTCCTGAGATATGTTTTTCATGGGATTATAAAAAGCAGCTTCTGATCCCATTTCTACTACCAGTTTGTTCTTGGGGCTGTGGGTTAATTTGGCTGTTCCTCAGTTTCTGAAATAAAACTGAGCTTACCTCGTAATGAGATGTTTGACAACTGTTACATAGAATGAGAAAGAGTAGTCATGGAAAGATTTTTAGAAACTATAACCTTATGCTTAATATACTTATGTTTTTATGGTTCTTCAAAGGTTGTACCTTTGCGGTTGGCATCCTTTAAAGAAAAAATATCTAGAAAATAGTTTTTTGCGTGTTAGCATTTGTTGCATTGCATCTGTAAGTTCCCCAAAATTTAAGGACAAATAAATATCAAGCTAAATGCTCAAAGACTATGCACATTGCAGCATCTTCCTGTTTGTGCTTTGACTTGATAATGCTATATCTGTTCACTGGTTATCACTTACAAAAGAACATGACATAGAACTGTAATAAATATTGGCCAGTACTCATACTAACCTGTCTTTCAGTTGAAGTTACTCTTCCAATTTAATCTTTAGAGATAGCAGATTTTATTGCAGACGGACAGTCTTCCCCAGTAACAGCAAAATTTCCTTGGTGAAATGTAATGTTCTGAAGAGTCTGCAATTATGACAGAGGTTTGATCAATAGTACTTCCTTAAAGATATACTATAGCTTTCTTGTTAGAGAGCTAGTGAAATGATTTACCTTCTGTAGAACTGCTGTGTTGAAACACACCAAGCACAGCATTACAAAAACAGGTAAGACAGTTAATCTAAATGTCCATTGTAGAATAACAAATGTTACTATTATGACTTGCGTAGAATGGTCCAGTGTGTTCCTAGAGAGCAGCTTAGGTGATTCACGTAGTCCTTATTGCCATTACCGCTGTCTGTGATTAGTAACAGTGTGCTGTCCAGAACACAGGATTTTTATTCCTCCTCTGCGAAAAGCTGTTGCTCCACGCCAGCTATATCTGCTGTTATTTAAATGGCTCAAATATATACTTTCAGAGGACAAAAATATGCAGGTGTTGCTGAGTGGAGTTGAGAGGAGCTCTGTTCCTTCTTCTCTTACTTTTGCTCAGGCTCATTACTGAAACCATCTCGGGATGCAGAGCCCAAGTCAATCCGCTTGCATCTTTGTTGCTGTTGAATATAAAATGCTGACTCGGAGCTGTCTCTTGCTGTATAATTTTCAGCCATTGACTCTGTTCTATGATGCCTTCAGGAGGCTATTAAGAAAGTAACTCATTGTGGGAGTCCAAAGTGTAGTGATAATAGTTTGCTGTAAACTGCATAATGGAAAAATTTTATAGATTGTTAAAGCTCATTTTAACATTCTTTATTTCGTCTTCTGTTTTGGATTAGTGCAAAGACCATTGTAGACAAAGGATGGATGATTGCTGTCGGATTCATGAACTTTGGATCAGGGTGTATAGGAGTCAATGAATAGAAGCAGATGGTTCCTGTTGGGCAAACAGGTTCTGGGAAATCAAATTAGTGTGTATTTTTACTCATATTTTTGCAAATAAGAGCACCAGTCATGATTTCAAGGCCTCTGCAGTGCTTTTACCAGATGCTTTCAATGAGAAATTCTTACTCTTTCTGGCAGTAAGATTAACACACCTGCCCAGCAGACTCCATATACTCCATAGTTTGTAACATTAGAAGACTAGAAAATATTGGTAAGTGTAATAAAACCACATTAGCATAAGCAAGTGTACTGTCCCTCAGAGCATGATATTGGAGAGGGTTGAGATGTTCACTGGAAAATACAATACTTAATATATCAACATGCAGTAGTGCCAACACAGAAGGGTTGGGTGGAGGACAGAAGGAGGAAGAAGAGCACGTTCTTGGTGATTTGAGGAAAAAGAGTGACAAAAATGCAGGGGGCATCTACCTATATTGAAATTACAGATGCAACATAGTAGATTTGTTTCTTGTTTAACTTGTAGGGATAAGAAGTATTTTACTTTTTTGACAGTATTTCATTTTAACATGATTACTGTGGAGTTTAGTTATGGATGAGATCCTCAGAGTGGTGAAAATACAAAGTAGTCTTGCTTATCCCTACCTGAGAATTACACCTTTAAATGTAAGAGACAATAGACTCTAACAGACAGGGAGGTAGAAAACTGATGAGAATTTAAACTGTGTATTGTTTTATGTTGTGGTTTTGTCATATCCATGACCTAATTGTTGAGCTTCTTAACAACAAAGTAAGTTGTTACAGGGATTTTTGAAGTTAAGCAATGATTTAGTTTTGTTTGGGGAGAGTTGTGTCCCTGCCTGGTCCCGCAAGGTGAGGGACAGTGTAAGACAATCTGCAAGGAGAGATGTTTGCTTTTCTTTTTATCATATGGGTAATGAAGTCTGACATCTTGATTGATGGGACAGAGCTATTGGAGACCTTCGAAGTAAGGTAAGGCAAGAAAATACATGCTTGATGTCACAGAGAAGAAGGAGCCAGTAGAAGAAACAGCACTGAGATTTGGCTGCAAATACCGCTTATCTGGACTGGGGGTTTCACAAGTCTGTACGGATATAAGCAAGCGAAATTGCAACACTCAGGCTCAAAAAAAAGTGTGATAAAATCTTTTTACAGTAGTCAACATGTAAAAATGATGAGAGCCTCAAAAAGAAGTTAAGCTATCCAGATGAATAGTCTGTTAGTGAAGCTGGTAGGTAGACCAGATCTGGCAGTCGGGATCTGCAGGCAGACCCAGATGATGTGCAGATTAGCAGGTTGCCTGACAGGATGGTTATGTGGTATCTGGTAGACGAGAGAAGATGTAGCAATAACTTTTTTTCACTCCAAATAACACCCAAACAGAAAACATGGCAACCCTGTTCTCCCCACTGCAAATAATCCTTAGAGGAGCTGGAGACTACTTCATTAAAACATCAAAACAATTTGTTAATTAGCTGGTCCATTCAAAAGTTACATACCTAGAGTCCAATGAAATAATTGGACTGGAATAACTGGAATTCCAGTTTCTGTGGAAAAGCAAATTTAGAATTTTAAATCTAAGAGCAAGCAGCAAACTAGCTCCTATTTTGAGCAAAACCATTTGAGAATTAGAAAAATACAGATGAAGCTAGTGGTAAACCAAATCTCAAGCAATTCATTTAACTAGAGAAGCTACCCCGGGGACTTGGATGGGTCTTAATCTAGACTTTTCTTCACTGTCAGATGTTTGCTCCCTTTTGTTATCTGCAGCAGGGTCTGTCCTCGCATTTTATTTCTCCTTTTAATATTTTGGTTTTTAGTTGCTAACAATTTTTTTGATCTTTATTTTTCCCACCTTGTCAGTTTGAGAAAATTAATCAAATGCCTGACAGTGATCAGAACTATTAATCTTTCATGCTTCATAATTTTTTTTTTGTATCTCCTTTTCTAAAGCTGAAATATATTTAGCTTCAGACCTGTGCAGCTGAAACATTCCCCCTCCATAAGGTTTCTCTATTTTGGAAGTCCACTGAGACTTTCAAATAAATTGAATTGACCTGTGCAGCTCTCTGCATGTTTGTCTCTTGCCTGACCCTCCTCTCATATGACAAGCATACAGATTTGAATGAATATGATTATATAGGAAAGCAAATTCTCGGTTTATAATAGCTTTTAATTGCTATTGCTTGGCAATGGAAATTGCCTATACTCTTTTTTCAGAAATGTGTTTTCTACAGGAACTTTTGTTTGGAATGATGATAATCTCAGTAGTTTAGTGCAATGACTATGCCAAGACTAGTTACTAGATATTATAATTGGTAGCTAATTGCAAGCTTTGGTTGCATGTCTAACATTTTGTTCAGAAACAAATGCACCTTTTCTCAGCTGAGTATGATTCTGGCTTGAGTGAAATTAGTAGCTCAGTGTCTTGTTATTCTGCCCTATGATCATCAACCCCGCAAAAGTACCTTTCCCTTTCATGTGCTATCTGTAGGAAATTTGTCTTTGTCAGCAGTGTTCCCTTATTCTGCATACCTGCATGTCTCTCTGTTTTATCAGGTGCTTCAGAATTATTCTGTGTTGTGTGGAAAGTCTCAGAGGAGGAATTTGTCCAGTCATTTGGGTCAGGGATCTCTTCCCTGTGCAGTATTTTCAATCCAGCTATTGCAATATTATGCAAACACTTGCAAACTGGAAGGTGTAACATGCTGTAAACAAAGGGGATGTTTATTAATATACTTTGCCTGTGCAAGCTGTAAATAACAAACAACAATAACAATGCAGTGTCTGATTCACATCTGCCAGTAAATGGTTTGGGGTTTTTTGTTTTAAAAGATGATCTAGATGACATGTCACTAAAAAAAGCAAGGATTTTAATTTTAAAATTTATTTGTCCTAGCTTCCTTGGATTTGAATCACTAGTTAAACCCCTATAATTTTTTTCCTCTGTCAGTCCTGATAGTGGTACTTTCAGGACAGTTTTTGTATATGAAACTTAGGAGGCAGTCATTTTAATGAAAAAAAAAAAAAATTTGCTATATTAAGATACAGTTTTGTTGTCTTTTTGCATAGAGAGCACTGAATTATTTTCCCTTTCAAGCAGGCTACTACAAAGTGAAACAAAATGTTAAGTGCTTCAGATAGCTAGAGCAAAGCTAAAGGTTGAATAGAAATCTCTGCCTTGCTGCTGCCGCTAGCACTGACAGTGGTTCTGATATTTTTGTGGCAGTTTGTTTACCAGATGGAAATATTTCATTCATTGCTATATTTTTTTGTTTGTTTGTCACAAAGACAGAATTGGACTTCATCTCACTTAGTCATGGTTAGTAGAACTAATACAAGGAGAGTCAAACAGTGGTGCTGAGAAGGCTGGTAAATTTAACACTTTTTTTAAAAGAAAAATGAACTTACATATGTGAAAATGAAACTTTTTTCTCGCCTTATCTTAATGTTTAATCATAGACCTTGCGACTCCCATTTTCTGTCTGGCACTTACGGTTTTGATGTGATTACTCATACTGTTCTCCAAACTCGAAAGCTTAAGGGAATGCCTGTAAGCACATACTAATGATACAGTTTTTCTGGATTAAATTCACTTATTCTTAAAAGAGGAGACAAGTTTGAATTGCTAAATCTGCCCAACTTCTGTGTGGTGCAATGTCTTCTTTATGCCTCAGATAGAGGGAAAGTGGGAGGAGTGGATTTATTTAAAATAAAATAAGTATTTAGCAAAACAGAGGTGCAACTAGTTTTCGTATGTCCCCTAGGAGAGGAGCGTACTATTTTACTGAAATGACTGTTACAAGGTACAAAGTTTGATGGAGATTTATCTAGTCTGATGCTGAATGTACAGGGTTAATTTTGACTGTGTACATTTTTGTTCTTGCTAAGTATTGGCTTGAGTGTTAAGCATTTGAGCCAGGAAAGTGCTCACAAGTATCTTACTACCATCTTTAAGAGTGCATCTGTTTAATTGCTAATGAAAGTGATCTATAAGCAATATGCAGAATGGTCACAGTACAAATCCTAAATGCATTTAAAGCCCTGATTCCCCTTAGTCCACATTATATTTCTCTTGTGAAAAGAGAAATGAAACAGTGTGAAAATCAGCTCTGGAGCCTTCCATTTGTCCCAGAACAGGAGTAGGGAAGTTGCCTTCCAAGTTACGGGACCACTACGTGCCTCAATCATGGTGTCCCTAGTGGAAACCCTTCCAAGCAGAGAGTTGTTTGTCTTTGTTCCCACTTCAGGCTTCTAATAAGGCAATTTGTGTAAATTGAGGTTGTTTCAGCGTGGTGAGGTATTGCTGTAATCTGGGTTGAAGCCATTTATGTGTGGAACTAGTATGGGGAGTACAAGACTTACTTGACTAGAAACCCTATTTTCAGTGCGTGTAGAATAAAGTAAACCTAACAAGTGCTGGTTATCTTTAAGTAATTCTTACTTACACCGCTGTATTACAAACAGCGGTGCTCTCAGCACTATACTTACTTGAAAGCTGAATGGCTGTTTCACATTAGGCAGCTTTATTCTCTGAAAAGATATTCTTGCATCAAAAGAATTACTGAAGTCTCAGACCTCCCTGCTTGGTCATAAGTCCTCTAAGCTTCCATCACCTCTTTGCAACGATGCTTTTAATGAGACTCTGCAGTTCACATCTGGCTTTTACTACTGTGAATGTATGACAGAATACAAAGGGTTCATTGTCTAAAAATGAAGACCTGAGGCTTGTAAGAAAGCAGTAGGAGTTGAAAGTGACTCTAAACAAAATCAATTTTAAATGAATTCAAGTCTTCAAGAGTGTTTCTTGTATATATTTTACATATCAAAGGCCTTCGTTTCGTATTTATGGTAGGTAAAAACTGTATGGGGCATTGCTTGGTATTGTTTTGTCCTTATTTCACTATATTAGTGCTTGGTTACTTTAGGGTAGCATCTAAAGGAAACTTATTTATCTTTTCTATCCATAAAGAGCCAGTGAGTCTACATTCTTTGTTCAGGAAAGTATCTTTATGTTACACAGTACCAAATATTGTTGGCCTTTGGTGACAAGTAATGAGTAATATTTGCAGTGGAAACAGAATAGCCTTCTGTCTTGTGGGCAGACCCTACAGAAAGGGTTGTTTCCACTGGAAAGCTCCCAAGCACTACTGAGGAGGTAGGTAGGGGCAGGTCCAGGAGGGGTTTACTGGCTGATGGATCCAAGCAGTTGCAAGAGGGATTGCTAAT
>NW_008824049.1:1062325-1105917 GCF_000699105.1 Pygoscelis adeliae
GCACTTTTTCATCTGATAGCAACATCTGTGGAATGACTTTAATGGTAATCTGTGGCTGTGAAGAGTGTTCTGATCTCTTGCTGTCCAACAGAAGGTACTTGCATAAAGCCCCTTTTGCGAAGTGCAGAAATGTGGCTCTGTTTTGGCGTTGCTGTAGGATTGTTTTGTGTAGTCTGCGTTGGCGAGTTCTTTTTGCTTTGCTGTATTGTTGCTTTCCACCTCCTACCATTTCTTTCTAGTTCAGTTAAAGTAATTCAGAATGGGGACAGTTTAACCCTGTTACGTGCTCTCACCAGTGTCAGCTTGGATTTCTCCCTCAGACTACCTGTTGCTATTTTTCTAGCTAATTTAGCCATGCTCATCTGGTAGCTGAGCTAACTTACTCAGAGCTCATAGGAGGTGCTGGAAATGGCAATTTGCTGTGCTGTGTAGACACCTTACTTGCTTTTGTACAGGTTGTTACAGCTGAGACCTCTAGATGATACTGTAATATTTGTGCTGGTTTTAGACAGGCTGATTAAGATAAAGTCAGGTTGTGTCTTTTTGTACTTCCCTTTGGTCTCTAATGTTACTTACTTCTCAGCATTACTTATTTCATACAAAGAAATAAAATGTGGTGGTTGAAATTAATAGCATGTGTTCTTTTCTGTAAAGCCATGAGATAAGTTATTAAACTTATGGATGATACTTCTGGAAAAGTAGAAAATTTTAGACTTTTTTGAAGTTACATACACTCCTACTTAGAGTATACAGAAAAGCATAAATGATATTTATGCTTGAAAATGAAATGCCATATATTGTAGGCAATGTTTCTAATTTCCCATATAGTCATTCAGATGGGAGTTGAATTCAAATTGGATTAGAACTGAATGTGGATTGAAAGAGAATACAGACTTCTCCCATACCTGGGTCTAAATAGGTTGTTTTTTTTCCTTCTTTGAGTGTTTTTCTTCCTATGGTTCCCCAGTGGTATTTCATATATCCATGTGCTATCAAGGTAAGCAGCTTTCAGCTGATCAGCCAGGGTTACTCACTTAATGTGACGTAAACAGTACGGTCCTTGAAAACATCAGTTAGATTTAGACTTTGTGTTAGGGTATGTGAATAATCTCTTCATGTGTGAGTGTTGAAAGCAGGCAGAAAGTCTTTCCTTTCCTCCTTTGCTTCAGAAAACACATTTTTGGGGGATATATTTTACCAAGAGATAAGCAACAGAGTAGGACTGTACAAGATCGTTTAAAACTAGCTGAATACTTCTTTTTTGTGAACGACTATGGTCATACACACACACATATATATTTTTTTTTAATTTAAAAAAAATAGACTGACATTCCAAGTACTGCAAATTCATTCCAAAGCAGATTTACAAAATAGCAGATGACCTTCCCTCACCACTGTGCCTGCAAAAAAAACAAGACTCTGGGTTCTCTGGATTTAGCCTTATCTCCTCTACTACAGCTAAGAGAACTTGACACCAAGTATGATAGCTTGACTTGTTCATAAACCATTTCGTACTAATGAAAGACTGTTTACAATTTGTAAGGCTTTTGTTTTTTAAGAATACTATAAATAACTGCAAGCTAGATTAGAGGGCTGAAGAGCAGCCACTTTTGTAAAGTCTCATGTGGTCCATGTGTATGTACTAGATGATGGAGTGCAGACCTGTAATCACGTTGGAGCTAAGGGTCCCTCAATAGGCAACTGGAGGGTAATTCTGTTTTAAACAGCAATATGTGCTGTTTTGAGGGATAATACCTTTTCTTAGAAATGTAGCACTACAAAATTTGGGCAATGCTGTGAACAGTTACAACTTTATGATGAACTTTTAATCTGATGATGTATATTTGAATAAAATAACTGTCTTTTTTCAAATGAATTTAAGCAATACTGATGTCAACCTCCTTGATTAAGGGTTTAATAAAAAAGTTTGTCTCTGAAACTGATATGCACATGTATTGCTGTCTCCATGAGATTCAGTAATGTGAAAGAAAGAGCTCTTAGGTCACTTACATGCATTAATTTTACTTAAGATGTTTTTTGAAGCCTGAAACAAAAAAACAGTGTGTGTGAGATATTATGACAAAGTTTATATCTTGGTAGATGGTTTTTATTTACTTAAAAGGTACTCTACAGAGCTTTTGTGCCATTGTTGTGGATTGCTAGGAATCCTGGATCAATTTTAGCTTGCTCTGGCTAGCTGAAGCCTTTGCTTTGCTTGCTGCATGGGGCTGGTAAGTGCCTTAGTTGCTGTTGGCGTTCAGAGGAGCATCTGTGAGGGACTTCATGGGATTTAAGGGACAGTTAACTTCAACAAAGAGTGAAGAAGAAACAATCTGTAGACAGATTTGAATAAAATATGAACAAGTTAACAGAATCACTGAAATTTTGTGATGAAGTTTTTCACCTGCAAACAACTGACGGGCACAATCAGTGGTCAGTGTGGGTTTTGTCTGGCAGCTTGTTTGGAGTACGCCTGGCTGAATTGTAGTCCAGTCATCACAGGGACTGCTGCCAGCTTGACCTTGTGGGGGCTGGCAGTCTCCAAGTCAGCCCCATCTGTGAGACAAAAAGGCTTGTGTGTCTCTGTGTGCTCATGGGTGCTTGCTCTGCTCATCTTCAGTTTTCTGATATATGACAGATAAGGTCCTGCAATTTTGTTTTCTTGGAAATGACATTGTATTTCCTTTTTCTTCTATAAAGGTTGAATTACTTTTTGTAATTCTTGCCAGTAAAGGGAAATTTAGAAGACTTGGTTCTCTAGAGTCAAAACAACCCCTGTGGTTTGGCATCTGAATCTATTCCAATGCAAGGAAGATCTAGCCTCCCCTTTGGATTTGGTCAGAATATTACAAGAGCTTTCAGGCAAAGAGAAATATTGTAAGAATAGTTAATACAAACAAATTTCTACAAATGCAGCTTGCCCTATTGTTCTGATGCAGGTATGGATTTTCTTAGGTATATTTTATTAGGTAATAAATGGTAGAGACTTCCAGTATCAATAAAGTTTTGTATTGTGTTGGTGTATTTATCAGCCAGCATGAAGTGCCAAGAAAACATTTTGATCATTTGTGATATCTCTGCTCCTGTTGTGCCATACTCTGTAGCATTGGTGTTCTCGGGGACTTTGGTGGTGCATACACTTTGTATAAAATACTGTTCACTGCGAGTGAGTTTAGTGTAATCTGTCCTTAAAATTCAAGATAAGGAGTTTCAGCACCTCCAAGTCCTGAATAGTTGCTTTTGTAACACACAGCATGATGAGAAATAGCGCCAAGCAATTGAATACAGGAAAGATCACCAAGGTCGAAGGGAAGCAAATACAAGAAAAAGTACTATGCTGAACAAGCACAAGCCTTTGCATTGAACACCCACCAGAAACTCAACCTTCTGGGGACAAATATGTTATCTTTGACTGTTTGCTGCTTCTGGAGCAGATAACTACTTTGGCCAGGAAGGCTTCTTTTCCCTTCATTCAGTCTGTCATTATGTGGCCTGATTTTTTGCCTGTTAACCTTTCATGCTTACACAAGGTTAGAGCTTTGAGGATGCTTTGTTTTTCCCACTAAAAGCTCCGGTATGAGGAAAGTACAGAATGTAGTTTCATCTGTTGCAGCTCCTCAGTTAACACAAACTGCTGCAGAGCCACTGAAATTGCAGGGCCGACTGCCAAATTGCTTTTGTCTGCCTCTTCTTTGTTGGGGATAAGTTGTAGGCATGAATATGGTAATTTTTTTTAAATGGCATCACCCTACCACCTAATCTCTGAGCACGTGGCAGTTTGATTATATAAACTTTGTGAGAAATGAGAGAAACTGAGGCACATTGTTCAATGTTTGTGGACATACAATGACAGTGAAAATGGCAATAATTAAGCTAAATTTCCCAATCTTAAGCTGTTTTTGTAGCTCCTATGTGCCAATTTATGCAGGGTTTAACCCTTGCCATCAGAGTGTACCTATTTTGATGGTAATTTGCTCACCTTCCTGAAGAACAGGTAGCTACTGTAGCTTGATTTTTTTCAGGAATGCTTGCCAACCAAATCATTTGGGAAGTCATTTGGAGTACGTGAGCTTGACAACTTTGAAAATAAGACTTCTGGATTGTAAAATGTTGTCCACAGTCTTCCAAAATTCAGTCAGTTCCAGAAAAATAGTTTTGCTTTTACTGGTGCTATGGCACTGGTAAATACTCAAGTGTTTAGTCAGTGCTTTGGATTGAGTAAAATGCAGTGTGGTATAAATGAGATCTTAAAGACGAAACCTGTCTGAAACTAAAATACAGTTCCTCCCCGCCTTGGCCCTCCCCCTCCAGATTCATGACACTGTAAACTGAAACAAATCTGAAACGTGTATCCAGGTCAAGCCTTCTTTACTCCTCCTGTCTTCAGCTTGATCCAAATACTCTTAAGTCTTTCCATTGTCTGCTTTGGGAATAGACCAGGCTCTGATTGTCCCTTTAGTGAGAAAGTTGACCTCTTGACTGATTATTTTTCTTTCGCTGAATTAATTTCCTTTTGTGTTTGGAAAGAGACTTTGGATGTCACTTAAGTGACTCTCTTATACAAAGGCAACTGAGATTTTAAAATAGTAATAATACTGATAATACTTCTCTTGCCACTTCCTTTTGATGTGCCCTATATGAACATCCTGGTACAATCACGAGTGGAAGTCAGTAGCGTCTTCCCATTAATGTAACCAAGGTCATACAAAAAATAAATAGAATTTTTCTTGAAGCTTAATAAGGATGAGCTATATCTTCAGATACTTTTCTTTAATCTGTTCTATAGAAGATTGATAAAGCAATTGGCTATAAAGAGACTAAAATATTTCTTTGTCTATTCCAGCCAACTTTTTTCAAAACTGAAGCATCCTAATGTTTTTTTGTTGAGGCTTAACAGCATGAAAGGTCTTGAAACTTGAAAGGTCTTGGAGAACTTGTGTGTGTTAATGAATGTATAGTTTTTATAAATGAATAACATTTTCAGTAATTATAAATTAGCATTAGAGAAACACTCTTAAAGTATTTTATGAATAACACACCTCTGTTGTGTCTATGTGGCATGTTAATACTTTAGGTAATGTTGTTTTAATTGGGGATTCCAAGAAACTGAGACCCATATATTTCTTTTCTGAACCTTCATATCCAAGAAGGATATAGAGGTCACCCACCTCCTCAAAATGTCTTCTCTTTAGCTAAATCACAACCATTGTTCTTTTAAAAGAGCAAGTGCAGTAATGAGATACCTTCTTCCTGAAGAAATTCGGAGCCAGGAAAGAAACTCTGTGGGGAAACCAAATGTAACCATCTAATATTTTATGAAGAATGATTTCTCCTCCAGGGTTACTATTTAATGTTTTTATTCTAATAGATCTTGTTAAACAATGAGGCAGGTAACTCTGTCCTTACTTTTAATGACTGTTTCAAAAAAGTGCTGCTGTTCATCAAGTTGAGTGTTTAATTATTGTTCCCTAGGCCATTTACAAATATGCCCTGAAACAGCCTATCAGTGTAAAGATTAATTGAAGTAATTTTGTTGTCTGGGGAAAACTTGAAGTAATTTTGTTGTTTAGAGAGAACTTCAGAAACTTTTCTCAATGTTCCCTGATTTTATCATTAGGCTCACAGGTAAGGTGTCCTGGACTTATGTTGGGGTTGTCATGTGTGACATACCTCTTTTTCAGCTTTAGACAGTCTGTCACTGTTCTTAAAACTGTATACCTTTGTTCACGAGCTGATCCAAAGCCCATATCTCAGACTTTCAATCAACCCGTGGCTTGTGTGTTGGCTTCCTGCTGTGACTCAAAGGGCCAAAAGAGCATCCACTTCAGTGATCAACAGGCTATGATGATAAGAGAATGAAGAGACAGTGATTTTTCTTTTAACAACTAGCAAAAGTTGCTTCATTAAACCAACATCACTACAAAAAACATCTGTTCAAGTAGGCAATCCCTACCTGCTAAGCGGTTGGCGTCCTGAATAACGTTTTATATTTGATGTATATGCTGCTTTTCATCAGTGTCTGTGGGCTTTATGAAGTGTTTATAAACTTCTTTGCTTCTCTCATTATGAAAATGTTTTAACCTCCAGATTGGAGCTCCTCGGTCATTACATCGCGTGCCAGTAGCAATACAGAAAACTGAGAGAGATCTTTAAAAAATTTTATTCTCCTCTTTTGGTAGTGTATAAAGGTCCTGGTCATACTTGGGCCCCCGTTTTGCTGAGCAATGTACAACTACATAACAGCAAGATAGCTTATTTCCCAGATATTATAATAAGATAAATATAAACTTAACAATAACAGGTGGAGGCAACAGATTGAGAGAGCGCAAGTTTATGAAGATATTGCTATAATTAAAGTATTAGCAGTGGTTATTCTACAGCAGCTGCTTAGTTGTCTAGAACAACCTATTCAGCTAAAGTAACAATGATATAGGTGAGAATGTAGCTTCTAACAGTAAAAACCAAAAAACTCAAGGAGGCATTAGTTACCATTTTGTCATTAATGCAAACTTCTCTTACCATTTCATTGCACTCATTAGTGTTTTTGAACAACTATTACATCTCTTCAAAATCTGATCTAAATATGGTACTTGTGGTGGTCTCAGAGCATCTAATGTTGTGGTGAGATGTGGGTTTGCTCCTAATCCATGTTACTTTTGATGTGTATTTTTAAAATTCCTGCTCATATCTGTGCTTTTTGGGGAGATTTTATTAACACCTAAATAATGAATTTTTAAAGAATTGACCATTCTCAGCCACACTCTTGGAGTCTATAACTTCAAAAATTGATGGAGAGACAAAGGGAATTCACATATCTGTAGAACCATGCTGAGTGAAACCCTCACAAACAACAAGTGGAAGGTGAGGCTGAAAGAAAGGCATCCATTTCATTTTTTGAAATGCTTGAAGAGATATGGTGTCTGATGAGGAAGAAAACCAAGCCCAATAATAGTGACAAATGTCCCTACAAGTATATTCCAGTGTCCCAAATTTGGCCAGACTTCTTTACATCTTACTTATGAGGGGTTGTTTTACAGTGGAATAATATCTGCCAGCAAAAGAAATTTAGGGATGCTGTGGCCATAAAAACAGGAGCAGCTTCCAATGAAATGCCTCCTTTGAAAGAGATAGGCATTTACTGGGTTTTCTTTCTGACCATGCAAAAGCCACATGAATGTTGTTTTACAGTTTAGATTTCAGAAGATAATAGTCAGGGGTAGGCAACTCAGGTTGAGGAGCACGTAGGCTAAGGTAGGTGAGGTCCATAGTGCTCATTCACTGCTGTGGTTCTTTCTGCAGAAGTCCGGCAATAAAGTTCTGAAACATCAAATGGTTTTTATTTTAGTCTTTGCCCTCGTTAAGATATGCCTGTTAAGCAAATGCCTTGCCATTATGAAGAAGACAAATAATTTCTCAGTGTGTGCTGCATGTTGAAAGCCCAGAATCTAATAAAATTTGGGAGTCTGTACCCACTGGGACGTAATTGCTTTAGTCCTCAATGAGCTGATTTGCATGTAATAAATGATAGGAGCAAACATATCATTAGTAATGGAAATATTTATCATAGCTCTTACTAAAATAGTGCCAACTCCTGGAACAGTATAGGGGAGCTCGTGTTGTAATGTGCACACTCCTTAGGTTTTGCTTCTTTGCTTCAAAGAAGTGCTGCCATGTGTATTCACTTGAAGGTAAGGTGAGTTGGAGAAGCTCTTGGCAGCAGTCCACGCCAGCAGCGTCAGCAAGGGTCTATTAATCATTGTGGCCTGTTCAGTCCTTGCAACTCTTCTGTGGTTTCCAGTGCTCTGAGCTGTACCTTGTCCCTCTGCAAGTGGAATACAGAAGCAGCTGTTCACTAAGAACAATTTCCTGGGAAAAGAAATTTCTTAAGTTCTGAAATAATTTTTCAGAAAAGAGTAGAAAAATACCATATTCAGATAAAACCAAGCAGACTGCCTTTTCAAGCAATTTCTCCTAATAGATTAAGTGATGTAGCTTTTGCAATGTAAGCTTGCAAGAGATAAAACATGTTGTCTTTGCTCAGCACATCACATACATTAATTATTAAAGTTGGATTTCAAGGGACAACTGGGCTTTGATATGCAACTCCTCTGCCTCCTCCCTTTTTTGTTCATTAGGGACCTTTGGAGTGAGGGAGGGGGAAGGGAGTGATTTTCATTGCACTTTTGCTTTGCACAGTGAAAGGGCAATTTTTGAACTGCATTTACAAATTTTTTTTTTCATTGGACTTGCTGATTGGATTAGCAATCCTGCTGGCTTTATTACCCCTGATTAAAGTCAGGGCACTGGGGATGTGACAAATGAATTCTGTTTGTAGTTCACCCAACACACACTGTTTAATCCTGTTGATTGTAAGGCTTACCAAAATTGTTTAGTCACAAAGCTAGTTCTGTAAGTCAGTGAGGAGAGAAAAAAGGTAAATAAAAGATGACTCAGGAGGAAATGAGTTTGCAAATTATGTATATTCATACAGCCTCTACCGAAAGTCCAAAAAATCAGTGTGTTAAAAGTTAGAGCTTTGGATGACCTTTCAGTCATCTGATCTGTCCCTGTACTAATGCAGGGTTATTTCCTATGGTATACATGTTTTAAGTCCTTGTAGAAAGGAGATTAGGTCTGAGTCCTCTGCCCATGAAAGTGTACTCGGTGGTGAAACAAAAGGAAATGCAGTACGTATTTCACTGTTATTCAGTATGTGTTCCTTGGACCTCAAATCTCCTAAAAGTGGAGGAATGATTAAGTTGTTTTGCTTCCATTAAAGATTTTTTTGCTCCACAAAACTGAACACAGTAATGGTTCTTCACTAAGAGTACTAGTGGCAGACAAATTAGTAAGCAACTATTTTCAGTGATAATTATCTTTGAGGTTTGGGGTTGTCATTGGTCTCCAAATGCCTTATGTCTGCAGACCTCAATTTCTGCCACATTTTTCAGGCAGCAGCCCTGCTTGTCTCCCACCACGTGCTGTCAAGTAATTAGGCAGACTGTTGCCAGATTTAGTGCTGATCCTTCTACTTTGCCAAGATTTTTGCAGTGCACTGTTCAATCTGGCCTGCTAGCCACTGCTCCTGGCTTCTCCCGCTCTTTCATTGCAAGTGCGACTGGTTTGGTGGAGTTTTTCAGAGTTCTGGTTTGCCAGCCCTTGGGAGTCACGAGAAGAAAAGATAGGTCCCAGTGGGGATGGAAGACTAAAACCTGCACTGAGTAGTTGGTTGCTAAGAGTGCAAGTTATATAGCAGAGATGATGTATTTCATGACCTCTTAAGAAAAAGCCTTAAAATACCTTGCTAAAGACTAGGACATGATGAGGTTCACCTTAAAAGGTGACAGTCTGGAGCCCCCATCATTCTGCAAGTGAAGGTTATGACTAGTTCCTCCTGCATGGGATTGTGCTCCTAGAGTAAAAACTGGGAGGTGCAAGTGAGCATTTAGACTCTTGTTTGTTGTGCCCTGCTCAACAACGCTGATTTAGGAGTTGAGAGTTGGCCTTGACGTTTCAGGTTTATTGCTTAATTCAGTACAGTAATATTGAAAATCTTCTGTTAGAAAACACTAAATTAGCTTTAGACTGTAGAAGGAGGTTATATAAATGAGATGTGATAAATCAAATCTTTTTTTAAGGGTGTAATTTGTACTGAATACACTTGGAATGAGTTTTGTGGATTTGGAAGCTGAATATTACGATTTCAGTGTGGCAGAAATATGTTTTGGTGAGAATTAATTCCTGAGTAACAGAATTATGTTTATGTCTACTGAGCCTCTATCCTCTCCAAGGCAGCATCTGGCTTATTTTCCATCCCAATTTTACATTTGGATAAAGTCCGAATAAGAAAACTCTGGGCTGTACTGCAGTTCACCAAGTAACTCAGGGACCCAGTCCTGCTTCGATCCCTTTCTAGCTCTTAGCTCGTTGCTGTAACAGGTGCTGGAAAGTCTCTGAGTACCCAAATAGAGGCCTGACACTTACGTGTCTCTAATTTTCAGGCATTCTGTGAGAATTCACTGCATAGCTTGACCAGATTTGCAGGCTCGGTATGGACCAAAGATCAAGGAGAGCTTTCACTGCAGCAGTTTCTCCTGGTACTTGGATTTGTGTCATGCTCTGGGGACTGGGCTCTTCTGCCCCTTGCTGTTGCCTCACCAGATGAGAGTTGTGGGGAAGCTGGTAGGAATGAGCTGCCTTGGCTTCCCTTTGTGCCTCTGCTTCATCAGCAGCTACTGCATGTTTAATAATCCTGAAGCAATGAAGCAGGAGAGCTGGGAGCATGTCTACTCCCATTTAAGGTGGGGAGCGGTATTGGCCCAACAAGGTTGTTCTCACCACTACTGTTAAATGCCTTTTCCATTGCCTCTCCCTGTCACATTTGGGGGCTTGGCTTCTGTATCTTTGTTAATAAATTGAAAATCCACAGTGGTGTTCAAATCTTGTTAAATGATGTTTGGGTTGCTTCGTAAAACAAGATAATTGTGCAATCACAGAATGGTTTAAACATCTGATTTGGATTTGAAACAAAAATGCTGTGTAATTGCTCTCTAAAACTTGTAACTCGCACATGAAATGGATGTTATCTGGCAGATGTTCTTTTATTCACCAGCAGACTCACTATCTCTGGCTCTTAAGTAACAGGGTAAGTGAAACATGCTCAATTAGCTCAATTGTCTGTGGCTAACCGTTATGCCCAGCTTCTGGTTTCAAGGTAGAGCTCTGCAAATAACTCCTGACAATTTTCTCATGCACCTGATGATATTATACCAGTGAACTGAGCCAGTGCCAGAGGACATAAAAACCCATAAAAGTTGTGGGAACACTGGCACTTACCACTGCCGCCTGAAAACTGAGGATTTTATGTTAAATAGGCTTAACACTGCATCAATATGTAAAACAACTCACACCTTGCTACAGAGTTACTTAGATGGAAACCTTTTCTCTCATCAAGGCAGAAAAGACTTGAAAATCTTAATTCTTTCAGGAGTAAAACTTTAAAACTTAGCTTAATTTTTTGCTGACCCAAAATTGAATACTGCCATTTTTGTGTGCGCTTTCTCCTTGTTTTCATACCCATTTGCATTTTCAGAAGTCATTTCAGTAACAATGCCTGGGGGAGGGCCGCAAACCTCCCAAGTAAATGCCATCTCTTCCACCAATCTGTGAGCAAATTCCAAAGAAAACTTAATCTTTAAGTAGTATGCGAGGGGGCTGTTGGCAGGCCTGAGAGTGTTATCCTGATAGAGTACAATTCCAGTTGTGCTTTTGCAATTTTTCCTCTGAGAGACCCTGCCAGTGCTTAGAAGTCCTCAGGACTGTGGAGGAAGTAAAGATGACTAGAAAAAATCCCTGCTAACCAGAATTTCTTTTGGTGCTTCTGGTGCATGTAAGTGGCTTTCCCCTTGTCCTGTTGCGTGATTGTTGCCAGGTCTTCCTGCATGTTACTTCACTATCTAAATAATTTTTTTTTCCTCTGCTGAAATCCATTGTGCTGTCACCAGATCTGCAGCACATATTGACCTCTAGTCAAGCGCACACTTGCCCTGCCTTTAGCAGTGTCTTGCCTGTGGGCTGCTGCTTCTCATTATTTCTTCACTGGCCACTGTGCTCTGAGATATGTCCATCGTCCCGTTAAGTGCATTTGAAAGGCACTGACTCTCTGGTGTTCCCCTAACAGAAAAAAAGTAATAAATCTCTTCTCTCAAAAGCGATGCACAATATGTAACTTGAATATTTCTTCCTTTTGTCCCACAGCTCAAATCTATATATTTTTTTTTTAAACTTACCATGTTACGAAATATTCCAAGGCTAGAAAAATTAAACAAAACAAAAGGAAGTTTACCATATTAGCTTGGAAGACTTGGTGCAGACAAATAACCCAATAGTGGCCTTAATTTTTAAAGCTTAATTATGTCAGATCTGGTTAGCAGTTAGATGGGAAAGCACAGGATGAGGCAGAAATTGCTTTTAAAGGTAGTGTGATGAGCAGAGATTGTGTCAGCTTCTGTATTGAACAAAAGCCAAGTAAAGTAAAAGTGGAAGTAAAAGGCATAGCATAGTAGTAGGTGATAGGCTTTGGGCATCTTTAAATGCAAAACTTTACTCTTCTTGCCCTTTTATGCTGTGTTAACCAGCTGAAATCCAAATTGGGATGTTTAATTTGTCTAGCTAAATTTCCCTTGAGGATTCAAATTAGACTCTTCCCTCCAGCTCTCTGCTGATTTCTGGCAGATTTTTTCTTTCTATCCCTTTTGTCACTAACGTAAGAGGAAATGGATATCCTCAAACAAACTCTTTTACTGCATAGATGGGACCATCTTCTTTCAAGTTCATTTTCTTTGTTGTACGTCAACTCCTAAAGGCATCATACACAATTCCAAAAAACAGAAAGGCAGATGTGGTGACTGAGGCTCACATTACTCATAGTTCTAAATAAAACACGCTCCTGAGCTGTAGATGAGAGTAGCTGTAGATGCAGTGAAGCAGCATAAAGTGTGCACATAGGCATCTCTGTCTTCTGCAGGACAGAGAGCTACCAGGAATCCTCCTTCCTCCAGGAGAACTAAAAAATCCTGTTGCTGAATTAATTAATTACTAGGAGAGGGAAGTTTAGGTCTTAAAAGAAAATTAAAACAATAACCACCGCACAACAAAGCACCTTCTGATTTTATCAGAAGTACTGATCGTACTTAGAAGCATTTATGGGATAATTTTTCAAGTAAAATTGGGACAAATAGAGAAAAAACAATCATGTGCAAGCAAGGCTTCCAAACCCATTTTAGGAGACTAAAACAATGAGCAGATCCCAAGGTGTGGCATAAGATTGTAAAGGGAATGTAACTTGTATAGTTGACACTCTGAGAATCCATGTGCAATCATCCTGAAATACTGTTAAATTAACTTAAAGTTGCCTCATGATAAAAAATTGATTTTTTTTTTTTTCCTCCTTATCAGACTCTCTTTCCTTCAGAAGGAAGAAAACCAACATCCTACTTGTTGCATTTAAAGTGTGCCTAGGCATCTCGAAATCTAGTCTGTGGATTAAAATGAATTTTAGGGATAAACGCAGGTTTATTTCTGATCAAAACAGAACTTGCTAGCTGAAATTTCTGTAGTTTTGGGGGGGTTCCTCTGGCTGCGCTGGACAAGTCTGCTAAAGAAAGCTGTGGCTGTCCTATGCAGGAGTGTCAAATTCATGGTTCTCATTAACCTGAAAGGGATCTTGGACATGGCCAGTAAGGAGATGATGGAAATACAACATTTCCTTGGAGGACTTTTTTTTAAAAAGCCTGTGTGCTTCTTCTAACCTCCTAAATGGGGGATTTAACCTTTCTAGCAAATTCAGGTCTACCCAGCAGTGGAAATTGGTCAGCTCTTAAAAATCTCCATCTCTTTATGCACTGTCATAAGAGCATTGCTCCAGGGGAGTCGAAGGTGAGCGCTGCAGGAGGCCTTTCCCAGGGTGTGTGGGCTGCCCTCGGGCATGAGGAGTCACGGCTGATTTGCTTCAACATTCCTTAGTGGCAGAAGATTAATTTCTCCGATTTGAAGCTCACCTCTTGAATCAGGCTGCAAGACAGAGGAAGGCGGTTATGAATCCTTAGCAGCTGGAGGACTAGATAATTTTGAAGTTAATTTTTCTGCTGTTTTTAATGCCTGATTTGATTACCTTATAAAGAGCTTAGAATTAAAGTTTAGTTTAAGCCACGCTGCTACTTCCTATAACGAAATTGGCTTTGGGGTGGGACAGAAGCAAGTGGCTTTGAGCACCAGAACCTGCTGTACATAAGTTCCTATAGGTTGGCCTAGGCTTTTGGGGATTTGCAAAGCAGCATGCAAAGCACTGAAGATCTGAGGTTTGAGTTTGGAAATTGAGTATCTGCCACATCTAGCATTGTTCTCATTCCACTTATTGGTCCCCCTATCAGCATACTTTTGGAGAAGGCAAAGGGATGAGAACAGAGAGAAACCTGAGAGAGGACTGCAGTATTGGAACAGCATGAAATGAAAATCAAACCCCTTCAGTATGTTGACATTTAGTATTTTAAGATGAAGGATACCATTCAATAATGCTGTGGTATATCCTTAACCCAACTGGTGGTGTTTGTGTCTTTAAACGGCAAATAATTATGACTTGGCTGCAGATTAACCCAAGATCTAGATATTAATCTAGAAAGATGACCTCTTTTGAAAGCTGGGTATTTCAAGATCGTCCTTGCTGTTTTTATTTTTTGTTGTTTGCTTTTTTGGCAATACCTCGTTGTTGATCAGTACCCCACATGTACCAGAAACAGAGCAGCCCACCCTTTACAGACTTAAAAACAATTTATACCATATATTTTATATACATCTATGTTCTTGGATGGATAGAGAAAGAATTTGATTTGGCAAAACTAAACCGTACATTACATAGCAGTATTTAAAACCCTTTCATCCAGAAGCTTCTGCTGACTTCTTAATAGAAGTATGAAGAATTCAGGAAATAATGTTGATCATCATATTGTGTGCTATGATAAGAGAGTTACGCTAATGAGGGCTCACTGAGATCTCGGGAAAGGTAGGAGAATAGGTAATTATTTCATTGCAGAGAAGATTAAACCACATAGGGAAAATGGGTGGTAGGATGAGATCAGGGTTCGTGTGATCACATTGTTTTAGAAGAACACAGCATCCCTCTCGGAGGCTGAAAGAGGGTTGAAAATGTGCTAACTCAGGGAAGGGAAAAACAAGCACTGATATTTGCTAAAGCAAACGAATGTGAAATAGTAATAGAAATGAGGCCATAAGGCCTGGGAGAACTTGAAAACACAACTCTTTTTCTTAGAGTTTCTAACACTTAGGAAGACGATGGATAATTCTGAACACACGCGGTACACAGATGTCTGGCATCAGTGAGTGAAGGTGTGGAATTTGGGACTTCACTGTAGGTAAAAGAATAAGAAAAGTGAAGTGTTTCAACAAGGAAACATTCAGCGACATGTGAAACATTGAAATTAAACCATGTGACATTGTGGCATGGGCTGTGTACTCACCGGGGCAGCAGACCTCTCCTTTGTCTGTGAGCCCAGACAGGGCCCTCAATCTCCACCTTTCCTTTGTAAAATGGAAAGACTAAGAGATTCCCATCACATAACACAGACCTAGGACTGGAAGAAGGCTTTTGGGCCACTGACAGGATTTCCAGCTAGCATGAGCAGATGTGTCTTATTAATCCCTCTATAAACTTGTTAAGCAATTGCTTTAAAAACCTTATGTTCTAGTATTTGTATCTTTGTTTCAGATCTTACTGTCATTAAATATTTTTTCAGTGCTGTTGCTGTTAAACCATCTGGCAGTGGACACAGATCTCTAATTTTTCCAAGGTTTTCCTCATCTCTTCCTGTTGGGTTTTGGTTTCCTGGTTTAGTACCAGACATAAATCTAAACAAATGAAGAGCTGAGGGGCTAAAACGCTATTAATTCTCTTATTTTATGATCCATATGCAGGCAGCTCTCATTTAAAACATAGACTGAACCTTCACTGTTGTGATGGAAATTTTGCTTTTTCATTGTGTTTAGTTAAACATTTCAGAGCACAAAATATTACAGATCTCAGACTTTTCATGTAAAGTCTGTGCTTTTTTCAGGAACTCAGCAGAAAAAAAAAGATGAAAAGAAAGAGGGGAAGAAATCCTATTCCTTTCCCTGCCCAGTTAGTCTGCCTTCATGCCAATAGGAACATTTTTCTTGTGTAGAGTTGGCCATGAAGGAAAGTTCTCGGAAAGAGGGCAAAGCAGCCCTCTGATATCAGAGCAGAAAGCGTTGTGCAATTGCTGTTCCCTTGTAGAACAGGTCAAAAAGATGAGTGTCTCTTAAATTAATTTGTGCAGCGTGGTATGTTTAGTATCTCCATTTCAATTAAAAATTTTACATGCAACTTCATACTAATTCAAGTCATGGCAGAATACATACAGGTGACTGATCAGTTTGTGTGTGGCACTAGGGCGGTGACTGGGGAATAAAGTTGCAATAAATCTGGGAAGGGGAGCAATGGGAGAGGTGAATACTGTGACCTTATTTTAGAACAAAAGCAGATGATCGTTAACAGGAATATCAAATGTAAGCACTATAACATTAAACAGGAGAGAAGAAAAAGGGATAGAGCACAAACATAAAATTGTTTGAAGATGGTATTTTTGGTTACTATGACATCTCATTTAAAAATTGTAGACATGCTGCTGTAGATTAAGTGCAAAATATTAAAAAATACAGGCAAAAGTCTTGATTGCTTTGTACAACATGCATGGACACAAGGTACAACTTTTCATGTTGCGTTTTGCTATTTTGCTCTCTCTAACCCCCCCATGTAACTAAACCATAATACACTATTTCTGGTTTTCAGAAAGCAGATTTGTGGCATTAATTAAACACTCCTTGGTACTTTATCAAATGTGCAGTGGCCAAAATGCAAAAGACACTTCTTTGTTGCTAATTGTATTTGCCCAGGGGAAGATTAGCTACAATAGAAGACATTAGCTAACATTTTTCCCCTATTCAGGGTTAAGTGCAGTTCTTTCCCTCCTTTTTACTTTCTGGTTCAAGACAAGCAGAAATGGCTGGTGGTCTCTTCCCGTTTCTCACCTCATCTTTTAATTGGCTATTTTATTTAGGTTCGCTTTTGCTTGGGTTAGTGAAGTTCACACTCCTCTCTGATGTCATTAGCTGTGTGACACTTTTTAAATACCTTCATTTCTGTAATAAATCTTAGAAATGTCAACTTGAATGCAGGATAAAGTCCTTTTGTTGTCCTTCTGTATTTGCATGTTGGTCTTTTGTGGACTGAAATTACACTCTCTATCTTCTTTACTTACAAGGTCAACATGTGACCCCTATTTCCACCTTGCCATCCTGGTTTGAATTGCAACTCCAGCAGTTAATGCCGACATTAGATATATCTGCTTCCCCTTGAACAGCTGTAAGAACAGAGAAATCAACTGAACAGTAATATCAAGTTCTGTTGATGCCACTCTCTTTCTTCAGGCCAATTTGAATCACTCTCTAGATAAACATTTCCATCCCAAGCACTTGTACATGGTTTCTATCCACGTATCAAACTTTTACTTATATTTGTATTCCATTTTGAAATACTTATTTGAGGCAGAATTGTCTCTAAGTGAAACTCCACCAAAAAAAAAGTATTTTTCTGCTCAAGGCTGCATCTGTTGGTTAAGCATCCTGTCTACCACTCGATTTTGGATCCTCTTCTTGTGAGTAACCTGCAGACTGATACCAGACTTCCAAGAAAGCCTTGATATGAGCCACGCAGCCTCCACCCTGGAGCTGTGATGTGTACAGCTGCACTGATCCTCAGTATTTAGCAAAATGATCAATGTGAAAGAAGAGACATCCCTGTGGCAGCTGCTGCTGTTCTGGGTTCTTGGCCAGGATGGCAGCAGAAGTGCGCATCAGCATCCTTGGTGCCATACGGCTTGAGACTGTTGTGTCGCACACCATGTGGAAGATGAGAGAGAATAATTTCAGCTGAGTATTTAGGGAAGGCTGCTGGGTATTTTAGGTGCCTCTGTGTCCTCATATTGACCCTTTCTCTGCAGTGTATCTGCTTAGTTAAATCTTGTCAACATGAGGGTATGCGACACATACTTTTCCTTATATCAGATAAATTAGTCTGGTGAGAATATTACTCCAATAATAAATTTTACCCTATGTCTCCCTCTCCTCATCCCTCCTTCCTGTTGTGACCAGGCTTTACATCCTGACATTCCCTTTAAGTGTCTTTACAAATGACTGAATTAATTTTCTTTTGACTCTTATCCTGCACGTTTGAGATTGGCATTGTTGATGGAACCAATTTTTAACTGATGACTTGTATTTGATATCAAATGCCCCATTTTAAATGGAAACAAAACATATCCTGCCAAAATGAAAACAAAGCATGTTAAGCAAAGACCAGGCACACAGGGCTTGACTGATGTCCAGAAGTTGTTGGTTTTTTTTTTTTTTTCCTCTGTGAACTCTTGTCAAAGTCTAGAACTCATGAAAGCAAAAAAGAGCCTTGATTCACTCTGCGTGCCCTCGGGGAATGTATATGGCAAAAAGATTTAAAATTCTGATCCAGCAGCTTCAAAAACATGGCATCTGAAATAAATTATTTTCACTATATAGCAGCAAGTGAACTTTTACACTAAAATTATTCCTTTTGAACTTCTGCATGGTGTGCAACACAACTGTCTCGAGCCATACGGCACCAAGAAAACACTGCCTCTCAGTGCTGTAGTCTTTCTGGCTTGGATTCATACCAACAGCTGTCAGACTGCTGTCTCTTTTTTTTTTTATTGATCATTTGACTGGAAAATGAAAAGATAATTAACAGTCTGATATTTAATAGGTAATTGTTTTAAAAACAAGGCAAAACCTAGATGGAAGGGATTCCTGGTGGAAATCACCTGGAGATTGCTTATTTCACTTAACTGCAAATTTGCCTCATAAGTCTTAACGGTTCTGTTCCATATTAAATGAATTTAATGTCAGCAAATTTTAAAACTGTCTGGTGTCTAATGAGTTTATAAGCCACTAGAGAAGATAGGATGCTTTGCTTGCAGCATGGAGCTTAATTTGATATTCAAGGTCAGCACATCAAACTTCTTAATCAAGACCATAATGAGGAAAACATTTCTACTCAAGCAAAGGAGCAGAAAATAGGAACAGTATAAGGAGGAGCATTTACGCAGCTGATTAACATGTTCTTGTTTTAGTCTCCTGTCAAAGTTGAATGAAAACTTTTATATGCTTTTCTATTAAACTAGTGCATTAAAAATGTAAAAAAATTACCTTAGTTTCCAAGGGATTGGTAAATGGATGTGAAACCACATCATTCCATTTTATTAGCAAGGTGACAGTGTTCTGGTGCCCTACATTTCAAATGGAAAATCTGAAGCCTTCAAGATGTAATGCATTAAATGTTCTCTTAAATTGTGCCACAATAGAAGCGGAGCACAGGGAAAGAACTTCAGGAACACTTTGCAAAGGAGCTGGGAGCTGCTTTGGGGAATTAGTGAAGGTATTCTGTTTATATTAGCAAATGAAGATAAGAACTGCTCAGTTCTTTAGCAGCAGAGTTAAAATCTCAGTCCTTAGGGCACTCTTTTCAATGGAAAAAGTCTGATGCTTTAATAATTTTATTTGTACAGTTGATAACAGGAATTGTTTCTGTCTTCACTAACTGATGACCAAGGGTTGAAGCAATAGTGTTGTAGTATATCTGCTTTTTGTGAGTGCTTTAGGCATTTGACCTTCAGTTTGCCCTTCAACTGGGTGTTTTTGGCTCTGCATCTGCAGACTACATAAGCAGAGTGGCCAAAATTATTTCAGTCTGAGATACTGTCAATATGTCATCAACTACAGCTCTACTGGGGAGTTTTAAAATTCTTTCCAACACATAATGGATATATCTGTTTAAACAGTTCTTAAAATTCTGAGGAGATAGACAAATCCGGCAGAAAATCAATAGTGTGTTGCTAGCGGCTCTATTATTTATTAATTTCAACACAACCCACTGTACTGCTAGGTGAATATCAAAGGCCGGGGTTTTTTAGTACATTATAAAGATAATATCTTAAGGGGGAGGGGGCTAATTTGAAAGTCTTCTGTCAGATAAATATCTCCAGAAGGTCCATGAACTTGACTCTGTTCCTTTTGAAGTCTGAGCTACGTTTGTGCACTTTAGAGCCAAACATGGATATATAGACTGATATTTGCGTGGATTTCTGTAGAGATACTTTTCTTCATAGTGTTTTATTTTCTCTGAAATTATTGTTTAGAATACGTAGCTTTTGGTGTGATCCTTGTGTCAATGATGTTCTGTAATCTTTCTGGGAAATGAAGTAAGAAGTCTGATACATAGCCCAATAAATAAAAGGAAATCTATCTGATGTGTCTCAAAGATTTAAGAAAAGCTGTTTCATTAAGTATATTTATATTAAGAATAAATGTATTTTATCACAGTACAAGCCATTATTGCTCAGCATGGGTGTCTGCTATAAATTGGCAATAGCTTGGGGCAGCTTTTAAATGGTTGTCATGGTTTAACCCCAGCCGGCAACTCAGCACCACGCAGCCGCTCACTCACTCACCCCCCAATGGGAAGGGGAAAAGCAAAGCAAAACAAGGAATTCATTCACTGCTTCCCATCGGCAGGCAGGTGTTCAGCCATCTCCAGGAAAGCAGGGCTCCATCACGCCTAACAGTTACTTGGGAAGACAAACGCCATCACTCCAAACATCCCCCCCTTCCCTCTTCTTCCCCCAGCTTTATATGCTGAGCATGACGTCATATGGTGTGGAATACCCCTGTGGTCAGTTGGGGTCAGCTGTCCCGGCTGTGTCCCCTCCCAGCTTCTTGTGCACCCCCAGCCTACTCGCTGGTGGGGTGGGGTGAGAAGCAGGAAAGGCCTTGACTCTGTGTAAGCACTGCTCAGCAGTAACGAAAACATCCCTGTGTTACCAACACTGTTTTCAGCAGAAATCCAGAGCACAGCCCCATACTAGCTACTATGAAGAAAATTAACTCTACCCCAGCCAAAACCAGCACAATGGTAAATCGTGATTATGAAGATATTAAAGCCTGGCGCTATCCTGAAAATAAGTATGTAATGATGACACCTTCTTACTTGCAGACCTACTTCCTGCATGTATTTGCAGTTCAACCTGCTGATGAAAGAAGCTAAAATAGATTGTTTGCTGGACCTCTGCAGTCAGCATGCTCCTGGAAATGGGAGTTGGGCTTTTCTCAGGGCTAAGCAAATCCACCCATACTCATTAGGAAAGCTTTGATAGCAGGATCTTCATGGTCAGTAATACATTCAGCAAGAAAAAAAAATCATCAGGGTTTTTAGATTCATAATGAAATTGCTAGGCTGATGGAAATCAATGGGAGGAAGCCAGTAAACTGACCAAGATAAATCTAAAGATCACCTGGGAATGGAGCGATCTCCTGGGGATTTCTTAGAGCACTGTATTTATAAAGAGAAACAGCATTTCAACATTCAAAAGATTGCTACTGGCAGGGAAGTGTACTTCTTTGCTGCAAAAATGTGCAGTTTTAGGGAAAATTTTTTTGTGTGTTTTATTTTTTTTTCCCCCCCAAATGCAAAATTAAAATCTGATTTGCAGGGAATATTGTGTGGAGCCTAGTCAGCAGTACGAAAGGCTAGAAAGGAAAACTAAGCCTTGAACTAAATACTGGTACTTTTGATGTGTTCCTAGGAACTGTGCAAGTGTATTGAGGTAGAACAGAATAGGACCTTTTGGGGCCATGGTGGCTAACTAGAAGTGCCTCTTTTGTGGGAATTTAGGGTAGCTGGATCAGCCTGGGTAATCAGGTCCAATTTTCTTGCTGCCAGAGGCCAGCCATGTCATGTAAGTCCTTACATACTTTTGTTTTCAGACTACTGTTGTATTTTCAGTTTCATTCTCTTCCCTTTACTGTTTTGTAAACAAGTGACCAGAGAAATAGGACACACTTCAACTCCTTTTGCCTGGCCACCACACAGTTCCTTTCTCTAGTTTTCAGGAGCTTACTGAGAAGCCTCCCAAGTATGACAGTGCACCTCATTTCCAGTACAACTGATTGAAACGGGCACATGAAGCTGATGTCCTAGTCAATGCAAAACTTCCATCTACCTGTTTAAATTAATAATGTAATGTAGCCCAGGCGGCTGGAATCAGCTCCAGATGTGTGGACATCACTCATGGCTGTTGTTAACCTCCTAAGCAGCGTGCTTCCCTTGGCCTCTGGTTTGTATGTAACCTAAGTTGCTGGTAGGTGCCTCTTGGTGTTTATAAACTGGTGACTAGTTATTTACACTGAATTTTTAAAATGTTTCTTTGTGGTTCTCTGGGGACTTTGCAGAGACAGAGGTGTGCAAAGTATCAGCTTTCACAGCAAGTTTCACACCCCCACGTTGGTTGAGATTCAACCCTTATGGTTCATTCTCACCTTATGTTAGGGAAACTACTTGTCGCAGGTACAGAAGTGGTAACTTGCTCTTTAGCAGTAATAAGATTGTTAACTTACTGTTAAGAGAAGTAAATACTGGAATTATCCTACTGTAGCCATCTTATAACCTTTGTCTTATACCATCATCTTCCTTCCGTGTATTAAAAGTGAAAACAAATTTTTAGAAAGTGTCTTCTGTCAGTATAATAGATTTAAGCTTTTTATAATAATACCATAGCACGAGTTTTTAAGACTTTGTAATTCAGAAGAAACTGCCCATGAGGTTTTTGTATTACATTATTTCAATATTATTTCATTCCTGTTGTTGGGAAAGTGCCGTTCTCATTTTGGCTTCCATGCTTGATGTACTGTTTGTGTAATGTGGGTATAAATTCCATTTGGACAGTTTTATGGACATTGTAGGTACTGCAACTTAAGATACAGAAGTAGTTTAAACTATCTAACACATCTTAATTTGATCCTAAACTGTACAGTCAAAGTCAACTGCCAGTACAGTGAAAATGGATTTATTGTCATTTGAAAAAAAACCATAAAAAGCACACGATAGTAGTTTTTAGAACCATATTTGGAGTTTGAATCTCAACAATTATTTTCTAGTATAATGAATCTAAGTAGTATAGCTTCGTGATATATTTATGTGTTTGTATACATAAAATTATCCTAAAACAGTGTACGAATTAGGCCAATTTTGGTCAAGGAAGAGTCTTGGCCAAAACACAGTAAGGCAGGAAGCCACGCATGAAAAATAAGCTTTAATCCATTTAGTAGCTTCTCTGTATGAAAGCTGTGTCCATTTTATGAACTGGGTGTGGATGTAGGACTCCTGTGGGAAAATTATGAAGTGGATATTTGAGAGAAGGTATGTGCTACAAAGGCAGGAATTCTCATTCTAGTATTCCTCTTGTTCTTTTAACAATAATATGCTTGTGGGTTGGTTGTATTTTTTTTTTTTATTAAATCTTTAAGTGGATACTCTTTGCCAACTGGACTGTGTAGCTATAAGTCTGTAGTGCAGTTTATTGTTTTATTTGGAATTCCAATTTACACCTGCAAGTCATTTCTTAATGTAGGATTTGAATTAGCATCCTTTTCTGTAATATATTTGAGCATGCAAATATTGTATTCTAGTTTATGGTATCAGAATACCTGTTAAATACACTTTTATCTTCCCTTTCACTAGAAAAGTCATTGTTATCTGAAATATACTACTTCTTTTGTTGAAGACAGAACTTATTTAAGACCTTTGTCATTTTCAATAATTTATTACATATAAATCTTGGCTTGTAACTTCATGAAGCCTTCAGGCTGGAGGCATTGTTAGAAGAAGAGTTATAGAAGGCAATCATTTTTTATATGCTCCTAATAAATGGAACTAGGCCAGGTAAGGGTATAAAAAAAGTCAATACGTAAGAAGACGTGAAGCCAGTGGATTGCATTTGCGTTCTAATCTGAGTAAGAAACAGTGCACGTGCAACACAGATCAAATAAGGTTTGCCGTGCATCTGGGTACACAGTAAATTCAGTGAAAGGAAAATTCTTATTCTGGGCGAGTTCTTACTTCTTTCTTCTAAGTAGCCAAAGTAGCATGTGTGTGTCAAGTGGTTGCGTTCCAATGCAATTGGTTATCTTATGTTTCAGATATATAAATACCTCTTTGATCTAAGTTTGCAGGAAACTAAATTCAACACACAGTTGAATTGTGCATGCAATTTTTCACCAAATATGCTTGAAATTATATTGTTTGAGGAAAATAAGCTTCATACAGTCAAATCGGTGCGCAGGTGCACAGAATGAGGTATAGAAAGAAAAAAAAAAAAACCCAAAACCAAAGTTTTGCCAGAAGAAAAGCTGGAGCCATAGCTTCATGTTTAGTCTCGCTGTATTGGGGCACATGATGCCAGTTCTAGTGATTACAATTTCCGGAGTTTACAAACCCGAACAGTTACTGCTGAATGGCAGGTGACAGAGAGGTGATTGAAGGAATGTTAGCCTAAGAGCAGTCAGGATTGTAGAGCTGTGAGGCTATAAAATACAAGTCAAGTTCCATGTCCATATATCTGTATATTAAAGAACACAGAGAACAACAACAAAAACCTCCCCCCCAAACCTGCTCCCCCTGAAGTATGGCTGTCTTCCTGGCTGGTTCTCCCCCCGCTTATAATCCTAAAAAAGTTATTGATCATGTACTCTGACACCAGCTTGGTAGTCTAAGAGCAGCAATTAGGAGACTTCAGTGCCTGTGCAGCTGTGTCAGATGTAAAATTAGAGTCCTAGGGAGCACACAAACTCACTTGAACTGTGGTGCTGGTATAAATGTCCTGTGGGAGAGCTGAAGCCAACGCCATGTCCTTGTTTGTCACGTTGCTGCATAATGTTGGGAAAATACTCAGCTCGTGTAAATCCTCCTGGCTGCATTTGTTGAGATTCTCTTATTGTTTAGACCACTTGAGGATGCGTCCCCGTTGCACCCACTGCTGATGCTGTGTCAGTGCGACTGTCCCATTCACGTATCCTGTGGTTCAAAGGCAGCTTCTGCCCCACATCTGTCACAACAACAGAAATCTGGCTTTGTTTTTAATGAGAATTAAAGGAGTTGAAAAATTCACAATTCTCAGAAACACTGCTAGGGGAAATTATGGTTTTCAGGATGTTACGTATCCTGTGAAAAATGTGTTTGTGTATGCAAAAGAGAGAGAACGTCAGGGACAGCCTCAGCACAAATGCAGTTAGTAGCTGTGGGAGAGTTCAAGGCTTATGGTGTTCAGGTATGGAAACAGCACAGAAAAAATAAAAATAAACTTCTGTTTGAATCCTTACGGCGGGGAAGGGGGGGGGGGGGGGGGAGGGCAGGGGGCGAAGTTGTACCAAATACGTTAGAAAGTTGTACCAAATATGAAACAATGCGAGTAGTCATTTCTTTGACCTTCCTCAGTGCCAGGCTGAAAATAGTGTCAGGATGCCTCACCCGCCTGTGTCTCCCCAAGCCAGGGCTTCGCTGTTAGGAGGGACGCTCAGTCTGAGACACTGCCTGAAGAGAAAGATTAATGTGTCAGTGCTGGCTTAAATTGTCAAGCAGGTAATATTTCTTTTTTCTAAAAAAGTAATTACTAGTGAAGTAAAGGATGGGTTTAGGCATCCAGAGGTTTAAAATGACATGAAGTATTTGGTGCTACTATTATAAGAGGTGATTTGTCCTAGTGGATCCAGAAGGCTAGTGCAATGAAAATATTTCTGGTTACTGTTACTGCTTATCATGCATAAAATCCCCGAAAGAGAAATATCTGAACCATCCCGAAGAGTAATCATCCCGAAGAGTAATACTGGAAAGAAACCCAGTATGTGTGGTTCCTTGCGGTTTGTATTCTTCGTTTCATTCTCGTTCTTTTTTTTTTCCCTTGAAAATTCCAGTAAACTACAAATAATATTTACTGCTGAAAAAAACCCCCAGCACTTCCACTGAGTTGTTAGAACTGTAAACTGCAGACCTGTAATTGAAGTGAATGCAAGATTATTTGGCTGATTACCCATTTTCACAATGACAGGTTTCCTTGTTGTGTGTGAAAACTAAATGATAATGTTTAAGTCACGACTGCACCGTGGCAGCCTTTAAATTTGGATGTACAGAGCTTTCCTTAAGGCAATATCAGAGCCTCATAGCGTAAAGCAGTAATTGATGTGACTGATCCGTGAGTGAACTCTGCGAGGTGTAAGATGAATAGCAATGAAATTGCAAAAGCTACGGTAATGAGGCAGGCTGTATTTTAGTCTCTTTGACTAGACGTATGCAGCTGCAGATTACACTGATTTACACTATGCTACATAGTAAAGGGCATCCTAATGTAAGCTCAGAATTTTAGGTTTTGTTTATTTCAAATAGACCTCCAAACTGTTTACTGTTTTTGGGCAGAGATTTTATTGGAAGTACAAATTCTTTTGTACATACATTGAGCTAAAAATTGATTTTTTTCTTTTCATAAATCTTCCTTCTAAGCAAAAACTCTGCGATATTTGGACTGTTGCTTTCGTGTTGTTTCTTACCAAGTTGCAGGATGGTTTCTTGTACATAGCAACATAGGTTTCTTAACTTATTCAAGTTCTTAAAAGAAAGAACACAGTTTCCTTCTGTGAAGTAGTCCTTAAACCAATAAAGGTACAACCTGTTATGCTCTTGTTTAGTAGTAATACACTCATTTCTGAATTTGGCCGTAATATTTCTTCTACCAAAAGAAACCTCTGCAAAATAGCTCACTTTAAACAAGGGCTGTAAAATGTCAGACTCAGAATTTCACATTCAATTATTCTATTCTGTAACCAGTATATTTCAGATTTGAAGTTACAGTTTTGCTTACTTCTTGATATAAAATACTTCACTTGAAAAGCACCTTTCCTTGGCAGTAACTGCTGAAATGCTTCCTAGGTTCCTTATGCTACAGGAGGTGCCTTCCAGCTGGTTTCACCTTGGCAGCGCTGGCATTTAGCAGATAGTTTGTCGTTTCAGTCTGGTAATTATGGTGCTATGGCGGAATATTTCAGAATACCAAGTCACATAGGCCATGTCGAACGGAACTTTCTCTTCTGGCTTTATCAATTCTTATCGGTGAGATTGCACATGAAACCATGACGTGAAAGCAGAAAATTGAGAAGGATTAACAAAATCGGTAGCACTTAAACTGACTGAACAAGCCCACCTCTGTATGCATGTTGTGTATCAGACAAATGGTGGTTTGGGCAGAGCTTTGGCAATGTAAGTGAAGGTGGGTATTTAGTCCTTAATTTCCTTTGTTTCTCCATGTCCTCAGCACCGCAGAGTTTGAATTTCTTTCTTTGTAAAAATTAAGGCGAGGGGAAGGAGGGTTTCTGTTGCTGGAGATCCATGACAGCACTCTCATTGACTTCTGTGGGGGTGAGAAAACAGCACGCAGCAATCATGGACGACGGGAAGGAGTGATGGGCTATTACGGTTTGGATCTGAGGGGCGGTAGGAGTTAAAAGGGTCATGAAGTTTATGCATTATTGACAGAATACCCATAATGACTCCTTAGGAGCTATTATGCAGTGATATGTGAAGGCCTTAGTTGGGGATGATTTAATTTATGAATCATTTCTGTGATGGATTGCCTGCTATGTCAGACTGGCTGGGGGACTAACTCCGGGTTCTTAATTCATTATGAAAGATTTTATGCAAAGTAATTGCTGTACAACAGCCACTTTTCAGAATGAAATAATGTGGATGCTTTTTTTCCCCCCTCCTAGTGGGGGAAAGCTTTTGTTTGCATTATGAGCAATGTTCAGTTTGTGAAGTATCATCTGGAAGAGCCTTGCTAGGAAGCAGCACTGCTAAAGAACGGAGCTTCTGAAATGGCAAATGTGTTTGCACTTTGAGGTCTAATCTTTCAGGTTTTGGGTTTACTTCTGTCTAATGAAGTCTCATGTTAATTCAGGCATAGGCAACATACTGAAATTCTTCATTCATAGATCCTCCAGAGGAATGCAGGAATTGGTTCTAAAATATCGGAGGCGAAATTTAAAAAGGTCTTTTTATTATTTCAGTGGGTTTCCTGCACGGTCTTGAGTGAGGCTCATAATCTTTCTCTCTGCCTTTCTCTTCTTACTGCAAAACAAAGCTACCCGTGTTTCCTTTTTAGAGAAAGTGAAAAATTACTTTTTCAAGCAACTCAGTTTTACAGTATGTGGAGCCCAAAAAAAGTACAAAGGAATTCAGAAGGATTAGACAAATTCTGTGTCCATCAGCAACAGTTGTATCCTGTGGCCCAGATGCAATTTTTGTCTCGGGAAGTCCCAACAGAATATGAAAAGAAGAGAGGACTTCTTCCTTTCCCTCCTGATATGCTGATTTCCCAGCCATCAGCCAGCCAGGATGCTGAACCAGGGCAGACTGTGATCATCAGGGACACTTCGGGTACCCTCTTTCCTCATCTTGTTTCAACTGTAAGCTCTTCCCGGCAGAGACTGCCTTTCTCGCAGGGCATGCTAGCAGCATGTGGTTAGATCCCTGTTCTTGAAGGCATCGAGGAGATCATCTTCTTCATGCAGTGCAGGGGCATGCAGGAATATTGAAGTCAGCCCCAGAATAAGAAGCTGTGTTAATATGGTACACGCTTAATTTATTCTGCTCCTCAGGGGGTGAGTTGCTAGTCATTATTGAGAGAGAGCATAAACACAGAAATCCAAGGCATGGTTTTGATAGTTACTTTAAAAATCTTAATTCCTTCATTCTGCTTTCTTAATTCAAAGCAGGGATGAAATTGTAATATATTCTTCTGGGAAACACAAGAATGCATTCTTCTGGGTTAAAAAATTCAAGTGTGAGTTTAAAAATAACTCAAGTGATCCTTTTTCTTTCCATTAATATATCCTATTTTTGAAGTCTAGAGATGAAATCTTCAAGATTTTTTTTTTTTTTCAAATAAATGGATGAATACCTTAAAAGTGCAATCCCAGAAATATTGTAAGAGGGTACAAGCTCCTCTGCCTTGGACAAGATTGATGAGGTTAGCCTGACTGGCAAGTGTGCAGTTTACATGCTAATAGCAAGTAGGCTGTCTTGCAGAGGGAAAATACATTGCAGAGTAAGTGTGGAATGTTTATTAGTCCCAGTAAAGTGCAGCAGAGACAGTACAAATGATGTAAAAGGAATGTCGTGCAGGAAATATGTCATTAGATCAGGCATATGTGTTTCTTGGCCAAAACCCCTTTGTTTTATGATCAATCCGTAAAGAGTCGGTGCAGACAGATGTCACACTCATCATCTTCACCCCATGCTGGGTTCCACAGAGATGCAGCAGCTCCCCCAAAGCCGCCCCCATGGCTCCAGAAATCAAGGGTGGGTAAGACCTCGTAAGCAAACTTTAAGGCGACCCATACTTGGTTTCAGGGGCTGTGTGGCTATCGTCATCACTGAATATCGATGCGTGTGTGTGGGTACGTGCTTTGTTTTCTTACACAAAATACTATACGCGTGGCAAGTAGAGAACAATTTTGCTTTTCCCCTGCTTGCAACAAAGTTTATGACAATGAAAAGTTGAACGAATCGTAGTAAGAGCCCTTTTACATTAGCAAGTATCAAGCTTACTTTTTGTTGGTGAAGAGGGAAAGCAGGGAGTGTTTAAACTCTCACCCTCCTTTTTATCATACTAGTCATAAATTTGAGGGAGATTTTAAGGCACAGTGATTGCAAACAAAATGAAATTTATCCCTGCTGCTTCATAGCTGGTATATATTTTTGTAGAAAGCACCTTGGCTTCATTGACTGTAGCTTCTTTGTAAAAATAGGAAAAACTTTTTCCTTCACAATTTTACATAACCTACTACTTATAAATTCATCATGTTTTGATTTTAGTATTACTGTAATTTTAGGAGGTGGAAGGGAGTCACATTTTTTATGCCGTGCCTACTTTTCCCTAAATTTTCTTCTTGAAGAGTAGAAAATTCAAATCAGTTTTCCTTTTGAGAATGCTGGTTTTATACAGGAAGTCCATCGAGAAATGTCCTCCAGTAATGACTACCTTTTTTTTATCTTCCAGTACCAAAATTTCATTGTTTAAGTTTGCTGGACAAATCATACAAGTTTTCATTCAGCACAGCTAGAGACTTACTCAAATTCCCATTTACTAAATTAGAATGGAAATTTCCGACAAACTGTTGCGGTGTTATCAACTGCACATAAACCAAAGGTAAAATTGGCAGGAAGCTATCTGAGTCTGACGCCTGTCCAGTGTTATTGAAAAGGGTTTTTTTCCCAGTGAATGTGATTTTTCTGGTTTCCTGTGGAATACGGTAAATCCATGTTATCATTTCTCCTGGTAATGATCATATCTGATCATATTTGCCTGTGCAGGTGTAGCTCTCTGAATTAATTATTCCAATATATCTTGGATTTGGTGCCCCTTGAAGCAGCTGGCCAACGTGGTGGACCAAGTAAATCAGCACTTTGCTACAGAAAATCCACTCCATGTCTTTGGATTTTGGTTTGCTTCTGGGTACAGACAGACACATATAAATAAAGGAAGTATGGACAAATATAAGCATTTGTTATATGATCAATTGTTGATGATAATCTTTAAACAGAACAAGCCACCTGCTCTAAGTATGCCCCAAAATTCACTATCAGTGGCTTTCTAAATTCAAATGCTTAGAAAATAAAGAAAGAAAAACCCTAAAATGATACTTTACAATATAAACAGAAAGTTCATGTGTTGGAAGGCTCTGGCAAGAGTTTAAAAAAAAAAAAATCACATCCCTGCATGCCATTTATCTATATCCTTCCTCATTTGCATACTGGCAATCAAAATAACCTACTCCCCCATTCTTTGAATAGGCTTTTCAAGCCTGTTGCTTTTTTTTAATTGCCCTATTTCCTTCTGGCGTATAAGATAGGGTCTTTATTTTTTTCTTACTTCATATTTGCAGTGTAATAATTTTCAGATACATGCTTTTCTGGGAATAGAAAGTTTTGGGTAGTATATTTTTAAAACTGATTTACTGTTTTTCTTTTATTAGCTTAAGGGTTAGAAGCTTTGGGCAGATTTTAAAGTCTGTGTTTGATTTTTTTTTTTTTTCTTTTTCCTATGAAGATGACAGTTCATGGCAATCATTAGGCTTTATCTCTCTGGGTTTTTTGTAAAATAAGTATCTCTTTATGTGAAAGTATATTTTTACATTTTAAACAGGGACCATTTCAGGAAAGGCCATCCTTTTTAAAATTTTAAAACAATGATTTGTAATGATAAAAAATAATCCTAAAAAAGTATAAAAATCTAAACTTCATTCTCTACATTTTCTCGGTGTAGGTTTTGCAATTCATAAGGACGAAGCCAGCATAGTATCTGGGATTTGTAAATCCAAACTTGAGTGCAGGCATGCTCAGCAATGCATATGGATGCCGGTCATGAAGCACAGTCCTGCTCTGGGTCTGACAGTGCTCTCATTTGGTCCAGGAAACTATTTACAGTGGGTGATTTTTTTGAATTGGGCCCATAAAAAGGAAAATGTTCTTATTTACTGAGAGAATACATATCCTAGGCATCCTTTGTTCTTCTTTCATACGTTGACAACCCTTTCATCTTCTATTTAGTGAATATATCTGCTGTACAGTTTATGCAGGTTATAGCCTTTCATTTTGGATGTGCAGTAATGTCCTACTCTGTGTACAGCTCTAGTAACTCCAGAGCTGTCCCTGCTCCTGACACTGCCCCCTAAAAGCAAAAGGGCAGGAGCTGTGGTAGAGGCTTGGACAGTCCCAAGCAGAACATCTGGAAGTGCACTGCTTCAAAGTCTGCAAGAAAAAACAACTCTCCTTTTATTTAAAAATTAATTTTCTTCCAGTTCTCTGCTTTGCTTCAGTACCATGTCTACCAAGCCAATATCTGATGCTGCTTGCCCCCTGACTACCTCCTCTTGGTCTTGTTTCATGTTGTCTTCTGTTGTAGCTGGAACATTGCTGCTGCTTATTTACTGAGCCCCTTTTCTTCCCTCTTTTACACTTCTCCTTTAGAGAAACATCCATTATTGTTTTCTGTATGCTCAGTCTTCCCTGAATGCGTGTTGTTCTTGTTATCCATTACCCAGGATAGAAGTACCATAGTAGCTGTTGATTATAACAGAGAACCGCAAGGCAACACGTCACATCTTTTGGGTATAGATAAATTACATTACATCAATAGCTGTTGGTATCTATGAAACTTAAGGAACATGGTTAAACTGCAACATATCTGAAAGTGCTGGAGGTGTTACTCTGTTTTAAAAGATTTTGATTGTGGTGAAGAATTATTTGTAAGAGTTAATCCCATTCTCTTTTCCCAGTGAAAAGAGGGAGAATCTCTATCTTTTCTCTGTGGAAAGCATTTAACCATTCAATTAGCAAGTTCATCTGGAAGCATGTGGAGAAAGACACAGGAATCCTCCTGGGCATGCTGTATGAATACCAATGTATTAATTAAAATCTATCTAAATATGTCAGTATTCTGCAGTTAGGGCCATATCTGAGATATCACGGGGCCATCTTTTTTCATAAACTTACAGTGTACACATACGGCATTAGATGTTTATTTTTTACAAAAACACTTTCTTTGTGGGACACATAAAAGGCTGGAAGACTCCTGGGTTTATACAAATGTCTCATAACTGCAAAGAACCATATTGTCCTTACCGCAGCAAGATCTGCTGAGATGCCTGTGCGTTGGGTCCTGTAAAAGCAAGCTCTGTTTGGGTTGGCCGTCTAGTCTCCTTTCTTTGTTGAAAGTATGAATGCACAGTGTAAATACTCAGCATAAATAGCCAAAACCAAATGTGATCTATAAACTTTGTTGCTTTGGGCTTAGGTTTTTTAAATGTTCTGAAGTGCAAGTTCCCAGGCTCCTTAAACTTTGTGCTGAATCAGCAAACGTGTCCCTTTCATCTCGCTACGATGATCCGTTCCACAAGGCTCAGGTTTTGTTGCCATCTTATCTGCTTTCTTGTCCACTTTCTCCCTTACTTTCTCCTGCTCTTTTCAGTTATTCTCCACTTTTCTCCAGTACTTCCAACCCAACTTCTCAAAATTACTATTTTTGGGACCCCTATGCCATGTGAACATACAGCAAGGACAGATGCTAGGTGCTTTGGAGTCCATATTTCCTCTGACCACTGTAACAAAAAGGATTAGAAAACAGGATTCAGCTGTTGGGTAGTGGCATGAATCCAGGAGCCCGGTTTTGGGGGGAAAACTGGCAGCTATCACAAGGCTCAAGAGTGAGAGACCTCACATCAGTGCTCTCAGTTGTCGCTTACAGTAAGAAGGGGGCTGTCATTCAGGGTGAAATTGGGTGCGGTGCTGGAAAATCCAGTGAATCCTGCAGGCAGGAGCATCAACGTCGCTATGAAAGCAGCAGGACAGTGGGAGCCTGGCAGAACCGGGGTCTGTTTGCACCAGGAGGCATGTTCACCCAACAATACCTGTAACCCCACCGTGTCCCTTTGCTCCTTTGTCCCTTTGCTGGGCTTGTGCCTGCAACTTAGAGAGAGCAGAGACACAGACACAGATGTTCACCTGTTGATAGACGCTTGCCTTGGCAGTGTCCCTTTAAGCAAGCCCTTCATGTCTTCTATGTTGCTTTAAAAAGTTCATAAAGTTTTCCCATTGGATTTGCTGTTGCTAGGTGCTGGGTGGTTTGTTTTTTTTTTTTCATTGTGCTTGTTACGAAGAAGCCTTCAGCAGGCTGAGAATATTTTATAAGGTTAGAAAATGGTGTTAAATGTTAATTAGCAGTTGCATAATCCCAGGTGGCATCCTCTCACATGCACTCGTCAATTTTTAATGAGTGTCACTCGTGCACATCAAACTCAAAATTAGCTTTCTTTCCCAAGCACTCTGTTTGATTTTCACACTCGCTTCCCCTCCCCTTCTTCTTTGATGTTACTGACACAATATATCATGCTGGCATTTGCTTTGGTTTCATCTCCAATGCATATTGTCATGTAGCTAGCTAGTTATCTGCAACATATACACATAGTCATATCTGTAGAAGCACATCTTCATAGAATCACAGAATGAATCTTGACTTTTTTTTTTTTGTCGTCTTAGACATAGCCTCTAGTAACTTGAATAAGGAAAACGTGATGCAAAGGCATTTTAGGATTTGATCTGAGAATTCAGAGTACCAGAGCCGCTCTCTGAGCTTTGCTGGAGGCGACCCTCACTGACACTGCATTGCATCCGTTGGAGCCCTGGAGTAGTTCCTCCAAATTAAAATTTGGAGCAAGAGTCTCTGTATCTCCATGAAATTTATCGCAAGTTAAAAACTAACAAGGAGTGTTGTACATACATGTATCTGCTAGCTGGTGGGATGCTTCACCACCTTGTTATCAGTGCATTGTACTGGTATAAAAGCATGACTAATCAGAGGTGGAAAGTATATTTAGCATCCACAAAAGCATGCTTAGCCCTGTACGGGAATGCCCTCTATGGGTCGGGTTTTTTGGAAAGGTGTCATAAATGAAAGTTGCCAAGGCCAGTGATGTTTTGCAGATCTGCACATGCAGGTGGAGTAACCTGATTATTGCAACCCTTGCATCAAATCACTGGCCACTCTCAGATGAGACAGCTGTAATAGTGTTACCCAAACGGCTGGGATCGGAGAAAGTGCACACATATAAAATGGATGCAAATAAAGGGACAGTCAGGCTGAGTAAGATCATCTCAACTCCTACAGAGCCTTTCCCTTGACTTTCTCAGTTTGAGCAGAGCTGTAGACTCAAATCTGTTAAGCAGCCTCTCGGTAAATCAGGGAACAGCTGAACAGAAGCTCAGATAACTGAATTTTCACTGTTGATCATTTCCATCAGTCTTTTTGCTTGTTAAAAGCAGAACTCCCCCACATACGCTCCCTCCCTCAACACACACAGTTTGGTCCTTAGCTTCTGATTTGATCATGGAAGTAATTTTACTTTGGTCTGCATTTTGCTTTGATTTTTATTTGTTAAGGAAAGAGTTCTTAGCATCAGGATGATTTTGTTTTGTTAAATGGAGTTGTTAGCTCTCTTGGCAGGAGTCTCTGTACAGACTTTGCTTTGATTTCCCCTAAGAATACCATGTGTTTGAAAAATATTGGCTTCTTGACACCATAGTGCCAATGACCTCTCTTTCCAATAGAACAAACTCAGCTTTAAATTATTTTTATTAATCAAGATTTTATCTCTTACCAGAGATGGAGAGTTTTCCAAAATCTTTTTGACAGCTACTGTTACAAGCAAGAGGTGAACCAGAATTAACGATCAAGGGTTACGGGCTTGATTCCTCCTGTTACTTACCAAAATGTAAATGGGGGGCAAAGCTCGCTCATCCTCCTGCAGTTACACCAGCACAAATGAGATTAGAATCCGGTTGTGTATCCAGGAAAATGAAAATGTCATGGCAATGACTTGTGTCCAACTTCTGAAATAAACAGATCAAGCAGGAGTAATTACATTTCTCTTTCACCCTCTCTGCACACAGATAATTTTCACCATCCTTTGATGATCTGTATGGAAGATATATACGATAATGAATACTTCCACACCCATTGCTAGTTTGCAAGAGTAGTGTAGCCACTTAATAAGAAGAAACCAGCAAGATGATACACAAGGTGTTGAAGTGCCAAAAGGCCAGTGTATTTTCTGAAAACTTCCTACTTAAAATGTGGTGGGTTTTTTGTTTTTTTTGTTTTTTGTGTTTTGTTTTGTTTTTTTTTAAACTTAGCAAAGGGGGAAAAAAAAGTGCTGGTTTTTTTCTTTCTTTCTTTCTTTGTATCCTAGCAGTATGTAGAAGGCCCGATCATGGACAGACACCAGTACAGGCACTGTCCAAGGAGGCAGTAGGGATAAAATCAAATGGTGCAAGAGCTGCCAACTCCCTCTCCGTTGTTTTCCAGTGCAAGCAAAGATACAAAATATTCAGATGTGCTAATTGAAACATATTGTGCTTTCATTTCAAAGTTTTTATTTCATGGGAGAACTTAAAAGATTGTTCTAATCTTAATTAACCTGGTTTTGATCCTTCGTAAGAAAAAGCAAGCTGTTCTAATAGGAATCCAGCCCTTGCTGCTCCTGAACTTGCATCTGCTCTAGACCCATCTGGAAACTCAAACGTGGTAGATGACTTGAAGAGATAAATGATTACTGAGTTTTTTCCAGTCTGGATCAGAAGTTGAATGTTAAAAATTTAATGAGACAGCTTGCTATTGTGGGATTTGGTTCCCCATTGGAGTTTCTTAAAATCTTTGAATAGTACGCAGTATTTATTAGGTCTGAGTTTGGGCTTATTTTGACTCTAACTGTCAACCTTCAGGTTTTCATACTCTGTCTTTCAAAAGATTTGGACTGCTGTCCATTGAAGCTTTGAAGAGATAGGTACCATTAAAGAGGACGTGTTTTTCAGACTATCTTTGTTGGTAGATTATTAAACAAAATATCAGCTTCCTCTGGAAGATCTCCAGTCATTTCATGTTCATTTGTGACCAAGCACATACTGCCAGGCATTTGCCTCTTAAAAAGCAGGCTTATTCTTCTGTGTCTGCTAAGCCATGTGCATCAGCCTTAAAATGCTGTCTGAACACTGACTCAACCCGGGAGAAAAGAGCAGAAAGGTATTTTCAGTGCATTACTTCGTGTTCTGTTTCCTGACGTATAATTATGTATTTTCAAACACACATACTATAATAAGTGAAACCTATTCATTTGGAGGGCAGGAGTTTTTCTTCCCCCCCCTCCTTCCTTTTGAATTATGATTCACTTAATCTAAGATATTCTGCCTTCCAAGAGACAGAAAATTGGTTGCTTCTGCCAATATTAGGAGTTATAAACCATTGCTTGAACTTTATGATAGCATTAATCCCAGTGTATAGATTGTTACTATGCTTAAGGACTGTCTTACCAGCTCTAACAGCCCTTCGTATTGCTTCAGGCCATTAAGCAACAAATTGTCTGTAAGGAATAATTTGTTGCATTTCTCCCACCTTGTTTTATAATGAAAGGTATTATATTTAATGTTATGCTCTCTTGGGTTCAGTTGTCATCCCCAGACAATGCCACCCGCTCTTCAGTCTATATAACTGCCCAGTTATTCCCTGTCTTGGGAATACACTTTGGAGAAGATGAGATGAATTTAAAAGTATTCTGAAGTAATGGCAGAGTTTTACTTGTTGAAATTGCGGAGTTCAGCAATCCCATGCAATCTGTGTTCTAATGGTTGTGGGATATTTTTTTTAGTCCGTGACAATTTCTAGGACAGACAAATACAGACTTCAGTCTGTTTTGATCATCTATTTGCATGTCAGTATTGAGTTTTATGAATGCATATGCTGGCTTACAGAAAGTTGTGAAAGAAGAAGAATGTCAAAAGACAATTACTGATGAAATGTAATTATGGAATAAAATAATTACATAAAATTGGAGATGTGACAAAATTAGAATATGACCCCATTTTGAATGGAGACTATGGAGATGTTTCATGTCATCTTCTCACTTGCATTGTGTTTAAGTCTGATTTATTCAAACTCTGATTGATTCTAAGCTGTGTAATGGAAAGGAGAATCAGCCCATTGTTCTTGATGGATCGTTCTCTGTTTACAGCTTGTTTTGACAAAGAGAAGAATAAGGGTTTTTTCAGCCTCTGCAACTTTTATTGTAGGTTAAAGAAAAAAGAAGCAAAGATACAAGTTCTTACGACACAACAGGATGGATAGGACTTGCTTCTTAGCAGCAGCAATATTGAATTGACTCACTATGTGTACTGCTGACAGGCTGAGTACCACCTGCGCATAAACATCCCTGTCTCCATACCTCTGCACAGGCGATGGTGGAGCAAACACACTGGTCTTGAGCTGGTGGGCCTTGCTCACCGTTCTCATTTCATTCTGTTACTCCGTTAGAACTAATTTTGTTTCTCTGGAAATTGGCTGAGAACTGGCCCAAACATATCCCTGAAAATAGGCTGAGGAGCTGGGAGTAATGAGCAATTACATTGTGTATATCAAGAATCCACCTGGGAGATCACAGGTGTGGAAAATGTAAGAAATGTGTTTGATGTTTCTTTCGTTCTTCCTGGACCATCTTCTTTGTATGGTTCATTTTGAAACAAATGCTGGATTCCAGCCACTCCTAGTGATCTGCCCCAGAACAGGTATTAGCATTTCACAGTTACTGACTTGGGCAGGGTGATTTAAAAACCTGTTACATGCCTTTTCTCCTACTGCTGTTAGACCTGAAGAGCCAACAAAGCCAAGAGACACCACTGTAGAGAAGGGTGTACATTAGCGAACTCCAGTGATTTTGATGGAGCCGTACTGACTGGCACCACCCAAGGAATTTGCCTGAAGTGAGAGATGGATTGTATTTTGTTTTCCTTATTATTGAGAGAATTGAGTTTTTTACATCCCAGTTAGCTTAGAAACATGTAAATTTGTTGAAAGCTTTTGGTGACACAGGGAACAACAAACAGGGGCGTCTGATTTTCCTTTTAGGGTAATGTAAATCAGAAATAACTGCTGAAATCAGTAAGCTACGCAAATGTAAAAGTTGGAGAAAGCAAAAAGCAAGTCTGTCCCATTACCATTTTACTTGTAAACTCAATATATCTGATAAAGAAATCATTTAGAAATAATAAACATGCCATTTTTACAGTCGCATTTCAGAGCAGAACCACACTTCATGGGCTATAATTGTGACCTACATTTTGAATTATTTGATAAGGCTGATCCCCCATGATGATCTCAAATTAAAATCTTATAAATTACCACTTTCTGGCAAATAGGCTTGCAGTTATCATTTCACTCTGACATTTATTCTTTGCTATGGGTCACTGCTTTATTACTGTAAGAGCTTTTGGCCAAGTGCTGTTCCCAAAGCATAGGAAAGACGTTAAAGGTTAATTTCTTGCAAACTGTGAGAAAATGTTACTTCTCATTCATTTAGACTTGCATTACTGAATTTGCATTCTTTTTATAGTATGTGTATTAGTATGTAGCTAAAATCCCTCACAGCAAATCAACCAATAAATTGCACTGAATTACAGTACAATAATGAATTGCTTGTCATTTGGTTTCCAACAACAATAACAAGAACATTTTTTTTATGCTCTTGGCCAGACAATTAACATGTTCTCTCTTGGTGTAACTCTGAAGTCTTTGGAGCTCTGCCTGCAGAGTATTTGGCCCAAAAGTTGCAAGTGCCATAAAAGTTGATGGTCGTGTCTTCATCCGAACGTGTCTTGGGCTATAGCCTTTCTATAAAAAATTATGATGATGAGAGCTAATATTTGGATCTACTGTGTGCCGGGTCTTCAAATGGACAGACAATTCCCCTGGAAATTTACAGCTGTACCTCAAAGGTAAAACAATTCTTGGTTGGCCAACACAAGACCAGATGGGCTGATTCCCCCCTGGAAGAGCCCTGTGAAGTGTTTGCTCTGCACATGAGCAAGATTCATTTGGGATTTGACAAGTGGACTGTATATGGAGGACTTACCAGGATTTATCAGACCCGCCCTTCAGGTGGTGACAAGGCCAGAAGCTTTACTCCGCAGGTTTAATCCATCAGCACATGCGGAGCAGAGCCAGAGCACTTAAGAACCCCAGAGCTAACAAAATAATTGGCCTCTGAATATATTGTGTTTTATGTGATTTTTAAGGTATTAATGTCTACCTTCCCAGTGGGAAATTCTGTAGAGGGAACTGTTAATTATCTCCATACTCAGTTAAGATCGAGGAGAAGGAGCTGAACGAATATGTGATACCTACATGTTGCTTGTGCAAGTACTTCTTCCCTGGACGATCGAGGTTGTCCTTAAAAAGAAGTGGGGTACAGCATGGGGTTGATAATAGTAAAGGCACCCCCCCACCCCGTACCTCCCAGATCCATTTGGTAATACTCAGAGGAATTCGGCTAGGTAGAGAAGGAGGGAGGGAAACATTGACACAGCTCTTTACCAGACAGAAATTATTAAAAACTGAATCATGGACTACACTGTGTGAGCTATCACCGGTAGTTCCCTGAAGAAATAGGTTAATAAAGTTTTGGCCTAATTAAATCACAGATCTTGTTTGTCTTCCTGCCCATTTGAGACTGACATCTTCCGGGCTTTGCCATGACACCAGCCCAGAGGCTTACATGCCTTGTGCAGGACAGTGCAAGCAGGTGAGATGCTTTACGCATCGAGTCACTAAAGTATTCCCCTCTTGCACTGGGTGGAGACTTGTATCAATTAGTTTATTGTTTACTAGTTGGGGTTGCAGATAGTTTATGCTTAGCATCAGGAAACATCTGTGTGATCTCTCCTGAGGCTTTTGTCATTACTATACTGTCTAGTCTTAATTCTTTCCAATTATTTTGGCGATTGTGCAATCTCCCTCTACTGCCAAGTTTGGAGGCTTCAGTAAATAGAAAATTAGATGTGTAACCTGGGTGTATGAAAAACCTATATATCATAAAGGCACTGCTTCACTTTGCACTGCATGACTCATTCTTACAGTAAGAGGAAGATTAGCTGTGTTAGCGAGAATTATGCAAGGTTTACTTCCGTGCCAGCTGCTAGTTATTAATAATTGTGGGTTCTCGGGGAGAGCAGGCAGGTTGCACACCCTGTGCCTGGTACCGGTTGATTGTTGTGGCCTATCCCAGGTTTGACACTGGCGGAAGCTGGAGTTGGCTCCCAATAAGATTGTGTAAGAGTTTGGTACCAGAAACGAAAGTAGTTCCTCATTCCTGGCACTGAATGAGGTTCATTTGCAAAGTAAGAGTGGTGAAATATTCTCTACCCTGCTGTATTGTCCAGTGTCGATATACTATAGGGAATACATATATAATATTTGAGCTTCACATCTTACCCTTTTATGGCTTCACTAGGGTTAAGATACGAATTGGAGCGTTATGTGTGTCCTTATTGAGTATATATTCACCATAAAGTATAAATCTGACCTTTTGAGATTTTATTTTCTTCTTCAGTTTGTAAGTATATTGTAAGTATGCTTTAATCCTGGTTTAGACTTTTATTTTGAGTTAAGCTCACTGATAGTTGTCAGTGAAGGATTTATAGCTATGGCTATGAAATTAAAGAAGCCACTGATACAATTATAATAGCCCCAACAAATAGCTCTGACATTAATTCCTCACAGAGCTGGATTTTTGATTCTCATTCATACCTAAAGAAGTGCTAATGAGAACATTTTGCAGTAACTTCTATAACTTTCCACGGCTTTTTTGTGTAAGAGTTGGAGGTTTTGTTTGGATTTGTATGCCAGCTTTTTTTTTTTTAATAACTCCAAGTGGATGAGATTTTTTTCTGTAGGTAAACATCAGGGGCTGCAAGGAGAAGAATGACAAAAACGTGCTGGGGATGATAGACAAAAACATGTTGGAGATGAAAATAGGTCAGTATTTGGCACTTCATGCTGTTTAATTACGAAAACATTTCGTTCTTTTTAATTTAATTATTTGGTTGATGTAAAGAACTTTAAGGATTTTGCCGTTAAAGATCTTATTTTACATCAGTATACACATTGACTTTTGGACTAGTTCGATATCAGGCATATTTTCTCCAATGACCCACAAGTCATAATATCTGTGCCAGTCTATTTGACGAAGGAGTCAACTGGTGGGACCTTCTGACTTAAGGAAATCTAGCCTCTCGTTGGTAGGCTATTTCCTTAAACTGTCTAAGGACTTAGCAACTGAGTAGGGAAATACATTTGGTGATGGGTCATCCAGTCTTAGTGCCATAATACAAACTGTGTTAAAGAATATACAAAGGAAGTGTCTTGAGCTTAGAATTTTATAACTTGGATGACAATCTTACCAGTGCATTCTGAGTTGCCTGTAGATGCTATGTCTTAACTCTGAATTTGGAACTCGTTGTGTTTAAGTGTCAATACCAAATAATCCTTTTTTAACCTTAGTGGTGATTAAATCTCAATGTGATTTAATTCTGATGGTTTTAAAACTTTATCATCTAAGTATTAACACAAATTAACCAATTCCATTTTTTCATTACTAAGATGATACGCAATTATCTTACATCTTGAAGGGGTAGGGTTTCCTTATTTTCCTGGAGTCCTCAGCCCAAACTTGCTGTAACAGAAATGCTGTTTGGATTTAATTTTTAAAACAAATAATGAATGTAAAAACCAATTCTGTTGCTTTAATAAGTCAAAATAATTCATAAGGGATACAGATTGCAAACTACTGACTTGAAATTTTTAAGAGATGTTCTCAAAATTTGTATTACAAAATGGCTGTTCCTTCCTCTCCCTTGCACCGTCCCTTGCATCACAACTCAAATTAGGTCTCTTATCAGCCTGCAGCAAGGACTATGGCCATATCTCCAATATCCTGCAAAGAGAGGATACCACGCAAATATGGGGAAAGTGGCAGTACTTCTATTTATTATTAAGTGTATGACAAGAAGAAATAAAATTGTTTCAGAAATGAAATATGATCCTTTCAAAATCTTACGCCAGGAGAGAAAGTGAGTGTTTCTCTGCGCTGTAGAAGTACGACTGGTAACAATTGTCAATTGAGTGGATTAAGGAGAATAATGAGTGTCTCTCTTCTCGTATTGTTCTGCTACCCTGCTCTCCAGCTTCCTTCAGACCCTCACTCTGGATGTCTATTATATATTTCATTGATAGAAGACTGTATGAATTTGTCCTCTAGGTAAACACATTTCTATTTTAAAGGGTGGTGAAATTGCTCCAAGATACAAGTAAATGATCAAAATGTGCTATCAGCTCCAGGTGTAATTTTTGGCTTATTGATTTTGTCTGTGGTTAGCTACAGTACATTTAAAACCAGACAAGTAAGGCAATGGAAAATAGGGGAATATCCTACAGTGGCATGGGCTGGCCAGATGATGCAACAGTTTTTTCTGCTGTAAATCCTGGTCTTGTACAAGTTTAAAATAGAAGGGAGATTTCATTTAATCTAAGTAGCAGAATAAAAAGGCAGAAACACAGTATTAACTGTAGGTATTCAGTGTCAAGGCTCCTGAGATGCTGTTCGACTAGGTTAGTATTCTTCTAAATTTAAATACACAGTAGTACTTTTTGAAAATCAGTTGTACAGACGTGCTATTTCTCTTTGAGTAATCATGATTTAGCACCTTTTGTTTTATCTTTTGAGGGTCCAGGGCAGGAGCATTACCGTACTGAAACTAGATCATATTTCTTATATCCTATTTCATTCTCTTTAGCAGCATTTGACAGGAGAAAGAAGAATATTACGTTTCCAAACTACGGAATACTCATACTTCCTTATGAGAATATTATAAAACTTAAGTTATGAGGCACATTTTAATATCTTCAGTCACATGTACTCAAAGCAGGCATAAGCAAAATATTAACTAATGTAATATATAAGGGAAGTGTTGGTATTTAGTGTGTAGCAAAGACTTATGACCATTTTATGGAGATTTCTAGACCCTGGGATTTAATAATCTTTTTGATTTGTCACTCTGATGGAATGAAAGTGCCTATGAATTTACTCTAAATAGAATTTTCTAATAATCCTTAGGAAAATTAGAAATATATGGCAGATTTACAAACCAGCCATTTATCTGTTGGGTTAAACGTACTAGCATGATCTTAATAAGCCATGTCGTCTTTTAACACATGCAAAGGACCAAATTATCTGCTGAAAGACTGACATAATGTAAATGTAACATTTGCTGGACCTCTAAACCCTGTGATTAAATTACTGTCTAAATTATTCCGCAATATGAATGTCACCTACAAAAAGAAAAGCTGTAAAAGAAATGACTGTGACATCTTCTGGGTTTGCAGTATTTCCATAATGAGTATTTGAAATGAACAGTTTGTATATATAACTCAAAATCTTAATGAAATAAGAAGAAAGAAAGCAGAGGATATGACGTGAAGAAAAACTTACTCTACAAAGAAGCAAATTTATCCCAGGGTTTCAGCAAGACTTTGTTAGTGGAAGAAGCATGGCGCAATTAAGAGCGGAATTTCATCCACAAATCAAAACTTGTCACTCGAGAGATGCTTTCACTACCTTCCTTCTGTGGCTGTGTTGGGTAATCAGTTGCTTGT
>NW_008824049.1:1105928-1151103 GCF_000699105.1 Pygoscelis adeliae
GGTAATCTGCTTTCACTTAGGAGTTTGAGAGAGGCACATCTGTAAAATAGCAAAAAATAAAAAGGGAAGAGTGTGCTGAAACACTGATATTGCAAGTAATTATGTCCCTGAAAGGCTGTGTATAAATTGTTCCCTGCAAATAGGTATCTCCTCATGCAGAATAACTGATCAGTTAACTTGTACTGTATCATTAACTCATGGAAATTATCTTACTTGTATTTCACTCATTCAAAAAATTAAAATCTAGCAGAACAAATATGCTTCAGCAAAAGGAGGAATTGAACGTTTTATTAATTGGCTACTTAGTAAGCTATAACAACAACAGCGGAGAGAGGCAGCACTTCACAAAGTCGTTAATTGAGCCTCATGGTATACCTGCGAGGTGAAATGACTGACTGATACCCCTTTTCCGATTACGTAGCACTAGAGTCCATGGTGATGGAGAGTTAATGTTCCCCTGAAAATCCATAAAGGCCAGGTTTTTTGCTCCTTTAGTGTCTCCATGAAGCCTCAGGTGGAAATTCAGCACAGATGGGAAGCAGCAGAACTGAGATGCTCAGAGTAACAACTTGATACCCACCTTCACTGGGAAGTTAAAGATTTCTCTAAAGCTCAACTTTATTTCTTTGTTGGAGCTTTTACTCTTTGGTGGAGACCTTTTTCTCTCTGTTCTCTGTGCCTCTTTCTTGGGGGAAGGATTTGGGGAGGATGAGGGAGGCTGCAGAAGGGAAGGGCAGCTCCGGGGCCTCGGAGAGGGAGTGCTCCTGTTCCCCTCAGCTCACTCCAGCTCCACTTCCTATTCACTGATTGGTAAATGTGTAATAATAGATAAAAGGAGAAAAATATGTGTCTGTTTAACTAAGGCAAAATGTTACATTATTGTTTTTAGAGTGATTAATTTGAGCTCACAATAATGTAGACTGACAGAGAAAAGAAGATTTAAAAAGGAATGTGGGGAGAGAAAGGACAGGTATATAAGCAAACCAGCGTCAAGCAGACAGTATTTTTGTGTGTTTTCAGGCCTTCCCAACCAACTGAAACATCCAACTCAGACTTTCTCCCCAAGAATGTCTTGTAGTTTCTAAGACACTTTCTTTTGTTTGTGCTGTTAGCTTTTCTTTCTATCTTTCTTCCAGAAAAAAGGCACTGAGAATTTTGTTTTACCCAGTAATACTAACCTCTTTCTAGGGAGAATTTTTGGAGTATTTATTCACAAGTCTTTATTAGAAGATGGCCAGTGCTGGTTCTCAGCAGATGGATTTGTGGGGTCCTTTTTTGCATGAATCTTGCATTCTTTGAGGTTTGTTGTTACTCTAAGGGAAGCTGGTCCAGATCTCCACCATCCCCAGTGATGTTTTGTAATCGAGAAAACTGGTTCCAACACATGGGAATCCCTCCTTGTTTTCTCAGCAGCTCGAAGGGACTTCTTGACTCTCTTTATAAATTATTGTGGTTGTAAGTTGTAATGACTAGAAAATTTAGTGTGAACTTTTTACCTGCAATGCATATGTGTTATCTTTTCTCAGACAGCGATGTTTCCCTGAGACCCATATTCACTTGCTTGCTTCACATGCCAAATCCTATAATAGGAGAATCAGTTGTATGTTTTAGATATAACCATCTTATTCAAATTCTGGGGAAATCCAGATGTAATTTCCAGACTAGTTCGTGTTTCTACAAGCTGAGCGATTGTGATACTATTTTCACATGTGAACCAAATCTCTCTCAATCCTACAAGACCGTTCAGAAATACTTGCCTCTTCTCCCTGTCCCCCCGTGTGATTTCATTCAGTGAGAGTGAGAATGAAAAGGGGTTTAATTCAGGTGGTTTTGTAGTGATGCTACCTGTTTCAGCATACTGCTATCTGCCACTTAAATGGGATGTGATGGTTTGTTTCTTTTTGCTAGAAAAAGCTTTTTTTTAACAAAAAAGCCTACAGGTGTCCTACTGGTTTCCCTTCATCCAAACACTTCCTGCTGTGCAGCAAGAAAAGCGGGGGGGAGGGGGATGAAAATAGATAAATAAAACAAACCAAGAAACCCTCTAAACTGACCCCCCTCCCCAAACTACTTACAGATTCAAACAAAATAGCATCTTAATGTTTGAAACTTCCTTTTTATTTATACCTTGTCCTCACTGTCACTTACTAATGTACCACGGCCCCTACACAACTGGGAGAAGACTGTCTGCAGAGTGACTTACTGGTTTGTTGTGTTTCCTCTTTTGAAGTGGAAATATGATTTTCTGTGGAACTGTACCAAAGTTACCTCCAAGATTTGTTTCACTTCTTGTTTGAAAAGCAAATATTTCTGTTTTTCCTTTCTCCTCTCCCTGTTCCTGTTTGGTCGGTGTGCCATAAATACGTCTGAAAATAGCCCCTGCTCTAAGCAGTTCAGTTTGTAATTGAAAATACAAGGAAAATAGGTAAACGTGACAATCAGTGGTATGTATACTCCCTGTTTTTCCAATTTATTTGAATTCTGGAGGAAATGAGATGCACAGGAAAATAGATGAGTTTAAATGCTTTGAGGGTGAGGGCTGGTCCTATATTTGATTATCTCTGAAATATATATTGCTCTTAGTTATACCATAATCCCTGGTAATTGAGAAATTTGGCCATTTCTAGCACAAACATAAGTAGTTTTTCAATATCTTGCTATTGAGCTTAAATTACCACAGGTTTACACTTGTGTAACTATAAACTGAACTTTATCATTAATTTTTCAGCATTAAAAAGAAAAAGTAGGCTAAACTTCAGCTATAGATGAAGTATTTAAAATAATTTCCCAAAGCCCTTCATAAATATGACATTGATTCATTGATATACAGACCATTAGCAGTTAGTCTCCTCTGTTCATCTATCATTTCAATTATCTCTAGACTTCCCCAGGGTCTTTGACAAATGGGAGACAATTTGCATTTTGTACATTAATGACCTTGGTTGAATTTGTAATTTTATTCCCCCCATCTTATAATTATACTTTAGCATTTGAGGGGAAAAACCCACAAAACTATAGTCAGCCAGTTCGTAATTTAATCAGAAGTGCACGGATGCTGAGATGGGGGAAAAGGAAGGAAGAAGGACAAAATTACATAAAAGTATTTTGCACTTTGCGAAGAACTTCTACCTGAGGATGCAGAAGATTATTGTATGTTAAGTGTGAGGAATGTTACCTCTCCGGGTCGCAGGCTTAGGAGACCAGTTAAAAATACAGCCTAAATCTTGGCCTTACAAGAATTGTTGATCTTCTCCCAAACCAACTGATTTCTTCCTAGAAATGCTGTCTCTTGGTCCCTGCTCTGACGGTGGTGCCCAAGAGGGATTTCAGAAAATGATCCCTTAAAAAAGGGGGGGGAGAAGGTAGGGGAAAAAGAGCCATGTCCCACCGCATTGTCTCCTACGTGCCACATCTACCCCTGGTTTGCTGTTTTAAGCTCCTGTTCTCAGTGCAGTTCTTACATACAGATTTGAGCTTCTCTTTTTCTTTTCATTTTTGTCATCATTTGAAGTGTGAAATTATTTTGAACAATAATTCAAAAGCATTCATTAAAAGTATCTTCTGATAAGCATGTTTATTAACATTTATTTTTGTGAGTTGTCCTGCTGGGTCTTTTTGAACCATGCACATCAGAAGAGGCAGGGCTGCCTCTGGGTGTTAATGTTTTCATATTAGATCATGCACAGGTATCTTTTGTTTTAAGGATGGCTTTTCATCCAGAAGTGTTGCAAAGCTCTTCTCGAGTAGTATGTAGACAGACGTATTCAGGTTTCTGGAATACCACTGATCCAGCTGCAGGGAGGCCACCCCGCAGTGTTTAGCGCAAAGACTGAGAGTGTCACCTGGTGACTGCAACACAAGAGTGGGAAGGTGAACCGTGGGCTATACTAGCACCATGGTTGGCTACTAGGTAAAAAGGCCAGTTGCTAAAACAATTTCCATTACTAATTTTGGGTTGTCTAAAACTCCCAAATAATTTTTCTTAGCTTTATGTTATATAGAAGGTTTTCTATTAAGTTCAACTATTACTTTCCTCCTCTCCGATCTTTGAACCTGTGGCCTTTTGCTCTAGTGGTGTAGTAACCAGGTTTTAGTGTTGTGTGTGTTGGTCACTGTTCACACCTTTCCCACATTTAAAAAGAAAATGTGCAGAAGTATCTACATAGTATCAGTTCTTTTCACTGTTTGTTAATGCTCATAATGTGGGATACCCTGGAGAACAGGTATTATAAGTATTTAGTAGGATTAAGCCTTTTAAGCTTCTAGGTGGGCCAAGGAATTGGTACAGTGTACGTAGAAAAAGTAAAATTCACAACTTAAGTGTCCTGTAATTGAAAATTCGTTTGATGGCTTTGCGGTATCAGTTCCTTCACCAGAAAGCTTCACGGCCAACCTTCAGGATTTTGGGGGGTGGTATGTTGTTTTTTAACGTAAGGACAGGTATGCAGTGAATGCATCCCATGTGATGAAGATGATTGCTGCCTTCTCTAGGAATGTTCTCCAGTTGTTAAAAATTCACCGTTGCCATCAGTAACGGCAGTGTGGTATCTGAGATACCAGAGTCTTTGCCTTTTCCTTTGAACATGAAATCACTGCAGTGTCTCAAACAACATTAGGTGGTAACTGTTGGCAACAGCTATGATGTTAGGAGTGACGTATGTTTCTGGCTAGATTTTCAGAACCATCCATAACATTATACTACAAGTACTATGCTCATATATCACACTTTTCTTTTGTGCGTCAGGATGAATTTGGCTGTCTCTTCCATGCAAAAAAGTAATTAGGCTGGGTTGAATGCGAGGAATTTATTTTTTGATTGGAATCGAAAGGTGACATTCCAAATGTGGAAACTTGAGCTGTGAACTGGCGTCGACCTACAGCCCCGGCACTGCTACTCTCCTGCATAGATGCTCATGCTTAGGAGGGAGGTATGCATATAGCAAGAAAGGTCTTGGTTTTAAATAGTACTCAATCCAGTCTGGAGTAAGTTCAGGCCAGGCTGTTCAGCCTTGGATTCTTCTGACGTACGTTGTACAACTGTTTTTCCACATGCTGAAGAGCTGGCAGCATTTGGTTTGAAGAGGTTTGGTTAAATTAGATGCTCTGAGTGGTCTGTAAGAGTGAGCTAAAGATCAAGGTAAACATATTTATTGATTTATTTCCTCACTCTTCTGAAAACGGGACTTGGACTCCAAACAATGCACGTGTCTGTGGAATATACTTGTCTTTGCCTAAAGTTATGTGCGCTGCACACAAGTGCTGGGTGGATACGTCTTTATTTCCGCACAGCCCATATGGCCATGTTTGGATTTTTCTGCTCCTCATAGTGTTTGCCCTTTGATGTCTGTTTTTAATTTATTGAGTATCTACAATAGATCTTAAGAACTTTAAATTTATTTCTAATACATGTCCTGTTTAAGAGTATTAAATGTAATACTTTGACCTTACCCCTGCTCAGAAAAATCTAGTTGGTTATCCTAAACCCAACAATTTTATGGGAATGTGTTGTTGTTTAAGCTTTTACAATGGTATACCCTTTGTTAAGGGAGAGGAACATAAAAAGTATCTGCTGTTTGCGGGGAGAGAGGTAGAGGAATGCATGTTTTAAAGTGTAAAATGATCATGTTTGAAAAGACCAACTGATGTAGTAACTTTGAAGTTTTAAATTATTTACACCATCTCACTGATGCCTTGCTGAAAACACAAATGCAAATTTCTTTTTGGTTATACCCCATGAAGAAATTTGGTATGACTCCATCAAAACCAGATGCCTGACATCCAGATAGATTTAAAAGACAAATTTAGTTTGTATTGGGAACCAGAGTGTCAAGTTTGGGTTACATAAAACTGGCTCTTTCTGGCTCTGGTATGAATCGGGTTTAGCAATGCAGGATTAACAATTTCAGCCTTCTAATTTCTGCCTGTGATCACCTTTGACATTTGACAGTTTAAAAACCTTGAGATCACTTATTTTTATAACCAGAACTCCCAGGCTGTAAAACTAAGTGTGCTACCTCTGCTAATGACAGCCGCTACACGTGGTGAACACATGTGCTTGCAGAAGCAGTGAAGGTCCCAGGTTCAAATGCCGGTGTCAGGCTGAGGTAACTTTCTGCCAAATTGTTCTTTCTGCAGAGTGTCTGACTTACACCATCACGCTGAGCCCGATTTATTTGTTTTAAAGGAGACCTCTGTGCTGTTCTGCTAGGAAAGGCCCCGAGAAATCACAGCTGTTCTCTGCTACTCATTGTTAATTTAACTGCAAAAAGAAAATCTTATTTCTTCCATCCTTTGCTTGAGCTTGTCGCTGGTAGAAACTGTATTCAAGTTAATGGTTTGTACACTTCTTTTTTTCAAGCTTTGATATAACTCCATATCCAAGTTTAAGTGTTCTGTTTGAATTCCTTAGTGGGAATTCCCTTCTGGTTAAAGGATGTTCACCTCACTGCCATTTCTGGTGAGAAGGATCCAGACCTCTGAAATATTTAGCTCCCGTTTAGCACTAAATGAAATAGCTGCCTTTCTGAAGCACCCAGTGGCTTCCTTTCGTCGAGGTGCTGGGCACTGAACAATGCTGCTCTTTGTGTGTGTAGGCCGTTGCATGCTGCGCTCCTTAGCAAACCTGCCCTGCAGTCACAATAAGCAATAGTTAACAAGCACCCATTGGTGTCAGATAAGTTAGAAGAATTCAGAAGACAAATTAGGCAATGAAGTCTCTGGGAATAATGACTTCCCTTGGGTTTCTTTACAAATTAAACTGATGAAGATTTAATCTTTTTTTTTTTCCCATGGGTTCCTTTGCCCTTGACACACAAGATCAGTTACTAGAAGACGCAGTGACTGACTGCAGCTAAGTGGTAATGGCGTATGTCTGTGTAAACCAAATAACGAGTTCTCATTTATGTCTCTTGTAAACGAGTGACCTGGTTGTATAGTTGTGTTTCAGCCATGCAGGGAATGATTACGGAAAAGTTATTTTCTGTAGTAGAAAGTGAGATGACTACACACTATAGTTAGCGCAAGATTTTTGTCAGGGCAGTGAGTAATTCTGCCCACATAGCTGTTAGGAAGATCTTCTAGAAATGAAAAACAAAAGATGGGAGAGAATATTCAGTAGTACATAGGAAGAAATACATATTTAACCCATTTAAGTCAGTAGCGGATGTGTGCTGTTCATTGCTGTTTGATCTAATCTCAGGCTATATCTGATGATGAGTAGAGTCTGTTCTACTGGTGATTGACATTGACTGGCAAGGACAACTATTAAGAAATATAAGAAAAGAAAATAGGAGCTTCCACTTAAATCTCAATAATTAATTCCACTTCTAAACCAGAAGCTGGGCACACGTCATCCTTTCTCTGCTGAGAAACCTTTTACATTCATTTCAGTTTGTAATGGTTTTTGGGGGAAAAAAAAAAGAAAAAAGTTTTCATTATTCATGTGAAAAATGAACTAATTTGCTCACATGCTTAGTGCTGGGGTTAATTATATTATGAAAAAGAATACTTCATAAGGAACTGGCTTATTACAATAGAAGTGCCCTGAAATTTAAGCTCCTTAATTTGTTAGCTTGCTCCGACTGTACTGTTGTAATAATCAGCCTGTTTATATGTTAAGCAGCAACTTCTGGACTCGTGGCTTTGGTCCCGTAATGGGGGCTGTAGGCAGGCAGTGTGGTTTGACATGCTCTCTGCTGGCAGCTTCCTCCTGCAGCAGCACCAATTGGCTTTGCGCCTACAGTTTTGGCCACACTGCTGGTGTGACATCAAATCATGTTTTGTACCAGGTGTGAGCCTGCCCCAACGTGAGTTGAAGTACCAAATCTGCTATGTAATGCTTCAAGTCCCTTTTCCATAGCGTTGCAGTGGAAGCGAGAACACTCCTGGGTTTGAGACATTTGTTTTACAGGCTTGGAGAAGAGGAGCCATACACTTGCTTAGATTGACCAGTTCTTTTTCTGAGTACAGAATAACAACAGAGAAAGAGACAAAGCTAGAACAAACACTTACTTTATTCTACGCTTATAAAAATACTTTTCTTTGACGTCTTTTCTGCAGCTAGAAGCTAAAACGGTGATTTGAGTTTCCTTTACATGAATGTTCGGAAGCCATTTTCCAAATAAGCCGTTCTTGCAGCGCCCAATTCCCTGTTCCTGCATCCTGCTGGCTGGAGCTCGCCCTGCTCAGACTCTTGCTGTCACAAACTCAAATTGCTGCTATACGTAGATTTTCAAGTAATAGTATGGCAGAGATTTTAAACATCCCACGTTGCACGTGGTACAAAAGTATGCCACTACTGAATTGGTAGAATCTGACCCATCATTACAGGTTTTACCTGGAGCAAGCATATTTATTTCTGTTTGAAATTTTCCATTCACCTTTTATCCTGGTGAGTCTGAAAGGCATCAACAACATACAGCTCTATCTTTATCTCTGCTTTTGTTACTTACTTGTTGGACTATTGCAGTGCTTTTCATAGGAGGTGACATCTTAAATCTCTTAAAAATACAGGTTGAGCAGAATGCACGAGCCTTTGTTTCCTTGCTGTGCTTTTTTGATGCCAGTGCTGAGCTTGTGTTTGGTCCTGAAGATGTTGGCAGTAGCTAACCCATGAGTACCTTCAGGTTATTTACACTTAGATATATACTGGCTGTCACTCTCCAGCTGTCTTGGCCTCAGAAGCTCCGTAATTTTGCATAGCCTTGATGTTTTAAAAATATGGAAGGAACTAGTTCTCATAGAGATTATAAAACTTAAATCTTAATGACTGTAAATGCTAAGCTTTTAGAAATGACCTGGTTTTTCTATATCCTTTTTCAATTCACTTCTGATGACCTGATCTGTTAGGAGATCATAGGAAGCTGGAGGAAAGGCAGAACTTCTGCATGTAAATTTTCTTGAGATACAGGAGCAAGAGAGGAAAGTTGGACATCTTGTTGGGAATAATAGAAAATCCTGGGAAAGAGCAGCCTTAGTTTGTGACCAAGTGACTGGTATCTTCTACTGATTTTCTTACCCAGGAGAGCAGAAGGCAGCAAGATGCAAGCCTGTCTCAGGTTCACTTGTGAACTCCCCTTTAGGCACTAGGACTTGGCTCGGCTGGAGTCAACCTCCTGGCTTGCACTTTCAGTTCATGCTCGGGATTTAGCACTCAAAGCATAAAAGAAATCCAGTTGCTAAGAGTCCTGAAGTCTTGCTAATAATCACTGCTTTGGAAATGATCTTTAAAGAATGTTTACCTGCCTGCAAAATATGTAAGGGCTTATATTGTGAAATCAAACTTTCGAAGTTCAGTCTTTTCATCTGCTTGTGTGTGCATAACCAGCACTTGTTGGTACTGGAAGTTAGATATACCCCAAAGCAAATGCATTTTTAGGGCAAAAGCACTTTTAGACAAAAGCAAGGGCTTTCAAGGATGTTACTGCAGAGTCCTGAATTCTTCCTAAAAAGGCTCCATTTTGTGGCATAAAAAGTCAAAGCAGAAGGAAAGCCATCTTGGCAGAGCTCTGATGTAAGGAAAGTTGCAGTACAGCAAACGATGCTTTCTTTTATGTTTTGCTCATAACCATCATAGCAGGCAAAGGCAAACACTTGTCTAATTTGATAAAATATCTTTAATTGCAGCAACGGTACTTGAGGTTTGGGCTGGATGCATAAGCTGTGTTTGTAATCATAGTGCCAGCCGCACTCCACAATCATCTCCAATCATTGCCAATTAGCATCTGTTAGTCTGTTGTTGCTTAATTCAGATGTTCTAGGATGTTCAGTTGCATTATTCATACCTTGTCTGGGAAAATGTATTTTAAAAATGAGTACTATTAGAGGGTTTCATTGTACTGTGATAGATCCCCCCCACCCCACCTCGTTTTAGTTATTCTAGTTGGTGTAGAAAGGAAAACTTTGTACATGATTAGGTCCTGCATTTCACTTTTAGGAAATAGTTGTTCCTGCTTGATGGAGAATTTTAAAGAGGGATAAAAAAAAAAATCAAAGCTCATATGTTTTCACATAACAGTTTGGTTTTGGAAGTAATTTTTGCAAAACCATTAGGACCAAAAGGGGGGGGACGGGGATGGAGGGGACGGACGACAAAAAAGAGAGAGCAGGCGTGTATATGGTTATGGAGGACTGCCATAACCAGCGATAGAGATTTTAAAAGGACTTTTAAACATGAATTTTGAGAACTGAGTCTAGTTAGCAGAGTAAGTAACTAGTTAACTGAGTCTAGTAACTTTAGTTAGCAGAGAGCAGGAGGAGGAGAGCTTGGGGTGGAACAGGCCACCTCTGTGCCTGCAGTGGGGCACTGAACGCTCTTTGCTATTGCACAAGATTAACTACAGGTCTAGTCTAACACAGCAGTGCTTGCCAGCATCTTGGTTTTTAAAAGCTTGTTGTTTCACTTATTTAAACTTTGAGCCTGTTTTTTTCCCTCCACAGATTTTTATTCTGACTTCCAAGGAGTTATTCTTAATGTGAGCAAGTGCAAATGATTGATGAATCTGTTTGGTTTTTTCTTCAGATGATGATTTTAATAAGGAAAAATTAATACTAGCAAAGCATGTTCAACAAGGGGTTTTGTTTGATTTTGGCTTTGCATCTAAGTTTCATGAAATGGAAATTTTTAGTGCCCCAGTGACAAAAGCAAGCAAACCATGGCAGAGTCCCACATGCCCGGGGAACACGGGCCATGCACGCATTTGTCACGTGACTGATGTTCTCTGCATATATGAATGTGACATGGGGATAAAGAGGAATGAGTGCAGCAGTAATTTCTTTTTAAAAAAAAAAAATTAAAAAGAGGAGGTGATAACTTGTGAAAGCACAAGTACTACGGCTGCCAGTGGAGACAGTGGCAATGATGGCTGTTTCTGGGAGTTCACGCACGAAGAGTCTGTGCCAAACTCTCAGCTAAGTTTGCCTCACTAATCAGACGCTTGTTAGTAACAGCTCAGATTTACAATACTTCATAACAGCACAAGAAGAAATATTCATCCTGTTATTGACTTTGTGGAGGAAGAAAACCTAATAAAGCATTAAGAGTGCTTAATCAATACACGTGTAGGACTGCGCTTGACTATCAGAATGAGCAGCTTTGTTTTCTATTCAGGCAGATAATTTATGGTTAGCACTGGAAGTGATGGGTGTAATTTATGTTTTAGAGACAATTACCGTTCAAAGACGACTGTTACAAAGCTCTTGCACAAAACGAAGAAAAAGACAAATGCAGTCTCGGGGGTGTGAGCATTGTGCGTGCCAGCCTGTCCAGTAAATTTGTTCATTACATTATATTTACGTATAACGTTGCGATGATGTATATGCATATGCATTAGTGTGAACTACATTGCGTCATAGCAGTGAGTGGCCTTTAAAGTTCAAATCAGTTTTCTCAGGTTTCAGGATTTTTTCAGACATATGGTTTTGGTTGCAGACCATCTGGGCCATAATTTTAACAAACAGTGTCTAAACCCATAAGGAGCTACCTATTTACTGGATCTTTAGCACTTTTTAAAAATTGAATCAAATTATTTAGATCTATAAATGAGAAGTGGTCAAGTGTGCATTATGATTTGCAGGCACTTGCCTATAACACTTCCTTATAAAAGTAAGTTGTAATACAGTTGCATATATACTCCTTTGTTCATGTACCAGGCACTCAGATATATTAAGGTACACATATAGGTGCATGTAAGTTGCACATCATAAACTATATTTAGGCTTTGATTCTAACCATTATGAGGGTTTTATACCTGAAAGTATTAGAGTTACGTTTTCTGAGTTAGGAATTTACATCTCTAAATTGCTATTAAAGTCAATATAAGCTGCCAGTGCCTGTTAGAGAGAGTAATCAAACCTCTTTCTCAGATAAAGATATTTAACATTTAGATTCCTGAAATCAGACCATCTTCATCAGGGTATTCAGGAGAAAGTCCCAACTGGGAAGAAGTGGTTTTAGTGAAATGCTGCTTTCCTCCTAAATAAATATGTTCTCATTACTTTGACCCCTAATTGAAGCACGGTGTGTTAGCTGAACACTTTTAAACTAATCAAAATAACCTCCTCTCTCCATGATGGTGGGCTTTGTTCATGTGGTATTGCAATAACAATGTGAATGATTTTACAGATTTTATTCCACGTCAGTGATTTATTACAAGTCCAGCGAGCTCTGACATGCACTGAAGTCAGCGGCTTACGGGTCAGAGCACAGGTTAGCCCCAAAGGCTGGTCACTGAAATGGCAAGTTTGCATGTGGTTGCATTAAATAAATAAAGTTGTTGCTCACATACAGCTGATAAATATAGAAACCTTGGAAAATAGGTTTTAAATAGTGGGCTGCAGTTATGAGATTCTCTTTGGTATTTTAAAAATGAATTTTTATATTAACACCTATTGCATAAACTTGTTATACAGATAAAATATACTCAAAAATACTTTAACCTGTAGGCAATGGGTTAGCTGGTGTGTCCCATAGATCTAAACATACAAATTGTTGCCAAAACTAAGTGGTGGTTCAGTCCATTGTTTTCCTGCTGCAGGACAACGGTCCTTGCAGGGCTATTCCTTCTCAGTGCAGATTCTTTCTCCTTCAGCCAGCCTGTGCAGTCGTGCAGTCAGGGCAGGCTTAATCCTGTGCTGCTTCCTAAAGATGCTGAATTCAGCTCCATGCCGAGGACCTGCAGAGCTGCAGCCCTCACCAATAGCTCAGCGTAGAGGTGTGTAGAGGAGACTTCTGCCCTAATGTATTTCTGCTTTTCAGCAGAAGACTGTTTTTTTTTTGTTTTTTTTTTTAAATTATTTTCTTCATCTGCTTGCTACATTTGAGAGCTAGTAATAATGCAGGTCGCTTCTGTTAGATTTAAAATTGGAATTATCAATGAAAAACACTTTGTCCAGTGTCTGCTTTTATATGAAGTTTTCATTTATTTGTAGGAAACCTGAAATCACCTAGGCTTGCATAAAAACTTGGTGAAGGGTTGTTTTCCCTGGAGCCAGAGATGTCTCGGACTTCCTCTGCAGTGTGATATTTTCAGACAGGGAGTGAGTAGCATTAAACAAGACTACAGAAGTGAAGGGATTGGAATCAGTCCTCTTTCAATTAACATATAGCTTCTAGGCATATTTAGTCGGGCAAATGTGGTCCGTTTCATGAAAAAAAGTCATGCTTCCCTACATATCAAATACTTGACGAGATTTTTAGATAAAAGAATACCTTTTTATGTAGTGCAGTTCTATAATACCACATGTGCAGGGAGTGCAGGACGTAGGGCACGTGTCTACAATCCATGTTTTTGAATACTACTGCATTTAAAATATGCTGTGGATTTTTTTTCCGCACTTATGGTAGACAGATCATATATAAAGTTAATATCAAGTTAATCTAGATGAGGGTTTTTTCAATTTTTTTTTCCTTAAGACTTTACATAGCAGGATTGAAAGCTCACATAGAGTATGTCCCACGGATAATGTTTTTGTGTTGCAACATTGGCTCTATAAATAAATGTGAAGCATTGCAGTAGCAAACATCACATTTATTTTTATGAAGCGCCTACAGCATGTCATTACAGATGGATTGATAGTCTTGATAACATTGAACTTTTGTCAGACCTAACCTGGCAGACTTGTTACATGTCAGAAATTTTCTGTCATTTTTCTTTCTATTCAAAAGGCAAATATATTTGCAACCTTGAATGACATTGAATATAGAAAGCAGACAGAAATTTATCATTTGACAGAATTGTTTTTGTTCTGTTTTTTTTTTTTTTCCCCTTTTTTATAGTGGCAAATCTGTAATTGGATTTTAAAATTCCAACTACTCTGTGTTTTAGGAATATAGAACAGCTGATTGCAGCTTATAAGAGCTACGTGAACTGTCTTTTTACAAATGTAAAACGCATTCTTTATTACTTCACATTCAGATCATTTATTTTTGTGCTTCTTGGACTGAGGCAACTTCTGACCTTTCTTACTGGGTTGTACAAAACAACTTGGCAGGGTACAGGCAATGGAGAAGGTCTTGTACAGGAGACAGTACAGCGAAGGATGCAGATGCTTAGAGAGCAAATTTTTATAGCGCTAAGGTTAAATAGTTTATACCTAGTGAGGGTATGCCTTCAAATGTGAGTGCTGTGTAATAGGGATAAAGCGGTATCACAAAGCTTATTTTGGTGTCTTAAACTATAATTGAATTCTGAGTTATGCTGATTAGCTTTAAATGAGGTTATTTGTTTTAAAGAGACGTGGATGAAAAGTCAGGTTTTCTGCATATAATAGAAAAAGCAGTGTATTTCTGGTGTAACAAGCAGCAAAGAAATGGATGAAAACCTTTCATCAAAGGATGAAAACAAGTATTAAGACAGGGACAAGGAAATCCTGGACAGAGCATTCAGATGACAGGGAGTTGGAAGAATATGAGGTTATCAGTCATATAGCACCAGTACTTTTTGGGAGGCAAAATTCATAGGTGGGCCACAGCATTTTATGCTGAACAAGAAAGAAGAAGATTTCTGATTGCTACTAGAAACACGCTGCAATCAAAAGGAAAAACATTCTGTACATTAGTATGCAATAGCACTATACACTTCCGAATGTATTATACCCTAGTGAAATCAAGAGGATAATTATTAGCTCCTCAGCTAGAAAGGTTTTCTTCCAATGTTTTGGTTCAAAATACAGACACTGGTGTTAATAAATTGGGTTGTATATCGTAGACCACATCACTTAGTCAATATTTTATGCTAGGAGGTCATGTAGCATTGTAGGTACCAAACACAGTGTAAAAAAATAAAGTAGTTCTTCCAATTATTTTGTTTAAAAGATAAAAAGAGCAAGAGATTTTATTAGTTTTCAATACTGTTAGTATAAATAGAAGTTGAAGCTGTGGAGCAGGGTTATTATGTGGCTCATTACTGTTTATTACCACAAGGCACATCAAGATGTCTGCTAGTTAGAGGGAGTAAATCATTTGGAACATGCCTGTTTTTTCGATCTTCTGCACAATGCTCAGTGCTAGCATGCCTTCTTCCAGCGCTTTGAGGAATATGTCTAAAATCTGTCGCTTGTCATATGTTCTCTCCGTCTCTTGCTGAAGAGAAGTGAACAGACGAATGTCTTATTTTGGTACGATTTGTTTTTGCATTTTGGAGCAGGGGGGAGTGTTTTTCTTCAGAGAAGTTTCTGTCTAAATTGTGTTCCCATTAAATCAGGAGAAGAGCCTTGACTTCACGCGAGTTAGGATTTGGTTTGTTGTGTAGCTCTGAGATAACTGAATTTTTTTTTATATAGCTTGCCAGTGTTTTTCAGTATCACCGAGGACAAAGAAAGGTTTGTTGTGTCGGTCATTACACTGAATTTAGAGCCATAGAGAAATGGGGTGGTTTTAGACTTTGTGCCTCTTCAGCTGCACCTTAGTAAATGTTGGTGTTTCATGATACACTTTTCTTTTAGCTTCTTAATTGTCTGAAACCTCCCCAAAAATTTCTTTTAACCTCTGGTTTTTAGGCAGGATCAGAAATGAGCTAATAAAGTTAAGCTCAAGCTCATCGAAGAACTAACAAACCTTGGTAAATCTTAGACTTTAACAGCTAAGGATTGCAGTTGAAAGGCTCTCATCTCTCTTGCATGAATGTGAAATTCTTTCTTTTTTTTATTTGTCTTTATAGCACTTTGTATTTCTTTTGACCAGAATCTAATTAGAAGTTTTTTAAAAATCCGCATTTCCCCATTAGAGATGCAGAGTGCTGCTAATAGGAAGTAGCTGCCTGTGATTTTTACAGTCGTGATGATGCTTATCTTCTGTTGCTTAATCCTCCTCCTCCTCCTGCTTTTCTTGCTCTCTAGCCTGAACGTAATGTGTGATGTCTACCAGTGCTGAAGGCCTTGGGATGAGAGATCTATCACCTGCGTCCTCAGGCCAGGCTTTGAGAACGTGGTTTGTCCCCTTAGCCCTGGCTTTCTCCTCATCAACATGCTGAGCAGGTCTGCTCTGTGACCAAGCCAGTTCAAGACATTTGTCAAAAACATTGGGAAAAATACACCCACAGCCTGTTATTCTTACGCAGGTTCGTTGCTGTCCCTGCTTTACCCCCACACTGATGAATTATGTGTCTGTGTGACATTAACACTTCAGAAGAGAGCAAAGCAAGCAAGAAAGCATTGCACAAGCATGTGTTCCAGAGTATATGCAATCAGTGCATCAAATACCTGCTGGTTTTGTTATATGTACTATCCCATTTGACAAATTTTCTAGTTTGGAAATACTTCCATACTATCTGTTGTCTCTGATCCTGTTCAGCAGAGCAGCATTACTGGCCTGATGATTTCTGTCACATTTCTTTGGAAATTCTTATGCAGGATATATAACTACACGGGTTAAAAAGAAAATGTCTTCGCTATTGATTTTTCTCTGCCATTGGCTAGTCTATTTACTTACTTATTTATGTGGTTCTTTAATGTTCTTCATTTATGTGTAAAGATCTAATTTTTCCTATTCAAAATCACGCAGGTAAGCACAAACTTGATCAGGTGAATACGTAAGGTGTGTAGGTATTAGTGCACACATATCCGAAGGAAAGGACCTTAATGGATTTACATCTTCCAGAGGTTTTTCATCTCTGCCATGACTTCTAGAAGCAACCTAATGCACAAATGAGCTGGTGGAAATGACAGTATAGAGATTGTTCCTGATCTTGTTGCACAGAAGTGGGAAGCTGGCGAGTGGGCTATAGCCAGCAGCTGGAGCTGGATGGACTCTGCAGCTTACCTTGCACAGAAGTGGGGGAGGAATAATCCCACCGTTGCACCTCTTGGTTGAGTGGGGGGGCACAGCAACATAGCTGGGAGTCATTGCGCCTGTGGTTGCCTTCAGGGTTCTTGCTTTACGTCTCAGTAACTTTCTCACTTTGTCACATCAAAATCGTACATGATTGTACTGAAATAACCAGGTAATGTGGTCAATGCCTGCTCTTTACTGACTGCTGTATACTTTCTTCTGACAGACGTAAATGAGTGCACCACTGAGAACGGTGGATGTCATGACCAGTGCTGTAATACCATTGGCAGCTACCACTGCAAATGTCCAGCTGGCCAGAAACTGGAGGAAGATGGAAAGTCATGTGGAGGTAATGTTTTGTACTGTGTCTCACTGCTATTAAGAAATCAGAGAAGACATTGGAAAGGAAAAGGAAATGTTAGCTTTTATCTGGAGCCAACTGAAGAGCGTATACTCAGAGTTGTCAAGAGTGTAGATTTTCTCATGTCTGGATTATAAAGATGTAAGAACACTTCAAAGGGTTGGGTTTTTGTTTTCTTTTTCTGAAAAAAAATGTTATCACTTAACTTGGATTGGCTGCGCCATGTTCTGATTATGGAATTTCCATCATCAATTTAAAAACCTGAAGAAAGTATATGTGTTTGATAATATTTCATCTGTCTCTAAAACAAAATGGTTTTTATCAAAAAAATACACATACATTTTTGCATTTCAATCACAATTCCACAGCTAGAGATTAACCGAATAAAAAATGATTTAAAACCATGTTACATAAACCCATTTGTCTTCTTCCTAAGGGAAATATAAGTCTAGTTAGTGCATTATTGGGTAAAATTTGTTCTTATGCAAAAGCTTGACTTCATGTAGAAGCTAAACATTGCATAAGCTTATGTTAGAACACATAATGAATTATGGTTAGACTTCTTAAAGATGCACTGGTAAACAGAGAGTGGGTGTAAACAAGCCCATCTGATCTGTTGACCTACAGCCACTATGTTTTTTGCATCATCAGATGCAAAAGGTAGAGGAGATCAGGTGTAAAGTAGCCAAGGTGTACTGTATTTCAGGCCGGAGCAGTTCCTTCTTCTTGAACTCTCCTCTAACACAAGTAATGAATGTTTGCTGCCATATGATCTTGTGTGCACTGGCTGTGTGCCTGGATTGCACCCTCGATTGCATTTCATTGCTGCAGTAAGTATATCATTGACGTTTTTTGATTGTCTCAAGATGAAAGGTGCTAGGTAGGTTTTCAGGAACTGTATTATCATCTTTTCACAAGAAACCATCTTCTCTGGCTTTTCCTGTTGCATAGCATCTCACAAATTCCTTTCTTCTGGGATTTCATTTTACCATTGTCCTTCAACTCCTTTCTTAAAGTTTGTACAAAGCAATGCATTTCTTAGCTGTGGTCATATTCTTTATCCTAACTTCATAATTTGTTTGGCTGCACTCCTTTTTTCACTAGAAGACTGTAGAATTATTTACCACAGAAAGCTATCATTTGATATCCAACTTGACAGTGTAAATAAGCCATAGATGGTTATTTTGTTTTGATTGAAGTTTTTCATTACGGTCCTCCATACTTTCATTTTGGCCTTTTGAGAGCTCAAGGCAGAAATACTATGCATGATTCACAGATTCCTGCTACTTCACCTCAAGTCTTCTCTTTCCTCTTGTGGGGACTAGTTGGCAATATGCCCCTGAGCCAGTGTATAAGTCTCTATGTTGATGACTACTCACTGTTTTCAGATCTGCGTAAATTTTTTTTAAAAACTCAAGTTTTTGAAAGCAGGGGTCCTACTGATTGTAATCCTAAGTTGCTAACATGCATGCAAGAGTCCCGTTTCCATTCAAATAGTTTTGTGTTAATAAGTTAGTTAAGTTAGTGTTCCTTCTGCACAAATCTGCTATTCTTAAAATATACTTTAAATTCTAGTATCTTGACATTCTTTAAAAACTCAAACAAAGCTTAAGATATTTGATTCTTGTACTGCATGCTATCTAACCAGGAATTATAGGAGACTATATTGCTAGCCGTTTTGAAGACGCTTATTGAAATCTTCAGACAAAAATGGAAATGTACAATAAACTGGAAACACTCAAGTCATAGAGTTTACATTACACCTGTACTTTTGTGGAGATGATAATGACAACGAGCATTTAGCTATACTGACTTGCGAGACGGCTTCTTCAGCCGAATTCTAGCCATCAGATGTTACAATATAAGTAACTTAGTGGATGATTACTATATATGGGAAAAGAGAGCTTCCAAACAAAACTGTGTGCGCTGCTGGAAGGTGCTGGCCTTTCGGGTCGTGACGCTGAATTGGTGTTTTATTGATGCCTCTGCATTGCTCAAAGGGGTCGTTTTGCAGATGAGAGTAAAACAGCTTCTCATTCAGGTTAGCCAGCGTTTTTGGAGGAATAAGGCTTATAGTTGTTCCGGGTAGTTACATTCTTTCTTTCTTTATAGCATCATTGTGCTTTATGTTACCCCCTTAGTCTAAACTTGAGTGTTAAATAGATGTGTACTATTGTTCTGCTGCCATTATCTGTCTTATGGTTGGTTTTATTTCACCGGTGACTGAAATGATCAATTGGTGTACAGGTTTTTTTATAAGCCAAGGTACAAATAAGGTGTATCGTTAGGAAAGTACCATGGAAGTAATACAGATTTTATTCGGTAAGTCATTATTAGTGCAAAGATTGATCTTGTTTTTCAGAAACAAAATAGAGCATCCTTCTGACAAAAAGGAAACATGTCAGGAAATAACTGTATTTAAAAAAAAAATAGTTTTAGCCATTTGTAGCTGTTTATGCTAAGGAAGGGAAAGTGGATGAAAATTCACTAATCCAACCAGATAATGAAGTGTAATGCTGATTTGATCAATAATAGCTGGGCTTATGTGAGCAATTTTAGGAGACCCAAAGGCCTAATTTCACAACTAGAGTGAGCTGAGGATGCTCAGCATCTCTATCTTCTAGGGTGTCAAAGGTGTCTGCAAGACACAAGGCTCCATGAATATGAACAAGACAACAGCATAAAATACGTGAGATAACCTTAAAATAAGCTATTGCTATCAGCACTGACTACAACTTCCCTTTCTTGGGTGGTTCTGTGGCTGATTCGAGCCACGTAGGGAAGGGGATGGAGTGGCACAGCCTGGGACATCCCACGCTGTGGGCTCCATACTCCTTCCAAGGCCTGTAAGAGTCTTTTCTAACTAACTGGGGGCTCTTATGGCAGGATATATCATTCAGAGTTATGTGGTATGTAAAGTCTTACTTCACTTCATTAAGGGATACTTACATCAAGAGGCAAGTTGCAGTAAGGTGAAGGCAGGTGCATCTATATAGAAATGCCAGCTAGAGTGGTGAATTAGCCTTTCAAAACTAATTATCTACATGTTGTACTGCAGATTCTTCTCTCCAGTGTTCGTGGACAGAACTTCAGTTTTCTTGTCTGACAGAGAAATATTTACTGGCAGATAGTTGCGTAGGCATTACAGATTTTGACATAAAACTCATGCTTACCTCTCGCTCTTCATGTGTCTGATGGAAATTAATGATGAGAAGGGATTTGGATTTAAATCACTGCACAAATAATACAACAAATTAATATTTGACATTTATTAGTATATGACTGTCGGCCTGATTCTGTGCCCTATGCATCTGTACCAGCATTGAGTAGTTCTGGGGCGGTCTGGTTAGTGTCCGTGGGTGGATTTGCTCAGAAAGCTGTATCTTTGTCTGAGTAAGGGAGAGGAAATGTGTGTATGTGTGTGCGTATGCGCAAATCAGCTTTACCTTTGTGCAATACCTCCTTACTTGTTAAGCAGAGGTACCACTGACTTCTTATGTGATACTCTGTGAGACGTACAGATATTATCATTTTATATTTTATACTAATGCAAAACAATTCTACTCAAACATCACAGAAAGCAAAAATGATATTTTTCCAAACATAAATACCATTTCAAAACTCAATTATTGGCGCAAGTCCAGATCTGTAAGGGATGCTGAGGCTACAGCTACAAAAGTGCATTTTCACACATGAATAAGCTCCAGAAGTCAAATAAAAAAAGGTCGCGACCTTACGTTAACCTTCTTTGGTAAACTGTCATTTCTTATTTATATTTTTGTGCTCTCATCTGTCAAGGCAACTGAAGGAAGTTAGAGACAAATGAAGTTCTATGATTAGCTGTTGATTAAAAGAAGCTTTTATTTTAGTGATTAGAGTAATATTGCAATCACCGCAACCCCGTCCCTGGGGGTTTCAGTCAAACCTCGGAGCCCTGGCAGGTTTCCTGACCTTTGCCAGAGGGACTTTCAGAGCAGCTGCCTCCAGAGCCAGTGTGTGACTTTGCAAGGCCACCGCTGTTTACCCCAGTAATGTAATAGTCACCGGTGTCACTGGTTTAGCCTGATCCCAGGTCAGATGGGAGCTCTCCAAACGCGGCTGCCACAGAAGAGTTAATAGCTGGGCTAAAAGGAATACTGAAGGATTTGTCTAAGAGAAAGAAAGTGTTTATTAAAATGACCTCAGCATTTATTTAGTCTGCAAGGTTTGAGGTATCAGTCGTAACTTATTCTTGTCAAATTCTGTGTTTTTTGCCAGAGACACGCTAATTCTGCATTTGGACTGTTTTTCTTGCCAACAAATCAATGCACCAGGCTTCTGCTATGTCCTGTGAAAAAACTGAAGGACTTAATACCATGCAACTCTAGGGAAATGCCAAGGAAGTGTTTTGGTTTTGGTTTTTTTTTTTTAATGTATTTATTTTTTTAATAGAAGAAGATAAATTAGTCCATTGGAGGAATTCAGGATGCTTTTGCATTGTCTTATCTCAGAAAGTTGCATCTGACTCATAACACTCTGGCATACCATGACACTGGGTTAGTTATTTTCAGGAACGCTTCAATAGAAGGACAATAAGGAAAATAAATTATATTTTACAAAAAGAAAAATATACCAGCTTTGGTCACATGTGCAACAAGTACCACTCCGCATGAACTCAAATCTTAGAGCAATCGAGTGAAGGCACTCCTAGATGAGGTGAGGCCACCCAGCCTTACTCATCTTTCTGTGTTTCAAGACCTTGTCTTGAGATATGGAAATAAAACCAGTTGCAGGAATTGTATCACAATTATCTAATTATTTGGGCACAGTAATTCAGTTACACTTAATGTCCACCTCAGAGAATTAGGGAAATGGACGACTCCATCTTGTGACATTAACAGACCCTGGGTGAACAATCTCGATAACTAAGATATTTTAATGTATTGGTTTTATACAGTAATTCAAAAAGGAAGAGAAAAAGAATGGGCAAAAGAAAAAGAATTGTGAGAGAAAAAGAGGACAAAACCTAATTTCTGGTATTTCCAGCCCTGTCGTTAGGTGCTCTTGGGTACCCTGGGACTCCAACATGGGTTCTTATATTAGAGTCAGAAAACTCCACATATTTAAGTTTCAAAATATAAAAAAGCTGTGAGCACTCTGTCAGAGGCTGAAGAATAAATATTTTCTTCTCCATTAGTTTGTACATCCAGAATACTGGTAGATGTCTGATCATTTGAAGTGAACTTAACAAGAAGCAATAGCTAGTTTTACATTTAAATATTGTTTATTTATGGTTGCTCCTAACTGTCAAATTAGTATCTTTCATCACAAATAAAAAGCATAATTACTGCTTTTGATTTCAGATCCCAGTTGATAAAAATCAAGAGTTCCCTTACTCCTCTTATAAAGGGAAATATATTAACTAAGATTAAGGATTAATTGTGCATTTTAAACACTATTTAGCATTATACAGTCAGACTTCTGTGGTTTTCTGGAGACTATTGAATTTAGACAGGAGAACTGTGTGGTGTTTGTGCATGGCTGCAGAGATGATCTGGGTAGAAACTACCATAAGACATTCATAGCTGTATTTGCAAACCTTATTGGGAATTTAATTTTATTTCTACTCCCGAGTAATTCTTTTGGAAATTCCTGATTCTCAGTTTTAAGCATTTGTCTCTGGCTCTTGAGAAGAAATGAAGGCTGGAGGTCATTCGTCTGACCTTTCTTAGGCACTCCTGTGCTGCATTCGGAGCCAGCTGGGATCAATAGCTGCTGGTAGCTGTTGCACTCTCCTAGGCAAATAGTGTCATCTTTCTGCGTTTGTCTCTTCGTGGTAGTACTACAGCAAAAAATGTGCTCAAAATAAGTAGTAAAAATTACAACAGATACATAGTAAAGGTAACATTAACTGTAGGTTATTGGGCTTTTAAAATTAATTACCTGAATCCTGATTAATGGCAAGCCCAAGGCAGGCAGGAACCTGAGCTGAATTTCGGCGGGCTCATTTCAGGCTTGCAGCAATTGTCAGCACGTAGCAAATGCCGTGGGTTGGTTTGGTCAGTCCCCTCTCATTTTGTGCACCCTCCCAAGCCTAATCCACTCAATTACATGCTGGGGACACACAAACCCTTTCAATCTTATGAAAATGTATCATATATACTAAACTCAGCAAAATCAGAGTCATTTTTGGTCTGATCTGTTTCTCTTCAGTCAGGGAAGGGTAGACACATCACTTGGACCGGAACAGACACTTCCAACCTATTTTTTGAGCTCTTATGTGACAGTCTTAGCTGAGAAGAGCATCTGATGCTCTGATAATTGATTTAGTTTTGAATTTCAATTGCACTTGTTTAGATTTTTCCTGATTCATGCTTGACTATGGCTAAAGTCTCCCTGCTCCTCTCTTACACACTGAACAAAGACGACTGTGAGCTAAACCACGTAATTTCTCACATCTGATATCCCTCAGGGTAGATGAACTAACAGTTGTGACAGCTTCCACCAAAGTGAATATTGCCATTGAAGAGTGAGCTCATTTATCCTGGATGCACGTTTTTATTGATTGGAGCTGAGGACAGGCACAGTCAGTTTTTCAGTCGCTTTTTAAGCAGAAGTTTTATGCAGACCAGTTGGATAAAAATGGCTGGTGTCAAGAGCAATATCCTAATCTGAGGCTCCAAAGCAACAGCTGAAGGAGTCCTACCTGCATTTGCAGCCTTGGTTCTCTGGACAGACTGGGACCGCTTATATTTCAAGAATTCAATGATTATTTCAAGATAATCTTGGTAAATCTCTTTCTTCCATGGAGGAAAAATCTCTCTTTCTCATTGTTGTGGTTTAACCCCAGTCGGCAACTAGGCACCACACAGCCGCTCACTCACACACACCCCCGCCCCCCCCGGTGGGATGGGGGAGAGAATCAGAAGAGCAAAAGTAAGAAAACTCATGGGTTGAGATAAGAACAGTTTAATACTTGAAATAAAATAATAACAACAACAACAATAATAAATTATAATAAAGAGAGAGGGGAAAAAACCCCGGGGGGGGGGACACGGGACCAAATGATGCAACCGCTCGCCACCCATCAACCGACGCACAGTCAGTTCCTGAGCAGCAATTGCTGCCCCCTGGCCAGCTTTCCCCCAGTCTATATACTGAGCATGACGTCATATGGTATGGAACATCCCTTTGGCCAGTTGGGGTCAGCTGTCCTGGCTGTGCCCCATCCCAGCTTCTTGTGCACCTCCTCGCTGGCAGAGCACGGGAAGCTGAAAAGTCCTTGACTTAGTATAAACACTGCTTAGCAACAACTAAAACATCAGCATGTTATCACATTATTCTCATGCTAAATCCAAACCACAGCACTGTACCAGCTACTAGGAAGAAAATTAACTATATCACAGCTGAAACCAGGACACTGATGGAGGGTTTTTTTGGTGTCTAGGTTTTTCTCTTTGAATGTTTAATTCAACTGCAGCATTTTAATAGTGGCCTTTTACATAAACAAACCATGCAACTGGCAGTTTAATTTTCAGGTTATGTGAAGATTACACAGGGCTGGGTGTAGCACAGTGTATTGACATGTCATACATTTCCTGCAGCATGTCTTCTGCTGTGTTCCAAAGCAACATGTGTTTCAAAAAGCATGGTATTGTTCATAAACTGCAGAAAACTGGCACCCCATTCTGCATTACAGTTATCAGATGAATTATTGATCACTGATCTGACACGGACTGAAAGGGAAAAATTGTTTCTAGATGTCACAGGCCTCCCAGGTAACAACAAATGAAGAGTCCCATCTCTACGGTGTCTGCTGGTCTAGTCCATATGGCGCTTCAAAGCTCACCGTGCGTCACAGCTGATTATAGACTCAGCACACGGGCTGCTTCCCCAAGGCTTCCAGTTCCCGTGTCTTCCTCCAGGATCTGAAAAGCCTCACATGGGCTCTACCAGCTGGAAGTGGGAACCATAACTTGCTATTATCTTTGGAAAGGACTGGTTGCGTAAAGTGCAGGGAGAATGACAGTCATCCCCTTCATGGTTTCTCTGCATGTGTCTCCAGCTCTTGCAGTTGTGAATTTGAGCAGAAAGTTGGGCATGAGCAAGCATACTGGCCTGAAATGTTTTCTTTGTCCAAACTACTTGATGCATGAAGCTTTATTGATCAGCTTCTGACAATCAAAATATTTATGGTTTGGAAATATTACAGTATTTGCTACACCAGTCAAGGATTTACTGTGGTTTAATTAATGCAAGAGCTTTGAATAGTTAGTTGAAAAGCACTATATAACTATGTGAAAGGGCTATTATTGTCCAGACAAAATACAATATTTAGAAATAATATGACAAAAATGATAGACTGCAGTACGAGTATGTTTTGAGATAGTTCTAGGGCTCTGATTAGTTTATATTAGCTAGTTTCTAGCATTTATGACTACCTCTGAAAGGCAGGTTATGGAGAATGTTAGCATTCCACTGGTCTGATTGACAATAATTTGTTTTTTTAAAAGAAAGGAAAGAAGCATGGTATTGTTGCAGCTGACTAATGTGAATTAAAAGCTAGGTAATTTTTTCCGCAATTACAGAGATACAACGATTGTCGTTGTCAGAGAAGAAAATACACTTGTACTTTTAAGAGTCATTGTGTAGGAAGAGCTTTGCAAGCCTGAAATTGAAGCTCTGGTCATGGTCTCCAAAACTAGTAGTAATTTTATGCAGAAGCAAGACTTTTGAATACTTAAATTATAGCTTGTTTGTAGCAAGGTATTTACCAGCAAATATGAGCATCTTATAAACAGCACATGAGTCATCTTGGTGTTCATTTTGAGCACATCGAAAATGTAAATTGCAACTGAATTACTCTTGTGTAGAGAGGCAAGGCTTAGAAACCTTCAATTCATACTTTAAATGGAAATTATGAGAGGAATAATGTGCACGTTTGCCTTTCAGTGGAGAGTACTGTGCAGGGTAACTACTGCTTTTTCTATGGCTTTGCCTACAGACTGTGTAAACAAGGACTAACGGCAGGTACAGAGAGAGGAAGAAGTGCAAGTCCTGAGTGGTGTTTGTATTCCTTATTTAGAAGCACTTAATACTAGGCTTTACTGAGACAACTAATAGAAATCCTATTCTTTATTGAAATGCCCGTGGATTTTATGAGCCATCTGATACATCCTTAAAAAGCTTTAAAACAATTTGTGATTAAAATCTAAACCAAACAGAAATCTGTCAGCTTCTCTGTTCAAAGTATTGGCCCAAAGGAAGTGATCCAGGCATGACTGTCAGCAAGATAGCAACTGCTGGGAGGGCTACAGTTCGTTATTAAAAGATCAGTAGTTTGATCAACATCATATTTGATTACTCAAACTTCAATTACATGAGTACCTGAGGGCTTTAACTGGGATTTATTAGAAGACCAACTTGAAATAAACCTGCCGTTGTTGCATACCAGATCTATGAAAGACCCATCCGAGTATCTTGTTAACAGTTACTGTCCCAAAAGAGATTCAATGTCAGCCAAGGAGTTCTAAAACAACTAATAAAAATGGAGCAATCAAGTGATTAATTCGATGTCATTTTTAATCTCAGTAAGAGGAAAAAAAAAGGGGGGGGGGGAATCTTCCTGTGCTTGGTGACATTGTTCATTAGGATCCAGCTCTGGAAGTTGGTATGGACAGGTTTGGAATGTGTTAATGCCAATTCTCTCTTCTTGTGGATGAATCTCTGCAGGGTCACGACTAATATATGTCATAAGGAAGCAGAGCAAGGAAATCTGTGTAACATGCTGTCTTTTGCTCACTGGTGATTTATGTTGCAGATCAGCCTGGAGTTGTGATAGCTCCAGTGGGGGATCGACGCTTGTGGCAGCTTCTTGAGGAGGTGCCATGTGAACTAATGGCTGTAGAGCAATGTCAGCGAGCCGTTTCACAGAAGTGGGGTGGCTTGTGCTGTGATCTCATCTAGGTGAGATTGGCAGAGATATGGAGCTTGGTGGCTGAATGGTGTGTTTTCCCTGCCTGTTTTCCTAGTCATGCACAGTTTTGTCACTGCAAGCACAGTGCTAGCATTGCACACGTTTCACATGTTGAACAATACAGTTCTGACTGGCGATTGCTCCTCCCAAACCGATTATTAGCAAGATGGGCTTTGTGTGATGAGTCTATCCCTGTGATGTCTTAAAGCTTTTTACCAATCCAAGTAGGACATTTGTCACAAATAGCATTCATGTTTCTGACCAGCAGAGTGTATGTACTGTAAACTGGAAACATCAGATTATGAAGGTATTTGCATGATTATCATTTTCTTTTGCATATTTTACCTACTGTGTGTGGAAAAGACATTTCTCTATGCATCCTACTGTAGTAAAGACACTTACTGAGCTCAGCAAGTGGGCATTAATATTGCTGCTAACAAAAACCAGATGTTCTCATCAGATCAGTCATTTCTCTCTTTTTATTCCATAACTGTTTTTTCAAACTGTCATATCCTGCTGAGAGAAGATGCTGATGGCCCAATGTATAAACCTCCTTAGTATGTCTCAGATTTGAATCTGCGCAAGGAGTTGGGCTGTATCATGCTGTCGCTTATTAAGTACACCTCCTCGTAGAGATCCTTTCCTCCTTTGCCACCCTCCTGCCTCCCAGCGTGGACTAACTGAATTGTGCTGAGGAACTGTATTTAAAAATTGATAGCCCCATAACAAATCTTCCTTCTGCTATTCTGCCCCATGTCAGAAAAACTTGCAGGAGCATTGCGGTGAAGCTGCTGATGCTAGTGATCTGAAAGCCTCTTTCCTAAGCAGAAATTACATAAAACTTTAATTATTGTTTTTCAGCCCACACTACTGCGGTGCACAGGCAAAACATCCTCTTCCAACATCACTGTTTACAGTCAGTACATTCACTTCTTTTCTGCAGGAAACAGTAAAATTAATGAGGCTGTTCAGTATATAAACACTTTTAAAGATCGTAAGTTACACCTTTGTCTGGATTGTCATTCTTCAGCTTGTACTCCCTTGTTATTTCATGTGGTCATTCACTTATCCTGGCACCAGTTTTCCACTGAGTGTCTATGTCCATCTGTGTGGGTTTCATATTGATATGAATTGGAGTAGTCAAGGGTGTACAGTTGCCAAAATATCTATTAGTATAACCCCACTGTGGAGGCTGGTAAACCCTATCAGTCTTCCTTTTTGGTTTTACTTTGCTGAGATGCTGTGTACTACCCCAAGATTCAGAAATGGATTGTTCTTTTTTGTTTTAAAGACTAAGAGTGGAGAAAAATATACAGATCTGCTTTGTGAAAAGATGGGGAAAAGTATTTCTTCATGGCTGTGTGAAAACGTCAGGGTGTTGTCTGAGGTCGGTCCATGAAATTATCATGTTCCTTACTTTAATTCTATACCCTGATTTTCTTGCAAATTATCTGGCCCCAGTACTTGCTTAAAACTCATATATATATGTGTGTGTCTGTGTGTGTATATTTAATGAAGAATGCCTTGAAACTCTAATTAGGGCTGCTTGACTCTAAAGCAGTTTACATATCACAGGCTTACACAGCTATCAAACAGATGCTTCTCCTTTTTTTCATTCAACTGACATTTTCATTTTCTCTGCATATTTTGAGGACTGAGAAGTGATGTGTTTTGACTCCTGAGGCTACAGACGATATCAAAATGAGGATTAGAAATGAAGCTTTACCTGTCAATTAAGTTGTTAAGCTTGTCCTCCACAGTGTCTACACTTTCAAATGGCCTGTTTATTGAATTTGCAATAGTTTTCAGTCTTGACCTTGTTTAAATTGAATGGACAGTTCTAATTATAATCTTCAGAGTTTTGAACTACAACATATGGTTTGCATACAGAGTTGTGGATGAGGGGCTCTTGTCTGTTTATTGAGCTAAACCACTGTTAAATATCTCGGGACAGATTGGCATATCAGGCATTGAAAGTAAAGAGAAATCAGGAGTACAGATATTAGCCATTTTTGTCTTTTCAAATCACTCTATCCAGGAGATCTGCTCTTGAGGGACATCTGAGAAATGAACTGTGATTGCAGGATCCAGTCATTGGTGAGGAACAAGTTACCACTTTCAATGGTTGCATTGTGCCAGTCTTCACATGAAAGCAATATTAAAAAAAAAAAAAAAAGTCCTAGAGCATCTTTTTCCCTGATATATTCCTCCCCCATCCGGACAATGAATTCAAATTACCAGGATCTTTGGCAAATCAATGTCGTTCTTTCAAATCATCTGTGGCCCCCACTAACAGGTTGCGTGACATCTCACAGCAATTTATTCATGTATTTATTCTCCAATAAGGCCAGTGACAGATCAGAAAATTAAATCTAGGTCTTTAAGACTTGATTGGGTGGATTGTCCCTTTCAGTGCTTATAGATATCTTCTCCCCAAAAGTGATTGCTGCTGCTGAGACTGTCCCCTGGAGCTATAGGGCTGCTTGCACTGGGCACACGTGCTGGAAGCAGCTCTCTGCCTTTCCTCCACACTTCTCCCCCCAAAATCCATACCTCAGAGATTCCTCTGTCCTCTTCCCTCCTTGAAAATAGTCATCACGAAATGCATCTCCCTTCAGACCTGGACATAAATATTTATTACCTAACAGACATAGTCCCATAGATGACTCTGCTGTTCAGCATTTTGCAGTGCCATGATCCCTGTCCTTTGGTGTTCTCAGTATAGACAAATAAACCGGGGGTGAGAGAAGGGAAACCCAACCTAGACACAGCTAGAAGTCATTGTAGCTACCTGGAAAATGTCTGAAATCTAGGGCAAGGTACCAACTACAGGGTAGAAAATTCCTCTCCACAATGTGACCATATCACTGGGGAGGTCTAAAGGAAGGTGACGGACTGAAAGACAGTGAATCCAGTACAAAAAGCTTTGGTTTTTTAATGCCATCGATTTTCAGGAGAAGGGTAAGTAATCAGATAACTTGGAAAGCCTGCTTCTGTGCATGGCTAATTAGATTGCCCTTCCAAAATAGGTGCTGGTTAAAGCTGCTTTGTCCTTAATCCCAGCAAAGAAGAAACGTAGTGGAAAAGTCACTGCTCTAACAAGGGTCCTCTTTCATTGTGGAGTCAGTTCGCAGGGCCTAAATTAGGTAAGGAATCTCTTAACCATGCCTTGTAACGAATCTCTTATCAGATGTGACATGCTCCTTTCAGTACGGTTTGCTGAAGCTATTCCATTAATTAATTTTGTTGTAGCAGGCTTGCCTCAGACACCTGTGACTTACTGAAATTTAAGTAAGCTTCAGCAGTGATTGAAGCTAACCTGGCTGACTTTGAACCGGAGCAGACAATGGATGCTCATATAATCCATCGGAGGGGCCAGGAAAGGGCAGAAACAAATAGCTGAGGAGCAATAATAAAAGCCTAGGAGCGCTAACAGTTCAAAATGACCCAGCTGGCTCCGCAGGAGCACATTTATCTATGCTGAAAACTGTTTCACGAAGGTGTTTCAACATCAGGTTCTAGTAGACCACTCAAAAGAGCTTGTAGCATATTTATGTTTTTTTGTGAAGCATAAAAAACCACTAGACTAGGGGTTTTGCAATTTAAAATCTCACAACTATCAAAACCTGCTCTTTTCCATCTTTGCTGCTCAGTTTGGTTCAATGAAACAGAAATATGTTTTCTATTAAAATGAACAGAAATTCTGCTTTTTCTTGTTGAATTTTAGGCTTTGTTTTTGACCAGACTTTAAACTTGTATTTTTCTTCCTAGAGTCAATACTAATGTCAAACTGCCTTCATTGTGGAAAAAATGGTCAAATATTTTTCTAGCAACAGGAGTTTCAAAACCCCTCTGATCGAACTTTAAAACCTTGAAAACCACTTTAGTGTTAGTAAAACAGGAAAGATAATTTTTAAAACTTCTTCTGCAAGGGCAAATTATGTCATGCTTAATAGTGAGTACATTTGTGAGTGGATTCACAGTGGTTGTCAAATTACGGACATTTTTAAACTTGAGACTTGGGGAGACTGTGTGAGTTAAAGGAAGCTGTGAGTTCAATCTGTCATAAATTTATCTACTTATAGCAATAGTGGGTCTTATTTTATGTTTCACTTTTATAGAAATAATTTCTGACTTTTGTGATCGGCTTATGAATGGTTGGGAACCAAGCCTGTTTCCCTTCCTTCCCTTAAGTATATAAATTATTTAATTTAGACACACACTAAATTAATGTGTAAAATCCGCCATGAAAATTTGTGGGGAAAGACCATATGATATTTTCACTTCATAACTTGTGTGCGGTTTAAACATCCTTTGGAATATATAAAAGAAACTAATCACAGTGCCATTACAAATAACAGAAGGGAAAGCACTGTCATACATCTTTGTTGATTTTAAATATCATGTTAAATAGCAAACAATAAGAGATTTTTCATGTCAGATGTACTAAATGATCTGCAGCTGAAGAGACTAGGCAAGCTAGTCAGGGCAAAGGAGTGGTGAGCCAGATTTTTGTTAACTTATTTCCAAATAAATGTTGAACAGTTTATCCACCTCCGATAATGTTAAATATAGCCACTTAAGATTTCTCATTGTGGTTCTTTACATAAGATCCAATCTTCCCTTCCCTGTTTCTCTATCATCACTGTTACTGACTGTTTAATCCTCACAATATTGTGTGAGGACCAACGACCCACAGAGCTCCCTGGGTAAAGAAGGGACAAACCCCTAAATTTTAAGATAAAGCTGCAAAGAGTAGACTGTCTTCCTCTTTCTGGTCATGATTTTTTATAAATAATTACTATAATTATTTTAAACTATAATCTGACTTTAAAACCATCAGCATAAAGCATCCTCTAAGTAAATGCAAGTAGGGTTCTGTGTTTCCCTGCCTTCTGCTGGCTGCATCCTTTCTGCAGTGAGCTGGGGGGATTGTGGTGACTGGAAAATGGAAACGTGCGTGTGTCATTCATTCCAATCTTATGTAGTATTTCTTAGGCATATCTGGTAAAAAGGGTGTAGTTATGCTTCTGTGAAAGTCATTTGGGCCAGATCCGCAGATGGTGGTGTGGTGTTTTGGGTCCCTGCTTGCAGGCGATTGTTCTAGCGTGTACCCAGAACGTGTTTCTTACATCAGCTCCCAGCTGGACAGAAATCTTTTCATCCATATCAACTCTCTGGTGTTTGTGGGATGGGTGACACTCACAACTATTTGGTCTCTGCCTCTCTTCATGTTGCTCTTTACTTGCCAAAGAAAAGAGTTTTTGCCAAAACTAAAAGAAAAAATAAAAATGCTCAAATGATGAGGTCCATACTGTCCAGTTCTGGTTTCTTTCTCCAGCAGTGCCTGGGCACTCTGAAGAGGAAATTTGTTCTCTGCTTATCTATCAGAAAGTACTGGCTTCAAACAGTTATCAATCCGTGCATGTTTTTACAGTCAAGGGAGGCAAAGCCTGTTCGTTTGTCACCCAGAAGAAATGCCACTGGCTCTGTGAAGCTAGGTTAGAGGTAAACGTTGCTCTGCCACCCTGTCCCTGCTTAGACCTCACATTGTGCTCTTGACAAAGTGTCCTCGATGTGAATGCCATCCCTGGGATACCCTTGGCACATCATCTCTCTTTCCATTCGGGATTCTCAAAATGTTTGTACCATCATTTGCTTGGCCAGCCCAAAGAAGGGAACTCAGGCCTGCAATAGAGGCTGTATTTTAAATAACCTTATCCAAAGAAGGGAACTCAGGCCTGCAATAGAGGCTGTATTTTAAATAACCTTATACCTTTCATTTTACTAAAAATGTGCAAGCAGGAAAAGTGTGCAATAAACTTAATATCAGAAGACCGTTTCATCTTGTACTTTCAGAGCAGCTGCACACACGTGCACAGACGGAAGGCGTGTGAAAAGCGATAAAAGTTGCAAATAATGACCTTGTGAGGAATGCAGTGCTTTAAAAAATAAATTGAATTAGAAGGAAAAGCAGGCCTGCCTTTCAGTATTTCTGCAGGCACTTTGAGATCTGCAGTGGCAGTTGTCCTGCACCAGAGCCCAAATATACACATATGCCTACAGAGGGTCATTGCAGACCTGTGGGAGAGTGGGTGATGCATTAATTGTGGGAGTAGTCACTGCAGAAATTGCTAGGTGGGTTCTTTGGGAAAAAAGGATTTAACAGCAAAGAGGACTTGGGATTGCTTGAAGTGCCTGTCCAGTGGTTAAAACAGGGACAAACATTTCTGAGTCCCTTTGGAGGCTCATGACCCTTCAGGTATTTGTTATGTGCACGTTTAAGGATGTACCTGGTTTGCAGTGTAAGCACGAGGGCCTTTGGCAACACCAGCTCCCCACTGTTTGGAGACGTGGGAGCTGTGGCTGCAGCCTGCTCTTGACTTGCAAGTGGTGCTGGGGTGTTGCAAGTGGAGAACTTAAAAACTGGGAGCTGAGAAATAGCCCACCGGCTCACAACTCTGTCTTGCACAGTATGGCCAGAAAAGAGGGGAAAGATCATAAAAATGGAGAGGATACTGCAAATGCTCAGTCCTGCTGCCATCAGAACTCTTTTTTTTCTTCTTTTGGCGTTTAGTTTTGCATGTTGTTTACCTTTCTTAATGGTTTATAAAGCCAAGCTGTTCGTTAGTAGGGAATTGATCTGGCAACATCTTGCTTCCCCCCCCGCTTTGTAAAAACATGATTGCAGGTTCACTAATTATCTGTGTCTACCACTGCTGTCAGTTTATTTTTAAGGAACTGATTGATCATAGCTGTTCCTAAATGTTTTAGTAACGATATAAGAAAAGCCACTGATGTGATGGCCCTGAATTCCAAACAAGCAATTGCCCAGCTCTGTATTTAAACAGGTTTTGGGCAGGGAAATCGCGCTGTTGCCAACGTGGCCCATCAAATCAATTGGGGACAAACTTCCTTGAAGATTAGCAGAGCCCCCATTCAGGGGTACAGAGGACTTCAAAATCTGTAACTTCATCAGTAGGATCTGCCCTTAGAAAGGGCACGGTGCTGGCAGCAACTTGTGCATTTGTACGCTGCAGCCTCTTTTCCCATGTTTGGGACTTGAGATGTGCATCCTCTCGGGACAGATGAAAGCTCAGTGTGCAGTTGTGATGCACAGAGCTCAATCCAAATGCACAGACCTCAGAAGCGTGAAGAGCTGAAAAATCTTCATGTCATGGTGGCTAAAATAATTTACATCCTGGAAACATATAGGATTGACTTTTGGCTTGTATGACTGTATGCTTTTGTAAGGCAATAAAAAGTTCACTTAATGATCTTACTGGTATAGCTTTGGGTCCCCTCTATCCCAATGGTCTATGCCCCCTGCCCAGTATGCTACTCGGGCGTAATGGAGCGTGGTTCAGTGTTGGGGCTGGTCCCTCGTTCAAGAACACTCCTGGTCCCCAAAAGCCATCTGCTTCATCTTGATCTAACAAAATACAATCTCTTCCAGTTAAGAAGAGATGCCACAGATATTCAGTCCTGCTCTCACCAGGCTTCCGCCCATATTTTTTGTGCAGATTGGCCAGTGGAAGGGGTTCCCATGGAGTGGTCTTTATGGTATTTCTCTGGTTGCCTCTTGAGGTCTGGCACATACCTCAGTTTTAATAATAGGGGCTACCTTAAATTCTGATTCATCTAATTCACTCTCATTGCTAAGTTCTTGATTGGGTCCTCCCAAATATGTCCTTTCCAATCTTCCAGGGAAAGGATTAGCTTACAAATTTTTGCAGGATCTGGGGTGGTTGGGGCCCTGAAATATCATGAGTTCTAGTTTGTCCTCTACCTTCCTTACAGTTGGATTCAATTGTCTTAAAGGTCTTTTCCAACCTAAATGATTCTATGATTCTATTCTATGACTGACCGTAAGGCTATTCCTGCCAGCCTATTCCCAATGAAAAGTGGGTGAATGGGGACACAATCCCTGTACATCCTCGGGTACCTGATGAGGCACGTGCTGCGTACAGACAGCATGGAAAGCAGAGACCCCTTCAGTGGGGAATCCCACTAAAATGCATCTCTGTTGAAATCTTTCGCAGATGAGGAGGAGGGTATTCACATACCAGCTCGGCTCTATTCACCCAGCAGCATAATCCCCTTTGCAAGATAGCCTTGGGACAGCACACCATTCTCATTTCGCTTCTCACCTGTCATCTCAGTGGATTGCTCTCCCTCTGTTTTGTGGCAATGCAGTTGCTTTCATCACGGTCTGACTTGTGATAAGCAAGCCATAAATGGCTTGAAATTCAGGTTATTCAGATAAGCATCCTAAATTGTAACTATAGAAAGTTGAGCATGTAGGTGTTTCAGTTTGATCTGCAGTGGAAACTAATCCAAATTTAATTATAGTGTATTGTTAAACAGATACAATCTTCCATAATCCCATAATATTCTAGAATTACAATATAATGACTTTATATTTCTGGAATATTTTTTATATTTTATATTATTTATTTTTTATATTTATATGTAAAAAAATTTATATTTCTATAGTTATTTCCATGTAGAAAAAGAAATGGCTACTTCTGTACCTATACCAGCATAAGCTGTTGTTTTCCTGGTGTATATGTCCTTTACTAGTATAGCAATTTAAATATAAAAGTCCAAATAGGTTAGACTTTTAAAACTTTAAAGTGCAATTCATGCATTTAGATTAGTGTCTACTTTGCAGACTGCTCCCCAGACAAAATAATTAAGGCATTTTTCTTCTGTAACTGGGGGCAAAGTTGTTTCCTGGCCTTGAGAAGTAGGAGACATTGAAAGGCAACTGGGTGTTTCATTTTTCTTGATTGTATCTGTAGTATGTGAAGGAATCTTTCAACAAATAATCCTTAAAATATTGATCTTGCAGAGAAAGCCTGAGCCTAGAAGGAATCATCTGTCATCAAACTTGCCGCTCACGTGGCATCCTGGGAAGATGGTCGTGGAGTTGCACTGCAGGCTCATTGATCTCACCTCTGTTTTTTTCCCCAGTTGTGGCAAGGAGTCTCGGGGTGGGGTTAGGTATAGCTCGTATATACAAGTATTTTAGAGTTTTTTATTTTTCATTTAATTATATTGCCTTTCAGCAATATAATTGCCTTATGGCCTTTTGGGATGTGACAGCACGAGGGAAATGCCATTGAAAGAAGAGCTGGAGCTGGTGCAGGTGCTGCTGGGTGCGGGGCTTCCCTGTAAACCAAGTCACTTCTTTAAACGTTCAAACAGAGACTAACAAGTAGAGCTAACTCTAAGTGCATGTTTTTATTAGCTGGACTATTTTTTCTCCTTTGTAAGTGCTGATATCCTAACTTAAAACTGTATTTGGTATATTAGAGAAATTCTGCAGCTGATTGTAGCCTATAAAATTCATATATTGAAGCTCCCAGTATTTGTTACTTAATACTATTAATATTTAATATTTAATACTAGAATGTGATGTACTATATAGTTCAGCTGCTTCCTTGTTATATTTGTCTGAGCCTTTTTGCTTATTTTATTCCTATGATACTCAAGACAAATAGTTTCCTGGTTTTGATTTTGTCCTGGCATTTTTCAGCAGGCTATTTCTTAACACTATAGAATTCAGTAAGATGAATAACATTTTCTGTTTATTGTTTACATTAAAAAAGCAAAACTTCTGTTTGAAAAAAGAGTATTCCAGATGTCTCCAGGCAGTAGGAAATGTACATAGTATACAGTCTAATAAAACAGCAAATATAGCAGAAGGATTAAAAAGTGGCACACGTTAGCAAATGGTCTGAATTTAAACACTAGTCAACACCAGGACTTCATTTTAGGTACGTGAAATTCACATGTGAAATATTAAAATGTAACTTTATAAATATATTTTCTTAGGACCAGGACGTTGTGCATTTCCAAGTCATCTTTAAAACTTCCTTTTTAATTTAACTTTGATTAGATTTTCTAGAGTGGAATAAACATAAAAGCATAAAAAAATGTAAACCATGAAAGTTAAATGCAAAACAGATACATCAACAGCAAAAATATGGAAGTCAGTCCCCTTGTTCCTCAAATGCAATATGGGAAGGGCAGGAAAAAAACCTCTGTGTTGCTGTGTTCTGCTCCACTGCCGGCTCGCTTCCCCACAGCAACAATTGCAGACTTGCCTCTCATTGCAGTCACTCTTTTATTTCTTTAAATCCCAGTCTCCTCATCCACACCCACTTGGGTGTGTTTGGATGGGTAAATCCCTTAGATGATTTGAGAACATGATCTAAAGAGCAATTAAATCAATGGGAGTCTTTAATGTTGAAAGGGGGTTCTTTATAGATGCCTATTGCAGGAGGGAGGTTTGACTTTGGCAAGAGGAGAATGTCTTCGGTGGTCAGGATAATTTGGTACCAGCATTGCCCCTGGGTGAGATGGAGGGACGTGGAGTTGCCATCCCTGGGGGCTGTTAAGGAAAGGACAGAAAAATTCTAGGCAAACATCTACCAGGTGAAATTTTGTCAGGGAATGGACTAACTGACCCTTATTTTCAATGACTTCCGTGTAAAATTTTAAGGTAATGGTGTCAACATGCCAATCAAATGCTATTTACAGTAGCCCAGTGTTGCTGAAAAGGTGCAGAAACTGCTTATGTGGTACTTTTGGAAATTTGGTTTTGTGGGTCTGTTTTAAACCTTCACCTGTTTACTTAAACTGTTCTTGATCTTTTTTGTCCATCATAGTCCATAATTTTCAGATGAAACGTTACAGCAGTGTTCTCAAGCTGGTTTAATGCTAGTTTCCTTCTTCATTTGATTCAATGTAATCCTCTAAGATGTATAATATAGAAAGATACCTGCTTAGGTTGGGAAAAGGTATCGTCAAGAAATCACATTTTCTGGAGATCATCTGAGAAGATGCTATGGAAAGTTCAGGTGAACACAAGGAAGCTCAAGGGACAAGAGTCTCAGAAAATGTGGCACAAAATCATCATTCTTTTTAAATGTAATGTCTAAGCTCTGTGTATTCAGTGGTTGAAAATGTAAGAAAACATGGGCTCTGCTCTTGCATGGCTTTTTCCCATTTATGTCAGTTGTATGTGCTTGTACCCTCACGAGCACCTGCTACTAGCATTAAAGGCCTGATGCAAAAGGAAATCTTCACACAGCAAATTTTTACAAAAGCCAAATGTTTGACCAGTGGTACCTATGAGCTCAGATGTGTTATCTTACCCTAATTCTTTCCCTGTATTTTTCTCTTGGCCCCGAGGAAACAGCCGTGTCATGGATCACTCTAATTAACGAGGGCTTCAGAAGTAGAGACTATAGAGGCAGTGCCTGCGGGAACTTTGAAAAACACCATAAAATTTCAATTTTATTTGCTCTCTTTACAGTGCAGAAAAGAAGTAAACAAAAACCCAGTCTGAGTGTAATGGTTGCATTATGTATGAGCTACGTGCCGTCCAGGAGAACCAGGGTATGTCTTTGCTGAGGCTGTCTTGTAATTCTCATCATCTGCCTTCCTCCTCTAGACGTGGACGAGTGTGCGGTGGTGAATGGTGGCTGCCAGCAAGGCTGTGTCAACACACATGGCTCCTTCCACTGCCAGTGCCAGGCGGGATACAGGCTCCATGCTGATGGGCGCACTTGCATAGGTAAGTAAACATTACAAAGCACTTCATGTACTTCAAGACGTGTTTTTCTCTGCTAAACCTGTCTTTGCGTAAGTGCAAAGCTTTGTAGACTTCCCCAGTCTGAGTTTTGCCTAATTCATGAAGGATGTCGGTATCCCTTCCAGTTCAAGTAGTTTGCAAGAATTCAGGTGTTTCCAAATTTGTTCCTTTTTTGAGAACAAAGCGGTGATGGTGTCCCGTGTTTCGGTGATGCAATCTTGTGAAAATTTCTTTTGTTTTGCAGCAGGCATTAAAGAAATAAGGGGTCTTAATTTCCAGTGAAAATGTTTTTCTAATTCTGAGCATTATTCTTTTGTGTCACATCCCCCTCCATGTTCCAGCCGTGCCCTGGGCTTTTCTGCCCCCATTACTCTTCCTCTTACTTAGTCTTTTTGCTTGTTTTTTCTGAAGAGGTACAAACAGAGGATAGTGAAATCTCCTGCCCACGGGTGCCTGGCAGAACTCTGCTCTTCCAACCAAGCAGTCCCAAAGTGCAGCTTGTGTCTTCAGTGATGAAGACAAAATAAAAGCTTGTGGCTGCCACCCTGAAGTTGGATTTAACCTTACAGTAGGTGACCGTCTAGGTCAGACTGCCCAGACTGGGACCCCATAGGCTTTCCCAGGTGGTGGCATGAGCAGAGGCAGGAGGATACTGAGTGGGTTGAGGGGTGAAATGATGAAGTAAAATCTCTGTGACTGTGCTACAGTGAGCAGAGCAGAAAATCCTCTTGGGAGGATCAAGAGCAGAGGCCAAATTTCTGTATTACTAAGATACGTTTAAGAATATGGTGCTATGGACTTGTAGCTAGAGAGGGAGCTCTAACAGGCTAATGAAATATTTAAGTATGCACTCAGAGGTCTTCTCTGGTTTTCAGAGAGTGCATGAAGAGAAGAAGCCCTCCCCTTCATCTCTTCTCTTCAGCCTTTGCTGTATACTGAATTTTTTAGGTAAAACAGTAATGCAGAATTGTCTGCTTGGGTCCGTTTTACATTGTAGGTATTAGGCACAGTAAGAAGTATGGATGGGGTGGGCTGAAAACTCTCCTCCAACGCATATTACATGAATGTTTAGTTTGTGCTAATCCTTTTAGCTTACGTAGGAGGTGCCCATGCATGCGAAGCTCAGAGTTTTGAGCACTTTTCCTGAGATTCTGCTCATGCTGTGGGCTGATAATTAGGGTGCTATAGATTTGCAAAAGCTCCTTGTTCCCACAGCAGTCCTATGCCCTTTGATCCATTCCTTTATTTACATCGGTCTTTAAAAGGTTGCACTGCTCCTGTACATCAGGGATACATCTTCGTCTGCTGCAATCCTGTTTGTAACATCTCCGTTACAACTGATATCGAATTGCCCTTGCTCAGCCAGCAAAACCCGTGCTGTACTCCTCCGTGGCACGCCTAAGCAAAAGACAACACATGAAAGCCAATAACAAAAGAAGTTGCAAACCAAACTGATTGCCTCTCTTTAAATTAGTTTTAAAGCTCCCATATTGAAGATCTTCAATTCATGAATGCTCGCTTGTAGATGTGTTTCCCTTTCTGCCGACATTAAAAATAGAGCATGGGCTGGCTGCAGGTCTCATCTCGGCAACTGCTCTGCTAATCTGAACGATGCGTGCAGTTGTACTGACAGACGTCTACTGTCAGAGGAATCCCATTCCAAGAAACAGGCATTAGAAAACAGTAGGAAGAGGGTGGATATGATCCCAAAGGCTACACCCTGTTTTTCAGATTCGGGTGAAAAGCCGCTGATTTACACTATGGCGTTACCCTATGCATGGTTATGTAAATGAGAGCGCCATGGAGCTCTGCAGTTCAGCCCGTGACACAATGCCCATTTATGTGCTTGTGGAGAGGATTAGCAGCTCTGCCATGAAAAATAAATCCTGTGTTTCTTAGATTGGGCTCTGAGCCCTGAAACAAGACATGCAGAGTTAATTCTGCATGTTGCTAATAATAATAGTAAGTATACTGTCCTTGTGTTGCATTTAAATCAGTACAAAAGTCAACTTGTTGAATTCTGCAAAAAGGATTAAAATGTTCTGTCATTTGGGAAGAAGAAAAGGACGTCATTTGTTTAAATTTTTAAGCCTGATTTTAGGTAATATGAGAAGAACAGTTAAGTATGGTCGGACCACATCTGCAGAATAAGTTCACTCACAGTTTGGTCATTGTCTCGGTTCTTGCACAAAGTCCCTTGGTTGTGCTTAACATCAGCCAAATATGTCATCAGTCATTTCTGGTATTATCACAGCAATAAATTTACTGATGCAACTAGAACATAAGATGTGTTAGTGCTCAAGCTGCAGGAATAATGTTTTTTATTTAAAGAACTTACCCTTTTAGGTTTGTTGGGTTTACCACATACAGAGACTTTCAGTGTTTTGGTAATTAACTGCAATTAAAAATATGGTGAAGTCTCAATCTTTTCTTGATTATCTTAGCTGGAGAAGGAATGGGTAAGGAAACACTAGTGTGAGGGAAAAAATTAATGTAAAAGCAGAGTGGTTCATATTGAACTAGAAACACTAGTGTTTTTCTGTGAAATAAAAGAAAAGAGGGAAATTAATCTCTCTCAGATCTGACCAGGGAAGACCCAGAAGTGAAAGATGTGATGTTTGAGTTACCTTACTCTCTCTGAATCGTCTCATTTTTAGCTGCGGTGGAGAGGGAATTTTATACAAAAAAGGACTAAAGTGGCTTTGGGGGGGGAAAGAGCGAGAGAACTGAATGATAAATGCAAAAAGTAGGTATTATGGCAATTAAATGAATTTACCTGTGTAATATGTAAAACCTTCTGTGGACATAAAATAGTAAAGTTTTCTCATGGCACAAATAATCAAGAAGCTCAGTTTGGATTTGTCCTAGCTATGAACATTATCAGAAAATAAGTTTTCATTTCACAAATGTAAGTATTCACAAGAAGTTATTAAAAATACTTAATACAATGTTCAGTTCTGTTTGCAGTATCTCAGAAATTATCGAGGAGAAACAGAAATAAATCCTAAGATGAGAGACAGGAGTAAGTTTCAGAGAGAACTGCTATCATGATAATGGATATACACAATACTGAGCAGAGGATATTGAGTTCTGTTTCAGCTGTTTAGACAAGACACCAAAATGAATGGATATAATAAGCTCTCATGCATTGGAGCACAAGACAGTTACTAATTGATGAGGACAGAGAGAAGCATTTCATATAAACCAGTAACCCAGGAGTGCCGAGCACTAACTGCTTGCACTGACCGTTAGAGATGGCGAGTTTGCCTCTTCTGCTACACCAGTTTATACATTCAGTTCTGAGCACCCATCCGATCAAGAAGTAAACAGAATAATACACCTCTCTTTTGACCTGGTGCAGCTAAGCAGAACATCTAGCGTTTCAAGTAGGGCTTGCATTAGCAATAATATTTCTTCCTTGGATACTTTAGAGGATGTAACGATCTCTCCCACGTACTAAGAATAGAAAGGGACTACGTTCTGGAAATGAGCTGTTTATGGAAGGTGATTATCTCAGCTGCAGAAATAAGAAACAAGCATCCTTTCAGACAGGCTTTTCAGATGAACCCAGCCCAGATTGCTGTTAGTTCATTCTTTCCACGTCTTCTTTTTCTTTTTGGCAACCCTATGTTTCTGGGAGCAAAAGGGCCAACATCACTTGAGGGGAAGCAGATTTTGCAGCCTAGATGGCTTGGAAGTCTCCCATACATAAGGAAGTGGATCTATCTTCTTATAAGATACTCAGCCTACATCTGAAGAGTCAAAAACCTGGGATAAGCTACTTTCTTATGTGATTGCACGGAAGATTGCTGAACTTCTGTCACAAGCTCTTTCCAGCGAGTCCGGTCCTCCTACCACACACATCATGACAGTGTGTTTGGGATCCTGACTAACTGCTGGTGGTCCATCTCTCCACCACTAGTACATCCTCAAAATACATGGTTTGAAGAAATCTATTTGTTTTTGTCATTCCTCCTACTCTCATTAGAAACTTCTGCTTGTACTCTAAGGCAAACAACCTCTAAAATGGATTGTCTTGTTCAGTGATAACTAGTGTGTGAAAGAAAATGCTTTCTTCTTGAATCCTTTGATGATCTCTGATACTTTGTGCCATGCCAGAATCCCATCTTTTTCAATGCTCCTTCTCTTTCTTAGCTTTTTTGTCCCACAAATTTTGTTCATATTGAATTCATATTTAGATATATGTGCCAGACTGAACGTTCACTAGAAATTAGGTAATTAGAATAACCAAAGGTAACACTGTCCAATTTTTTTTTGTTTTAATGCCTTGATTATGTTAATGTAATGAATTTAACTTCATTAAAGTTTAACTGACTGGTGTCTGGAAAGCAGAAACTCAGACAGAGAGCATGTTTATTGTAGTATCGGGCTGTGTTTTTGGCTTGATGTAAATTCATTGTCTTCATTGGAATTTATTCTTTTTTGAACTCCTGGAAGTGAAAGCAGAGCACAGTCTTTAGAGCCCGATTCATCTCTGGTGCCAGCTGTTATCTTTGATGTCTGCCTTATGCAGAAAAGCTGTTGAGATGCGGGATTTTATGGAGACTTTTGCACACTGAGGCTCTTAATAGAGGAAGTAACAAAAGAAAATATCTCTACAAATCTATAATCTGTGTTTTTCCACATAAGTAAAAGCACAGTATGTCTGAAGTTACATTTCTTGTTATTGATAAGGTTGGATTTTAGGTGATGGAAAACATAGGCTTGGGGAGACTGCATGTTCTAACCCCATGGTTGCCATGTATGCATCCAACTATGGCTTCATACTCAGGTTTTTTTGTAAAAATATGAGCATTATTATAAAAAATAATGTATATTTCTCAACCATTAGCAGATCTTTGTCTTTCCTGCGGGGTACCTCCCGCCGCCGTCCCCCTTCCTGCGATGCTGTCTCCCTTGCTCAGCATCGCCAGACATTATCCCCAGACATCCCGGCAAAGAGCCGGGGCCAGGCCCATACCGCTGTGCCTGTCAGGACTCAGCAGTGGGGCTGGTGTTCTACCAAACTTCAAGAGTAAATTTTTGAAAGTGGAGGGCATGCCGTATTTCTGCCCGAACCCCAGGCACGTGCTGAGACCTCCAGCCACAAGCCCCGTTACAAGAGGTGGAATTAGACTCATGACATGCCAAGTCTCTCCCTTTTTCTGATCAAAGATGTGCTGCTGGCATCTGGCAGCACAAGCATAATTTGTCCTGTTCCTTCCCCGGCACTCTTCTCATTCAGTCTGGTACCTCCTCACGTAGCCCGTGTGATGCCTCGGCAGCAGGGGTGATAAACCTGGCCGCGGCCGCTCTGGAGTAATCCCTCGCTCCCCAGACGCTGGCAGAGACCCACGCAGGGCCAGGCTGCAAGGCCCCACCAGTGCAAGCTCTCAGCACAGGAGTTCACGTCCATCCCCTGCTGGCTTCGAAGCCTCCAAAACTCTCGGTACGGCAGGTTGCTTCTTATATCCTTACATCCAAATTGGCTTATGCCCAGAAAAAGAGAGAAGATGGCACTTTCAAAAATTGAGATGTATGTTCTGTTGCTTGGAGCCGATTTAAGGCGCATTTTTCATTTTCTGAAATATTTTCATCTTATTTGAATATTCTTGCTGAAAAACAGGTCTTTGGATACAAACGTACAGCAAGCAGGAAACTTTGAGTGTATTGGGTCCGCTGTCTCCCGTGTAGAAATCGAGCTGCTTTCAAGTTACATCACTAACCGGGCAGGAGGTTTGCAGACACCCATGGAGATCAGAAGCCAGGGTCAGGTCCAGGGTGCAGCGAGGTGTCTCCTGGCTACTGCTGTGTATACATCCATGATAATGTAAAAATTTGCTTTTCTTTTTGTCTTTTTAACACAGATTTGACTGCACAAACTAAGTATTTGCTAATTGGTAGCATAAGGTGAAATGCATCCTAAGGCAGCTTTTGTGGTTAATGTTTTCTTAATGTCTATTACAGATAAATGAATTAATATTAATATTCCTAAAATAAATATCAAAGCTCTTTGCTGACTTCATTGGGTCCAGAGTTTCATGCCTTCCATGAAGGACCAAATAGTCTTCCCAGCTACTCACGGAGAACATAATATATCCCTGCTGTTAAAATATATATAGATGCAGTCATGCACATGCTCACACTTACATACGTACAGCACAATAACAGGTTCAGACGATCTCTTATTTTTATATGCAGTGTGCGAATAGGTGTGGGTGTGTGTTAACGTATTTTGGCAGGAGGAGAAATGTTTCTCCAGAGGCCGGGGATATATGTTGAACAAAAACGAATATTAATTTGTCTGGGTAAAAGAAGAAGCATCTTTAGAGATGTATTAAAGAGCCTCTTGTTCCTTGTGGTTTACTTCGTAAGTCTGTCCTGTGGAGCTTGTGACTCCTGTAATTTGCAGCTTCCTATGCATGAGGCTGAGGAAATCAGCCTGAAAGAAAATGTCTTTTTTTTTTTTTTTTTTTAAAAAAAAAAAAA